>NW_027286470.1:67500-420000 GCF_022747635.1 Hetaerina americana | reverse complement strand
AAGTTTATCAAGCCTGAGTCTTCGCATATAGAAAGGTTCAACCCCAGATTTTGTATTAAATGTGTTGTGCTTTGTGTCCTTTGGTATGAATGTTTCATGAACCTCGCGGCCTTTCTCTGTACCCTACTCAATTATGAAATGAATGTTTTTCAAAGGGATCCCAAACGCTCGCCGCATTCTCAATTTGAGGCCTTACCAAAGAAAAATAGTATATTTCCTTCACTTTTTAGTCGCTACACCTTCCAAATGGGAACTTTTTTTTATGTTGATTCACAAACAAGCGTATGTTTTCGCCTAGTAAGGTCCGATGCAATGGTGATCCCCAAGTTTGTTGCTTCAGCCTGGTCACTCTTCTGAAAACCTCCGGGTGCGTAAGTTGGAAAGGTTAGGTTCTGTTTTCTATTGTTTAAGAGTTACTTAACAGTACATTTTTTCGTATTTCATTACAGCCCCCATTCTTCGCAGCCATTTTTAAATGTCGTTTAAGTCAGTTTGTGGTGATTCACGATCTACGTCATTTGCTATTTACCTGTAGATTGCAGTGTCGTTGTCAAAGAGTTTTATGCTACTTTTTTTACAGTTTATATCATTAGTGTATATAAGAAATAGTAATGATGCGATGACAATACCCTGTGGGACGCCGGATGTTACGTTCACACAATTAGAGCTTGAGCCTATCACTACCCTTTACTTGTGGTCAGTAAGGATATCCCGAACCCAGTGGATTACTTTGTCGTTTATTCCATATCATTGTAACTTGTGATCAATCTAGCGTGTGGGACTTTATCGAAAACCTTTTTAAAATCCAAGAATATCGCATCTACTTGTTTCTTTCCCCCGATTGTAGAATTTCATCAATAAAAATTCCCAACTGCGTTTCACATGATCTCTGCTTTCTGAATCCTGAATGTCTGTTGGATAATAGGTCGTGAGTGTCGAGGAATGTTATGACATTACTAACGCTAAGCCATTGCAAGAATTTACATTGGAAGAAGGTTATCGATATAGTTCGGTAATTATCGGAGTGGTGTTTATTTTCACTTTGCAAAATGGGTGTTCCTTTGACAATTTTCCAGTCCAGGAGAAACACACCTTTTGAAATCGATTTGTTGAATATGTATTCAAAAAGGTGCATTTTCGGTCGCGAGCTCTTGTAGTACCCTTTCGGGAATATCCTCTGGTCCGGGTAATTTATCAGCTTTATTTTGCAGGCGTTGTTACGTGATTCCTTTGTGCGTCATTCTAATGTCATTCTACTTTGCGATAGGTGTGTTCTGGCCTACACTGGGCATCTCTCTGTCATTTGTGTACACGTTTTTAAAGAAATTATTTAAAATATTTGCTTCTTGGATGCCTATGGTGTATACACACCTATTGTTGCATTTGAGGGACTGTAATTCCCTAACGTAGGACCAGAAAGCCTGAGGAGCCTTCTCCGAATAATTGCACAGAATCTCTTAGTACTAGAGCATAATGGTTATGAGTCAACTAAGTATTTGATATGCGTTGAAAAAACTTAACGAATGGCTTGAAATTATCGAATCCATTGATGTGGAAATGACGAAAATTCCCAAAATTTCTTTCTTCCATAAAATGGAATGAGTGGTTGGGGCTATTTTAAGTTTAAACATAGTCCATTCTTCTAAATGCCTAGTGAGTGGTTATAAGTCAGGGGCCATATTTTGCTTTTGTCTACGAATCTCTGTACCCTGGTCAGGGGCACGGCATTAGCTAACACCTCTTTTATGCTCTGATTGCCATCAGCTGGGGTTTTTCCTAATTGAGGTATTTCTTACACCTGGGTTACTTGAGAGGAGAGATCATGGTGGATAAGGCTATCCAAACGAGACTGCGAGTGAGGACATGTGTCCCAGGACAGATACCCATACAACCTAGTAATAATTTTTGCTGCCTGCAGAATTTATTTTCCTCGAGCGTCAGCAAATTATGAACAAAATCTTTTCTTTGCATTGAAATGTCATTTAAAAAATGAAATGAAATTCCCTAATGTAATTATGCATATTATTGGAATTAGATTAGAGGAATTAGTTACCAGATATTTTAGATTTGTAGATTTTACTAGATTTGGGTCATCATAATTTTTTATTATTAGTATGTAGGCCAGAATCAAAAGATTATAGGCATGAACGTTGTGTCTTGAATATAATACTGATTACGAATATTTTAATAATATTTTGGGTATCCATATTTAGCTTCCTTGGTCACAACTAATTCTAAAACTGCCTTTGAATATTCCATTTTAACCTTTGAATTACAATTATCCTATTTGTTCGGATTTTACGAGGCTCATAACAGAACTTAGTTAATTAACGAAACCAAATATAATATATTTAGTCTTGTTCCATCTATGTATTTTTCAATGTCTTATCCATGGGATAATATTTTTTTTGGCGTTTTTGAAGTTGAAGATCGCTAGCAACATTATTTGATTTGGCCTGCACTGTGTACAATGGTAATCATTCACAGATAGGCCAGCACATTGATTTAGACACTTCCCCAATATATGTCAAAATGTAAACCACGAATTTGAGTAAGGTAACATTTCCAGAGACAGAAATATTATATTTTTAAAGGAAACACGTTGATAACAAGGAAACTTTAATATGCTGGAGTTCTTGCATTTCTATTTATGACTCATTTTAAACTACTATAGAGATGAGCCAGGTACCTCAATTGAAGTATAGAATTACGAGGGTGGTCTGAATATTTTCCGACCTAGACATTTTTTCTGAAAATTTCTGAGGTCGGAAACTTTTCAAACCACCCTCGTACATCGTAATATAAGAATAAATTATGTTTTATCTGTGTAGGCCACAGCATATTGAAGACAGTTGGTCGTTTATTCCCTTCACTGCATCGTTTTTTGGAATCCCACGAGGAAATGTTAAAGTCCACTACAGTAATCCAATTTCCTTATGATAAAATATTTGTCTAGCGTGACTCATTGAATGATGTATTTCCCTTTTCCAAAGGTTGAAGCTTCTTCCCCAGGAAATTCCAACTCCTCGGAAAATGCAGTTGCTTGCGAAATTTAGTGCTGCCAGTGCCAAAATCGTCATCTTGTCGGAGGGGAAATGAATAAACAAACTTATTAACAACATACTCTATGTATCTTTTATATTCTCAAGTATTTATTTATCATTGAGTGAAATATTATTTTAAACCGCTTTGAAACTCAAAAAATAGTTTTATAATGCCTTTTTGGTAATAATATTAGGCATTCTAGCAAAAATGGCTATCACTGTATTTCATATTTTTGTTTCGTAATAAGAGGAGCGTAAGAGATAAAAACCTTTTTTTGATCGTGTAATTTTAAAACAATATCAAAGAGTATCGTAAATAAGAGCACAATTGACAAATGTTTTGCTCACACGTGAATATGGGCGGTCCGAAGTTTAAAGTTCTTCTTAATCTATTGAAAGTATGGATTAGTCAAACTAAATGTATATCATGAAAGTATCACTAGTTCTCTTATGGATTGTTGAATTGTTTTGCCCTAGGGACTTCTTACAGTGAAACTTGGAGGAAATTTTTATGGAAGAAATATTCCTTGCCCTCCATATGCCATTTAAATAAGTGCAAATTTTAATAACCTTACATTATTTTGTGTGCACTTTATGAACCACTCGGAGAGTTTCCCAGTTTCCTGGAATGAGAAAACAATCTTGGACATGGCTACGTGACCCCTATGTCTTACCCTTTTTCTGAGTTCCACCGTATTTTCCAAAGTAACGAATAACAAAGAGCAATGTCTCATTTGAAACCCTGGGTAGAATTTGTTCGCATAGCCTGGGGAAAGAGAAACGCCGAGAAGAGAACCTTCACCTTTTCAAGGGTTCTGCCTGCGACCCTGCTCTCCACTGTCCCACTTTTGAGACCCTTCATTCCCTTGAATCTGTAAAAAAGTGTGCAACTGAATGTGTTTCTTCGTGTGAATGTATACATTCACTTGAAAAATGATACACTTTAATGAAAATCACGCTTAATTTCCTGGTATATTTTTCAAGCATGAAAAAATAGTATCATTATCCTCAGTTTTATTGTAGCCTTATTCACATTGTTTTCTTTAAAAGATGAAAATATTTCTCGGCTGAATTTTTTTTTTAAATTTAAAACAGGTAGCGAAAGAGTTATTTCTGTGCCCGTTACCAGTAAATTCTTGAAAAGTGTGTTTATGTATTAAAGTGATCATATTCTTCAAGTGACAAAGAAGCAATTATGAGTTTGTTATTATTTAATTGAGGGAAGATGAGATTCTCCTTATTTAGTCAAGCTCTGATTGGTAAAAAATGATAATTATAATTTCCAACTAAAATATAATGTCTTAGATTGTCTTTTACGTGTTTATGGAGTTTACTTTAATTTTCAAAAATATTTCCATTTTAAAGATTGAACTTTGATAATCATCACATAGTCTTAGTTTATTTATTTCCGCTATCTGTTTGTAGCCAATATATTATCATGTAAAGCATTTTGATTCCAATGAATGGCTCTTGCTTAAAAATCTATCACACGTTTTCAGATAACGATATAATAAAGCATGGTTTGGGTGGCGCTCCGATTTTAAAATATGCCATTAAGGTTAATATTATAATAATCATGTGCCATTGAGATTATGACATTACACTTATTTAAAGGTCAAGAGGTCCGGAAAGCAGTGAACGGTTTTAATTATGCAGCATAGAGGTGACTACGAACTACATTCATTAAGTTGGTAGTAGGCTTGTTGTTAGTCATTGTTTAGGAAATATCAATATTTTGGTTGGGAAACAATATTTTTAATAGCTGGTGGTCTATCGCATTTCTCTCTCCAGCTTTGCGTTCTGTTAGAAAAATCTTTTCGCCCCAGTCTGTGTTTACAGCACGTTTCCACCACGCCCCTTAAAGCCATTTAACCAGCCCTCCTGTTCTGATTCCCCAACGATGTTCGTCATTTTTTCGCCCGCAGCCACCCGCAAGAAGCCGCCATCTGCATTCCTCCCGCCTAAACATCCACCCAGTTCCCCTTCGTTAAGCCAGAAACGAACTCAATCGTATATACCTTTCCGCAACTTCCAACAAAGCCATGACCTTCTTTCCTAACTAGTGCACGACTTGCTCAATAATTAATCATTACCCCTTGCGATACGTTAAGGAAACTGAACTGTTAGTTGTGATATTGTCTTCATAATGCTTTTGGAAAATGTCCTTTTTTAAAAATTTGCTTCGCAGATATATTCTTAAGTCGAATATTTTCCCATAGGTAAAATAATTTACTGAAAATGTCTATTACATTAAGGTAACTGTTAAGGTATTATTTATTTTGTGGACGAAATAAGTAGAGTAATTTAGAGTGAAGTGGAAGGCATTTTTCCAAGAAACTGCGGGAGATACCGCGACAGTAATTTTTGACGAAGTCATCCGCCGCAAGTGAGTTACAATGCAGCAACTTTCGAGTGTACTTCATAGACTGGCGGCCTGTCCTTGCATGTTGGCAACCTCTTGATCGTTCGGGAGTACATTATGCGGTTGAGGCATCGCAGAAAGTAGTTACTAGGATTCAGGGGCATATGAGGAGAGTTTAGCGTATGCAGTAGCTAAAAGAGTAGTTCAACTAATGGAAGTTTACTTAATAAACATTACTTGGGCCATTTACAAAAGGTTTAAGACAAAAATTACGGCATTTTCATGAAATATTAGACTTAGATCATGGGAATCAGTAGGTTAATATAACTCCTAGAATAAATAGCATCAGAAAGGGAAATCTTAGTGTACATTTAAGGAAAGTAATAGAAGCAGGGGCAGTGAAAGTTTGTTGAGTGCTTTTCCAAACATCATATTGGCTAAAATAGAAAAAAACATATTTAGTAAATTTAAAAGTCCCATGAGGGAGCCTAGATGGTGCAACGCAGAAGTACGTAAAGCTTAAAAGAACCAAGGATTATGGTATTAAAATTGAGGAGATCATAAAAGGGCCAGTTTAACGATAAACAAAATGAACTAATGCATAACTATAAAACAGCCAAATTGTTTGAAAGAAAAACATGTCGCCAGGCATTAATAGGATTTAAAAATAAAAGAAATGGGTGAATATTTGGACATTAATCTAAAAGCGGTATGGTCAAATGTACGCGAGGTTCAGGGAAACAAGTCGCCAGTGCCAATATTAAATAACAACAGAAAAATACGTAATACCAGTTTATAAAGAAACTAAAACAATACCCACTATTTTCAAAGCGTTTATAAAAATCATTTACAGGAACAATGCTGGTCACTACCCGATCGTTCCCATGAACCCATTCCTGAAATTCCAATATCTTCTCTTTGAATCGAAGCCATCTTAAAGACATCAGTCCAAACAAATCGCCAGGCCCTGAACAAATTCCTGTCTGTGTTTGAAAAAACGATGGTCTCAGAAATAGTTCAAAAAAATTCCTGAAAACAATAATTGAAAAAATCCCTATATGATCGCATAGTACCCCAAGCTTGGAAAACAGTCAATGTTACTCCCGTATTTCAAAAAGGCAAGAGAGATGATCCGAGTAATTACCGATAAATTTCTCTCACATCCATCTCATGCGAAGTTTTAGAGCGCATAATGGTAGGTTCAATCATGAAATATCTCCATTCTAAGAACTTACGTACAAAAAAGGATAGATCTTGCGACACACACTTGGCACTTTTCGTTCATGATATTTTATTCTCCGGAGAATATAACGTGCACGTCGATGCTATATTTCTAGGTTTTAAAAAGGCATTCGACAAACTCTCTCAAAAGGAGTTGCTTCAAATTTTGGGAATTGGAATTGATAAATGTGTAAAAAATTTGATTATTAACGTTTTAACAGGCCACAATCAAAGGGCCGTAATAGACAAAGCATAATCGGACACTGGGAGAATAACATCAGGTGTCCCACAAGGAAGTGTTATTGGTCCACTGTTTTTCCTTCGATACTTTAATGAAATGGGATCTCAGGTTTCCAGTAAACTTCGTCTATTTGCTGACGATGCCGTGATAAATTGGGAAATGTCCAGCCAAGAAGATACAGCTATTATCATTAGCTAACTACCTAAATGCAATTTAAAATTGATGCTAGACATGGTAGTTAGAACTTAATTCCAATTTATGTATCTCGATAAATTTTTGGAGGAAAAGTACTTCACCAGAAAACAATCTATACAGGGAACCAACATTGCACTCGTGGAATCGGTAAAATCCTTGGGTGTGACGACAACTACGGATATATCCTGGGGAAAACACATTCGTGACATTTACGGAATAACTAATAAAAAGTTAGGATTCATTAAATGAATACTCGGGAATTGGAATGAAAGTGTGAAAGAACGCTGTCATTTAACATTAATTCGGCCCCACCTTAAGGACCTATGTTGCAAGGGTATAGGATCCTCATCAAGTAGACGTAATTTTGGAACTAAATCGAGGGCAACGTAGAGCAGCTAGGTTTTTGAATAGTTGTTATAAACAACTGAATGTTTTCACGACACTATCGGAAGAATTAGGATGGGAACCACTAGTTGACCGTAGACTTTAATAAAGGTTAAATTTACTGAGTAAATTTGAGGCAGGTTACTCATCTGAGGATGTCAAAGACACATTACTGGCCCGCACTTACTATGGTAGATGAGATCATCAACGTAAAATTAGGAAGATGTATTTGTAGAACTTGATTTAAAATATCGTTTTTACCTCAAACTATGATAGATCATAATATGAGATAATTAGAATTGGTGGTATATATATATTTCGATATCTTGCATGTTTATTTCTGCATGTAATTCTTTTTATCTATTGGACCCATTATTTCAATAGTTCTACAGCATGGTTTGAATATACGTATTCTATTATTAAATATTGTTGCATGTAAGTACTTTCTTTCGTGTAATTACGGTTTGTCGAGTGCATGAAGAAACTAAAATTTGTGTAGAGTTAACCTTATTTGGTTTTACACGTGGTTTTATACTGGATTACGGGTGGTGACTTAACACCCCCCGCCACCAGCCTGTTCGGTGACTTGCGTGGGTATGGTGTAGATGTAGATGATTGTGAAAATCACTGGTCGTGATCGGGATTCAAACCTGGGTCCCTCGATATCCAGCCGAGTGCTTTAGCCTGTTAAACTATCAAGGCGACCTCTTATATTCCGAAATTTGGGAGGCTTTAAAGGAACAAGATGTTGTGACGAAATACCGTACGTGGGAAGTCACAGACTTTCGTAGATAGGACACAGTGCACGTGTTTAATGCCAGCTTTAACAAACAAGGATCTTTTGCCTCTGAAAGATTCCAAGGAACTACGGGAGATGCCATGAAAGAAACATTTTACGGAGTCATTCGCATAAAGTGCATTACAATGCAAAATTTCGGAGCGTAAGATGACACCTCGACAGTTTAACTGGCTAAAGCACTCTGACGAACATCGGAGGATCCGGGTTCGAATCCTGTCCAAGGCGAATGATTTTACCCTCTAAAATTGGAAGTAATGAGCACATCTGCTATCTTTTGGATATATATTTTGTCATTTTAAACAGTCGGACATTGTTCACAATAGTAACGCAATATAAAATGTGTCCTTTTTAAAGTGGGCGGTAAGATTTGTGAATGCCGTTCTGTTAGAAATAATTCATTAATTTTAAACATCCAGTAGAATGTGTACTTGGAAATAGCAGGGAACAGCACCTTACGCAATTGTTCGGTTTCTTTCTTCAAACACTGCATTTTTTGTAAGGGTTGGAATTGCTACAGTCTAGCCAACTTTTCCCACAATTATTTTTTTGGAGAGGCTATGATACTTTTTGCGAGGGAGGAAGGAGAGTTTCATCCTGAAAACAAGAAAAATAGCATTGCAACTTCACCGTCGAAATTTATATAAACATTTCCATGATTTTGTCTGTGTGCATCTGGTCATGAATAAATTTAAAATTTGAACACACTCCTCCAAACATGAATTTTTCATATTGGAAAGATTTTCGTAATACATTCGTATTGGAGAAATCTACAATTCCTCAGCGGAAAAATGCGTATTGCGATGGCCCAAGTATATTTTGACTATAATTCGCATGAGTTTTAACCGTGCATCTGTGCATTCAGTGCAAGTCCTTTTGGTGTTACGGTCGTGAAGACTAAAAGTATTTTTTTTGGTCTTTCAATACGATATACTGAGTTCGAAAATACATTATGGGACTAGCTATGATATTTCATATGTTTTCCAGTTAAAGCTTAAATTCATTGAATAAAATGTATTCCTTCCACTCCCACCTTGACTGTAAACTTATTCTTGTCGTGTAAGAAAAATTCTTCATTCTTTGCGGTCCACTCATATTTCTTCTCCATCCAAAGACTTCGTGAGATTGGTGTAAGGAGTCGTAGCAGATTATAAATCTCTCCGCTGAATGCGTCTCTTTTTGAATGCCTCGAGAAATTCCAACTAATTGATGAAAACAAAGACCTTGGATTTTGCTTCCGTCTACATCTACACAATACCCCGCAAGTCTTGGCAAGGACGTCTGGTAGGTCACCAGCCTTACTTAGCACCGCATGATTTCATTTGTTATAGGGAAATGACATACATAATGTAATCATAGATGAAAACTACTTTTCGTTGCCCAGATAAATTTATGTGGAGTTCTGTGATCGGATAAGTCTGTAAATTATTTTAATGAGATGAAAATCATGTTAAAAATGAGAAAGAGGCTGGGGATAAGAAATCTTGTTCAATCATTTTAGAAAAATTGATCTTTTAAATACTGGTGCTGTTTGTTTCTTGACGATTGGGATTGTAATAGATTATAATTGCCCTAATATAAATGGACAATTAGCAATTACATGTCTTATGTAATACTTAATTAGTAGTGACATTTTGTGCGCAGGGATATCAAAACAATTGCAAAGTTGATTAAATTTAGTGGATGTGTGAACGAATTAACTTAGATTGTAGTTGTATTTAAACTAACTATTTTACATCTTACTACTTCCCGGGTCCATTTGATTCTGCCATATTCTCCGCACCGGGGAATGCTGTAGAATCGGAACTCGAGATAGCATTGACTCATGTATGGCCTTCTCCCTTCCACAAACAACCAACTCCATCCCGGTGAGCGTTCTCTATAGCCTCCTTCGACGTACACTCCCTTCAGAATTCCTTCTGCCGTCTTACCTGATCCCTTGCGATGCCTTTCTTTCACTCCATTCGCTCCACCTCCTAATCCCTTCTCCTTCGGCTTTGTCCCTCGTAGGAGTCGAGTCGGTCCGGATCATTTTGTGACGACCTCGAGTTCTTTCAACCAACCCCGGAATTTCCGGGCGGGCCTGGGCACGGAATTTCTATCAGGTACTCAGCAAAACCATTTATCGGAGAATCTATACGGCTGCAGCTCCCTTATGGCCTAATCAATGCCGCCTCAATATTGGCTTTGAAACTCCGTTACATTGGCCGACTGATCCAATATCGCATTACCGAAAGGATGTGTGGATGGGGGAATGCTAATATCACGGCGAGGACTCGTATGAGACTGCATTCGATCTGGTTCACATCAGAATTGTTCTCCTTGTTACGCGGTTTGCTCTCTGATCGTCTTGGTGATAAGTTAGGCTTGAATGACGGAGCGTGAAGAGCGAACTGCTTGTCGAATCTTAAAAAAAAAAGATTTCAATGTCTTAGTTATTTTTTGCAAACCTGTTTTTGTCACTTTTTCATTGAATTGAATTGAAAACAGCGTGATTGCTTAAACAATATCCAGCGATGGAAAAGTTATCGTTGCTCCTCGCTTGTTAAATTTTTTTTAGATTGTGTGCAAATGAAACGGTATCTTTAAATGATGTTTCTTTACAATGTTTTTATCAAGTTGAAAATGTTATTGCCAATTCCCATCCATCTAAACTTTTGCTTATCATTTGAAAGTAGGAGGGGACTTTAAGAAAACTAATTGCTTAAATGCTGCCTATAGTAATTGGAATTGCTCTTTGAACTTTCAGAAAAGGAGTATTATTGTTTCTACTATTTAGATCTGCCTTCTTTCGATATCAACAAAGCGTAAAATATCGGTCAAGTACTTTAAATAAGAATACCCAATGTGTATAAATAAATTAAAATTTTAAAATTTAACATTTTCAGCAGATATTCGAATTTGAAAAGTGTAAAAGAATATATACTACTTACTCTATATTATTCTTTCTGCAGATTCCTATCATTTATGAAATCCCGAAACGTACTTATTATTTGGAGCCGAAAGAAATACTTAGTCTTTTTATTTGCGGGTGAATTAGATATATGAATACGTATAGAAAATATCCTGTCTGAATACAACAATATCGGAGTATAAAAATCATTCGCCTTGACTTGGATTCGAACCCAGATCCCTCAATATCCGGTGGAGTGGTGTAGCCAGTTAAACTATCAAGGCATCCTCGTAAACTTTGAAATTTTTTGCAGTTTGTTTTGAATCCTGTTTGAAGTTTGATGTAAATAGAATGCATAAGAATTTATCAAAGTTATATTAAGAAGAATGAGTACTGCGGGTCAACTTTGTTTAAAACATGCTTCAGGTAAACGAGTGTAAAATTATTATCATGAGGAAAGGAAATGTATAGTATAAAAATGGGAAAACACAGAACATCGACATTAAATGCGGCTGCTTATGCTTCGAGGGAATTGAAGACTCAACGCCGAGGGAAAGAGAGCTATAGATAATTTCAAGGAGACATTTGATTTACCTTTCTTCGAAAGAGCGTTTTTTTCAAAAGCTTAAAGTCAACATTTGGTAATTAAATCACTACAAATGTTTACACTACGGTAATTTCCATGTTTGTGATATTCCATCAATTAATTCTCTTTGGGTTACTCTGGATTGATATGATGAGAAAAAGCTGCTGCCCTTGGCAATATCTTTGATTTGCTTGCTTTGGTTTGAATGAAATGCTTCTTTGAGGGAAGAAAAAAATGTAATTATAGCTGTAGACTGCTTTCTTCTGAATAGTGAAGTAAATGGACATCGATCGGTATTTACGGTGAAATATATCGATATTCTTCTGCTTCGGATTGAAATCATTTTGATGTAGGAAGTGGTTCTTTCGGGTTTCCTTCGCGTGTATCCATTTTCCGGACAACATTTCGCCAACGTTCCAGTTGGCTTCCTCAGGTCCACTGAAGTGCCGATGCAGGTTTTGGTCCAATATATATACCCTCCGTTTGGCGCCTATTTTTAGGAGGTGTGCTCTGATTCGTTGAAATCCCTGAGGACACGTTTCTACGCGCTGGCGAGGTGGTAGCCGTCCTCGCGGTTGAAATTTCTGGGCGTTTTTGCAATTTCAATTGCTTCTCTGATAATCCTTGGATAGTAGCGGCCTTCTTTATTCAATAAAGTGGGGTTGTCAAACTCAATATTATGTGTCGGTCCACTCCAATGATGTTCAGCCACCGCTGACTGCTGGAACTGTCTGTTTTTTACGGCCCTTCTGTGTTCTAAGGCCGCTACTATCCAAGGATAGCACTCGCAAAAAATCCGGTACACTCCTGAGGTCTTCAATCCCCGTTTGTCTTTAGCCGTGTCAAGGACTGATTGCAGCTTCCTTATCGGTTTGTGGAAAGTTCCCACCTTGTATTTCCTTAATATCCTAGAGATTTTATTGGAAATTGTAGAGACAAACGGGATGCAGGCTCTTGCAACAGGGTTTTCTGCCTCTTCTCTCCTACCTTCAGGATTTGTGAAGGCCCTCTTAAGGGCCATGTTGATTTCCCGGGTCCCATACTCATTCTGCTGGAACGTCAATGAATTCCAAATTGCCCTCTTTCCAAATATGTAATCGTAAAATAAAAACTCGAAATGAAAAATGGTTACCTCTTGACGTGATCAAACTGCTATATACTTCAGCCTTGAATCTATGTTAGTTTATACCACTATTTTTGGTGATTTGCTTCCAAAATATACGCCTGAAGTTCAAAATTTAATGTGCCGATCAAACCCTACGTAATATGCCACACTTCACTCCAAAGGGGCGTGGAAGGAATGGGTATGAATCGCAATTGTAAAGGTGGAAAAAAAGTGTGTTTGTTGAACCGGGGGAAGAATGTATTTTTTAAATTAAATGGTTTTATTTCGTTAGTGTTAATTCTAATTACTCCTAGAAATAATACTGGTGCTTTCTCAAGTGCCTCCTTACCACGATTTATGTGATTCAAGGGCCCCATGTCTTCAACGGAGGGGAGCAGAACCCTCGGAAGGCGGTCGCCTAGGTTACGCGTATCCATTTCCTTGCGTGGCGTGCGTGATTGCGCACCTTGTTTACTAATTAGACGTCTTGGCAGAGTCAGGCATCTGGGGCCTCCACTAGCCCAAACCCTTAGCGACGATTCTCAGTGACGTGGGCAGAGGGGGGGGGGCTTCTAAATCTAGCCCAAAGTTACGGTAAATTTAGCTAATCAATCAATTTGCAGATAGGCCCTCGCTTTCGACCCATCTCCATGATATGGTCCCTTCCTAATCTCCCTTCGGCATTAACTCTGGAAACAAGAGTTCTTTTGTCTCCACGGTTTCAATGAAATCCTTCTTTTTTGCTCGGCTTTTATCAAGTGAGGCGACGCTGTAGACATGATTTCATCCTTTTTAATGATTTAATTTTAAATATATTTATTATTTTATGACAAAAAAGAGTAATTAATCTCGACCTTAGTAACGCTTTCACGGGTTTTCGATACGTCGGGAGGCTTACATTCGCTCTTTCAAATATTTATTTACCTTTCGTAGGTATTTGAGATTTTTGATCACACCCAAGGATTTAATTGACGTCTATATTTCCACGATGGTGCTTGATCTAAGATGTTAAACTAAAATGAACCCTTTACAGTCCTTTGGACTTTAGAAACTTTATAATTTTTATTCATGATTAATTAACTGGTGCCTACGATTTTTCCTATCCTCGAAGCACTTCAAAAATCATTTTTTGTGATCTTTTTCAGTTTCCCCTTTGATACAGTATTTCTCTCGTCAATCGTTGCGTAACATCGTCCTTTCATTTGACTCTTCAGTTACTGGAACAAGAAAAAGTCATTGGGGGCCGGATCTGGGGAATACTGCGGCATCATTAGTGTGTTGTTTTTGGCCAAACATTCGCGCACAAGTAACAATGTGTGAGCAGGGGTTTTACCAATTCATTGGTAAAAAACTTCTCTTACGGTGATTCGACGATTGGCCAATACTATTTTCTTCATTTCATTAATGTTTAGGTCTGCCGTTGACGTGTTCGGGCGTACGGCATACTCTTCGTCGTTCACATCTTCTCGGCCCTCTGTGAATACTTTGTACCAACGATAAACGTTGCTTCGGTCCAAGGTAGCATCTCTATATGCCACCGGGAACATTTGGAATGCGTCCGGCAACTTAATTTCGTTTTTCACACAAAATTTGATACAGATTCTTTGATCCATTTTTTTGGAATAGGCAAAAATCGAAGAAAAGCCAAAACTCGTCCAAGCAAAATAGTTGTCTACAATAAACTGAATATTCTGCATGGCCGAACTGTTCGGCATAAGTAAGAGACATAAATACCAGCATGCCACAAAAAATCAAATAGACGTAAACCATGAAAATTCAAAATTCGTGATACTTTTTGAACAGGTCTCGTATATACATACACACACGCACACATATATTTGTAGGTGTGGGTTGCGTATGTATATAATACTTATATATAAACATAGATAATAATAATAATAAACAATTTTAATAGCTCTGGGAGCAAAGTTCCTTGGAGCAGAATACATGTTACATGAGGTTTTGAAACCTATGGAGTGAAACAGGTTTGCATAATTCATAGAATAAGGTAATTAAACCAGTCACAAACCTTAATTCAACATCAGTTGAACGAAACATATAGTACAATACATACATACAAATACAAAGAACAATTGTTAAATATTTAGCCTGATAGAACAGTAATAGGTCATTCTGGTAGTGTGGTAGACAGGTATTCAAACATGTTCCTGTTGAATTGGGATGTGTTTCTGGATAATTTTACTTTATTAGGCAAACAGTTCCATAGTTTACAGGATGAAATACTGAATGACTTTTCATATATAGCCGTGCGGTATTTGGGAAGATGGAATATTTTTGTAATGCGGGTTGATCTCTTTGTCGTAAGTGAATTGAATATAAAAATTTCATATAAATATGATGGAGTTTTTGAATTTAGAACTTTAAATAATTGTGAGGCCTTTTGAAACATTCTCCTCTGTTCGAGTTTTAGCCAATTCAACATTTTATAGTAAAGAGTAACACGTTCATTAAAACGCATATCAAAGATGAATCGCAGACAATAATTTTGGAGCCTTGGCAATTTTGTACTTAGCTCCTTGTTCACATTAGCGTAGACAACTGAGCAATAGTAGAGATGTGGTAATACTAACGTTTGACCAAGCTTCTGGCGTAATGTTATAGGGATTAGGTGTCTGAAATGCTTCATAGTGTAAAGAGTTTTGTGAACTTTATTAGAAATGGCATTTACTTGCTCGCGCCAGGTTAAGGTGCTGTTTAGATAAACTCC
Source organism: Hetaerina americana (assembly GCF_022747635.1). Lineage (NCBI taxonomy): Eukaryota > Metazoa > Arthropoda > Insecta > Odonata > Calopterygidae > Hetaerina > Hetaerina americana. Next base: position 404,445 of record NW_027286470.1, on the reverse strand, counting down.
TAGGCTTTTCACTGTATTTGAGTAGTCAATTTGAATATTTAAAACACCTATTTTAGGGAGATCACTTGCGAGCAGCTTATGTACATAGGCGGTGCTTCCAAAGATTATCAACTTGGTCTTTTTGGGATTCAGATTTAGCCGATTTTCAGTCAGCCATTCACAGTTGAGTTGGATATCCTTATTGACCAAGTCAATGGCATGGTTAAATTCAGAGGGGAAGGACTCGAGATATATCTGTAGATCGTCAGCATAAAAGTGATTTTTACGCCGTGGTCTACTGAATAAAAAGCCTTGCTCAAATCGAATTGGACTAAAACTGTTACCTTTTTTGCGTATATGGATCTGCGAATATCATCAGTTACCTTTATCAAAGCCGACTGAGTGCTATAGAGCTTACGAAAGCCCGACTGATACTCATCGAAGAAATTGTGCCGCGTATGATGCTCCACTCTAACCGTATGAACAATTCGCTCAAGAGGTTTGGAAATAGAACAAAGAAGTGCAATAGGTCGGAAGTCAGACATTTCTTTCGGAGTTGTTATTTTCATTATCGATCGAACTAGGGTAGATTTCCACAAGGTAGGAAATATAGAGTAATTGAGTGAACAGTTATAGATGTCTAGTATCATAGGTATTACTACTTAGAGAATAACATTTAGCATTCTTGCACTGATTTCATCGACGCCTGTTGAATCAGATTTTAAACTTTTCACTTGTGTTATCACCATTTCGGGTGTAAAGTGGGGGAAATAAAGCCTTCCATCGTCAAAGCCGGAGAATAATGCATGATCGAATGAAGTGAGATTATCTTGGGATTGAGTAGAATGGTTACCATCCTCGACATAATTTTCATCCTTGAAAGCAGACGTGAGAAAGTAGCTATTTAAATCATCCAAGGGGAAGTTCATTTTGAATGGGAGACGTCTAGACTTTCCAAGTCTAGACGTCCCGGACTGGAGGGCCGGAATGGTAGAACTCGGGGCCCTTTGCGTGCGGGTGTGTGTCGGTGGGGCGGAAGGGGGGCAAGTTGGGCAGAGGCAAGAGGGGAGGACTGTGTGCGGAGGTGGAGTGTAATGCAAAGCTCCTGCCAAGTGGACTTTATGTCCCATTTATCGGAAAAGCACGAAACATAGTATTTTTAGTTGACATGTATTATATATGTGTAAATACATATAATGTGCGATTTGAAACATTGAAACTGATTTATTTTCAATTGAATTAGGCCCGTCGGGTATTTTGCGCGGTAGCAATGATGCATGCGTTGTTGCTAATTCTTCCAACGTTCTGTGCTATACCTGAACTTGGGTAATACTCTTGATTTAATGAGATCAACGCATTCACGTCCAGCTGGGATTCAAACCCACCTCCCTTCACATTAGGGAAAGAGTGCTCCCCCCTTGCTCCCCCTCATCTCCGTTGGCCCTCATAAGGAACGCCTTCCACACATCCGTCCTGCCATTAACCCATTTTCCTCTATCTTTCCGTCCCTCACATTCACTCCTGCCTCTCTTTAGACCTCCCGGACGATCCCTCCGTTTTTTGATGAACATCGCCCACACAACCCTGCACCACCTCGGGAAATTCCGCTCACGTATTCGCCAAAAGGCCCTCAGTCCTCTGTCCCCCCCTCCTCCCCCACTAAGACCCGTCGCATGCGAGGGAAAGACGGGCGAAGAGATCGCAGAGCAGCGGTGCAAATGTAGTTTGCTCGCCGGTGGTGAGGGGAAGACGGGCCGGAATGGTAGAACTCGGGGCCCTTTGCGTGCGGGTGTGTGTCGGTGGGGCGGAAGGGGGGCAAGTTGGGCAGAGGCAAGAGGGGAGGATTGTGTGCGGAGGTGGAGTGTAATGCAAAGCAACAATTGTCGGCTCCAGGACGTGACGTTTAAGAGATTACTGCTTGAATGACGAGGGGCATTGCGTTTGCGGGAGCGTGCTTTTGTTTTGCCGGCCACTTCCCGTCGTGTTTGGCGCACGAAAACGGCGTGGCCCCCGAAGGTGATTTCCCTCTGAATTCTGACAGAATGTCTGGACCACGGAATGACTCTCCGTGATTAAATTGTTCCAATTAAAGGTAGCATTAAAATCACGCAATAATTTCGTAGAAGATGCGGTATTTCAGCGCTTAGGTCATTCTGCTGCTTAGCGAAAGTTTGGAGGTTCAAATCCCAGGCAATACAGCTGGTTGAGTGTAACTGCAACTTCGAGAAATAATATGCATTGGTTATTTATTCATGAAAAATTTAGTGTGTGTTCGTGGGAAGTAAAGCTTCTTCTATTTCTGCTGTTTGAATCACAAATGTTAAAATGTTTATTTGGGAGAGTTCTCCTACTCGTCATATAAAAATAATCTACCAGCACCAAATTGACTCTTGTGGATGGCTAAATTACTTCTATCGAAAAAATCGAATGTTGAATGGTAGATTTATCATTTTGGTGCATTTCACCATTGATGCTGAGAATGTTCCATATGTCGGCCATTTTTCATACTCTACGTGCAGCATTTTTTTAAGTAAGGCATGAAATGGACAGTTTTATAGCATCTTATTTTCCTTGAATATGTGAGAAAATGATTAGTGCTTCGAAAGGCGTTTGTTATTCGAAAGCAAACTAACTCTTGTTCAATATTTCTGATCAAGAATTTTTTACCCTTTAAGGGAGGATCTCCGAATTACAATCCTGCATATCATGCAAAAAAAGCTTGCTCAATAAAATGCAATTACATGGTCATGCATCCGTGGCAAGTGTGGAATGCGAATGCAGTCAGCAATATCAAACTCCATCTAAATTCCATCTGCTCACATCTCTTGATATTGAAGTTCTACCGCTGCCGGTTCGGACAGGGTTGCATCGTCTAAGCGCGAATAGGGCTCGGGAGCTATCGCATACACATTTGGTTATATCTCTTGGTTACTCGCCCGTGGGCAGCTCCGGGAGATGAGATGCCGGACTTGAGTCGGGGGAGGGGCGAAGGGAGCAGGGGCAGCCTAGGATCCGGTGCATGCAGCGGTGCAATAGATAATGGAATGGGATTTAGGACCCAGGTGGATGGGGCCGACAGGCTCAGGAGTGCGTGGGTGGGGGTTGGGCATCCATAACACCGCCTTTCATCCAGGCAGAAAAAAGGATTACCTACCTCTGAGTAGGAGTGTGGTATGGTTTGTCTTTCCGTCTGTTTCCCGGTGAGCGGGTAAGGATCGCTTCCCTCGCGTGTTTCGGGGCAGATAGGCGAGTGAATTTCGCGGAGGAGCCAGGAGCACGTCGCTTGCATTATTCAAGTCTCCGCTGGGAGCCAACGTGGAAGAGTGCGGGTGACGTGATGGCACCTTGAGGTACCTCTCCCCTCAGTCCACACGGGACACGGACATAAAGCTGGGAAGATGCTTGCGATGTTAGACAATGGGGATGCGACGGAGGGACCGCAGAAATGGGGGATTTCGGCCAAAGTTTCCCAGGGAAAAGTGGGGAAAGGCAGCGGCCATTGGCCAAATAAACCAATCTCGGGCTCTGCGTGTTGAAATGTTTGGTAAATCTGATTATAATTGAAACCTTAACTCATGTTGGCATGGATTATGCCTAAGTATGTGGAGGGAGAGATGCGAACCCACTAAACTCAGTGACGGGATAGTTTTAGAGTTGGCTTTTGGCTTGATCGAGCGTGTAACTTAGCTGATGTGTTGGTTTGTAATCCAATTAGTATGAAAAAAACAACAATTTTGGTGCATTTTCATCAGAATGGTGTATTTGCTCTATAAATATTTCAAATAATCTACGATTTTACAATCACATTCATGCAGAGTAGGCTTGTTTAATTTTTTTATTTAACAAAGAGAGGTTTAATGGTTATGATATTTTTGTGTTCATTTTTACGCGGTATATCTCTCACTTATTTTTGACTTAATTCTACTAGTTCTATTAAGGCTTAATTTTTTTATTTGAAAATAGTATTTTGCATTGACCCATTTGTTTTCATGTTCTATCTTGTTCTCATTAGCATATGCCGTCTCATATATTTGCTAATTTTCGATTTTATTTCCTTTTAACTCTGTGTGTAGGTGAAATGAGTTACTTGAATTGAAGAAGAATGCAAATACATGCAAATTGGGCTCCGGGATTGGCGCGGTGAGTGAGGCACAAAGATATCCCTTAATTCAATCCGATCCAATAAGATCTGGGTCACGGATCGGTTCCTTAGTCTCATTTCGTCTTTTGTCTGCATCTTCTCTTGTCCTGTCTTGCCTTGTTACTCAGAATAATTATACTTCAGGGGCATGAGCGAAATTTTTTCTACTGAAAAGTTTTTCGATACGTCGAAGGCTTACATGAAGCTTGGAAACGACTTTTTCATTTTACGGCTAGTATGTGATTAATTCCGAGTACCAACTTAACAAAAATTATTTGAGATATACGTGGTTAAATTTAATACTTATTGACATCCAATGCTTAAACTCGTATAAGTTTAAAACATTAACATATTATTAAGTTACAATTTTTTCTACATTGCACAACCAAATCACAACGCAAAATTTCAAAATCAATATGTGTAATCTAATGTAAATTAAATACCCAACTTCTTTAATTTTACGTTCTTATGGTGGTGATTCAATTCAAATATCTTATTTTAAATAATCAAACAAAGTGTTAATTTACTAACATACTGCTTCAGTAGTTAAAAAGTATATAATAAACTGATAAATAAATAATAAAAATACCAATCAGAATTTTAAGTGTCAGGATTTCTTCCCTACAGAGTTTGTGATTATCTTAATTACTAAATCCTAGAATTTACATGTTCAAGTCAAGAACGTATTGGTAAACTTCACTGTTATGTTTCCAATTGTAACCTACTGTCGGTGACATGAAAGTACTTGGTAAGTCATGATCTTCTATTTCCATAGATAAATAAGTTTATCTCAACGCAATCGGATTAAACCCGATTTTCTTCTCGGAGACATAGTATTATGCAACTCTATTATAGGTGGTTTGCAACTGTAAAGGAAATTTGCCAATGATGATACTTGTTTTTGTCCAATAAGGTAATGCTTTTCTTGTAATATATTCATGGCCACATAACAGCAGGCTAATATAATATTTTTTTCAAAATATCTACGAAGTTTAAAATTCTGTATGCTGCAACAACCTCTTTCTTACCGTTAACAACTAAATTATTAATGTATCACGAATCGTTTTCGTTTGTGGCTGTAAATAAACCAACCACGAGTCTTTAAATAGCTAACCACCTAAGGACAAAATAAAACATACGAATGTGATAGTATAAATAGGTAAAGCACGAAATAAATTTTGTAGTATGCGGTGTTAAAAAATGGCTGGCAGCCGTTACTATATTATTTTGAAAATAATTTACATGGGATTTTATGTCTCTCGGTAGGGAACATATTTCAAGCATGTTGCTAGCCACTTTTCTGGCACCATTATGATAAGCCCTTAAATATATATATTCTGTTCCTCCCTTATTTTTGAGCATCGATCACCATTATATTTGCTCTATTAAATATGTTAACCATTCTAATTCGATATAAAACTTTTTCTTTAAAAATCATAAATTTCTAAAAGGCAATGCTAAATCAGATTCATTGGCTTCATTGGTTTGTAATGTTTTCGGTGTTCCATTAGTCGTTTCTCAAAAATCAGACATGATTCAAGAAGACGTTCTATATTATTACATAAGAATGATACTACATAAAAATTTAGGACAACTCTGTCTTTTGTTACCGGATCAATCATTTTTACTTTGACTTTTGGTGTTATAATTGTGCTTTCGAGTTTGGCTCAGCTATATGTACAATAACCTAATAACTCTGGGTAATGAGAATAATTCGAAGAATGAATTGCAACGCCATCTCCTATGGTGTAACCCATAAATAGTCGAATTGTTCATGGATGAAAACTTTGACACCAGTATACTTTTATTGCAACTTTTGGCTTTTATTATAATTGAGTTTTGAGCGAGCCTCGTGCGAGGGAAGATATTTACATTACTTCTAGAAACCTTTCCTCATATTCAATCTGTGTGAAATAATCTTCCAATTTATTTTAGCGTCCCAGTTTTTCCCGCAGTACTAAATTAAACTAGAGATCTTTTGATTTGCTCTTCTTATATCTGTACCTTCTCCCATTATGGGCTCTCTTGCCTTACCATCTAGCATCCATTCTTTCGATTAAAAAAAATTTTACAATCACAAATAATTATATTTTCTTTCGGATATTATATTCCTCTTTTATTAAACTTTCTCCATTGATTTCAAATGCTAGGCGACGTTCCAAAAGCCATGCCAAACCAATGCCAAAAGACGGCTCCACTTTACTTATTCATTATATTCAGAATACATGCATTTCATTTCGTTAAGAATTGGATTGAGTTCGAATTCCCCATGTAAGTGCGAGTCGGGTTCTTCTTTGCGTGCGGCGCTCGTAATTGAATGTGACTATCCCGAGAGTGGAAGGGCTCCCCGGACCACTCGTTACGCGAAAAAAGAAAGGTGAGGATCCCTATCTTTAGGAGCGGATCCCTGAACGAAATAAATGAAGGAGTTGTTCATAAGAGAGGCACGAGGAGAGGGGTTCCCGGTGGTGGTAAAGAAAGGGATTCAGAAGGGACTTGGCGGGCAGCGCTTAGAAGGCGTGAGAATAAGGGCATGGGAGGCCTTAAACCTCTCCCCCTCTTCCCCTTTTTCCGGCTCCCCCCCAGGGGCACCGACCCTTCCCCACAGGAGCCCTCCCGTCCCCCCGCCACAGACACTTTGGAGCGACCCCGGACAAGATTCCCGACCGGAATAATGCATGGAGCCAGCCGAAGCACGAAGGCTGGCTCCATAGTCCTTTCTCCCCCTTTCTCGTTTCCCTCATTCCCGTCCTGACCCTAGGACGCGGAGACAGAGCGTGGGCTAGGAGGCGTAGTTTGTTTGAGATGGTCGCCGTGAGGAAACTACTCAGGGCCCTTATTCTCGGGTCGTACACCTAACGGTCGACCGACGCTTTTATTTTCTCATGATGCGCCACACCCCGCATTCGTACAACTTGCCTTACATCCCCACTCCGCCCATCCAGACGGACGGCCGCACCCGTGTTTGCATGGAAGCGCAACGGCGAAATGCGGTAGGTGCCACCTACGCGTAGTGCGTGATAAGTAAAGTTGAGTCTGTGGCGGGAGGGAAACCACGGTCCGAAAGGCAGCACCGGACGTCGGAGTAGTGCAATATTTACGCATCATCCCTTCACTCCGAGCTCCTGCGACCTGGACAAGTTCCCATCTTGAGTGGTTGACATTTATAAGTACCCTGCTTTCGAATAAGCTCTTAAATAATTGCCATCGTTTATGTACCACCACATTGGATTTGATTAACGAATCATGTTACACGATAATGATCAATTAGTGGTTTACATCATGTGTTGAGCAATAATATACCTAAAGTAGAGTAAAACGCAGTAAAATTAATTAATTGTTAATGAGAATGATCTGGATTCATTGTCAGAAAATACACGGTTTGTATAAAAAATTTCGGAATAATAGATTGATTTCAGATATTGCTTGAAAGCATCAGAATTCTTTAAAGTTCATCGCTTGAGCGTTGACACAATTTTGCCTGCAGCTTTTCAACGATCAGAAGGCTCATCTACATATACGCAGTACCCCGCAAACCGCTACAAGGGAGTGTGGAGGGGGGTGTAAGGTCACCACCCGTAAACTAGAATGAAACCATATGCAAAACCGAAGTATGTTACCCCTACACAAATATTAGTTTCTTCATGCACTCGACAAACCTTAATCACACGAAAGAAAGTTCTTACACGGAATAATATTTAATAATATGACGCGTATATACAAATCATGCTGTAAAAATATTAAAATGATGGGTCTATTAAATTAAAAGTATAGCATGCAGAAAGAAACATGCAAGATATCGACCAAAATATAAACTACCAATTATTATTATATCCTATGCGTTTTCTGTGATGTCTATTATGATTTCTAATGGTCAGAGGAAAAAAACGATATTTTAAATCAAGTTCTACCAATAAATCTTCCTAATTTTACGTTGATGATCTCATCTACCATTGTAAGTGCGGGCCGGTAATGTGTCTTTGACATCCTCAGATAAGTAACCTGCCTCAATTTACTCAGTAAATTTAACCTGTATTAAAGTCTACGGTCAACTTGTGGCTCCCATCCTAATTCTTCCGATAGTGTCATGACACTGCCACCTTGTTTATAACAACTATTAAAAAACCTAGCTGCTCTACTTTGCCCTCGATTTAGTTCCAAAATTTCGTCTACTTGATGAGGATCCCATGCACTTGCAGCATAGGTGCTTAAGGTGGGGCCGAATTAATGTTAAATGACAGCGTTCTTTGACACTTTCATTCCAATTCCCGAGTATTCATTCAATGAATCCTAACTTTTTATTAGTTATTCCGTAAATGTCACGAATGTGTTTTCCCCAGGATATATCCGTAGTTGTCGTCACACCCAAGGATTTTACCGATTCCACGTGTGCAATGTTGGTTCCCTGTATAGATTGTTTTCTGATGAAGTACTTTTCCTCCAAAAATTTATCGAGATACATAAATTGGAATTAAGTTCTAACTACCATGTCTAGCATCAATTTTAAATTGCATTTAGGTCGTTAGCTAATGACAATAGCTCTATCTTCTTGGCTGGATATTTCCCAATTCATCACGGCATGGTCAGCAAATAGACGAAGTTTACTGGAAACCTGAGATCCCATTTCATTAATGTATCAAAGGAACAACAGCGGACCAATAACACTTCCTTGCGGGACACCTGATGTTACGCTCCCAGTGTCCGATTATACTCTGTCTATTACGACCGTTTGCACGCGGCTTGGTAAAACGCTGTTCATCCATTCTTTTACAGATTTATCCATCCCGTAGCTTCCCAACATTTTATAAGGCAGTTCGTTGAATGCCTTTTTAAAATGTAGAAATTATGTATAAAATGTAGAAAGGTTATTTTCTACCGAGACTAAAATATCTTTAACAAAAAGCGCCAGTTAGGTCACGCTAGATCTACCCCTTCGGAAACCGTGTTGGTTTTTTGTGAGTAAATTCTGACTTTCGGTTCCATAGGCAGATACGCTACCTCAGGTAAAAATGAATTACGGCAAAATGTTTTCAAACCAGAAGTTTTTCTTGATTGATTTAAATTTTTTTATTTATATACCTTAATGTTTATCAAAATGCTTTCAGAACCTTCTCAACATGTGAATGGTGCCTGAAAATAAGGCCCCTAATTATGCTATCGCTTTGCTACTTCGATCTTGTATGCCCCAACGGCTTGCTCTGTTCACTCGCCGACTCCTGTCACATCTCCAGGGCAACTTATCCGCAAAGCCTTTGTCATCACAGACAAGGCTTTTGCTAGCTCATTAAGGCTTTGTTAATTGATCTGATTAGAACGGCATTTTCGACTGACACCTTTCGCCTGCCAAACTAAGGCTATCAGTCATTTATGCGTCCCATCTGCTCATCGTACAGTTTGCCATCCGTAGGTTTAACTTTTTTGAAATATTCGAGAGAACCTTATACTTCTAATTTAAATTTTCTACATTAAAGTACTAACAATTGAATTTCATTTTCTACTTTATGTTCATGAGCCATGGAATTGTTTGATTTCGTACATATAGAGACAAACTTTTTGCAATGAAGCCTCGTAGTTTATATGATGTCTCTGAGAGTAATTGCATGTTTTTTTATTTGAAGAAAATGTAGTAATGTGCACCACATTTAAAAAATTATTTCCGTAATTTAAAGAAAGAAAATCATGACGCATATTTTGCTACAAGTTGTGTTTTAGGATTTTATGTGGTTTGTTTAATATGCCATAACGAAGAAATAGAATAATGAATTACATTGGGCAGATTTTATTCTCCTTTTATCCCGATACACTTTTTTCGGAGACCCTTCAACTTTTTAAGTCGTCCAAAAAGTAGTATTTTTGAAGTAATTCCAAATTGGCATCTGTGTTGGTGATCTCCCATATCCCCCGAAAAGAATGCCTTGCATTCCTTTGGTATTACCTCTCCCTACGAGTTACACCACAAACCTTTTCCACGAATTTTCCATTGAACTGACTCAAATTGTTCCCCCAAAAATTGTTTTCAATTTTACGAAAAAATATATCACAATCAAAAGGCGTTGCAGTGGGTGCGCGTATGGCTCCTGCATAGGATTACCTGTTTTGGCCGATTACGAGCACTTCTCTCTACCAGGATACCCTCAAATAACTAATCTGGGCCTTCTGCAGTGAAGATATCATCCTCCTTTGATCCCACGGACGTAAAACTTCACTCCCCTTCATTTCCTCTTCCAACTCCTCCTCCTCGAGATTTTTCACTTCAGCTATTTCTGAATCAAACATTACTTTTTTAGATATCAACATTCACCTCCAGAATAATAGATTTTTACACCTCGATTCATATTAAACCAACCAACAGCCAACAATATCTTCACTTCAACAGCTGCGGCCCATCACATATGGAACGTTACATAACCTTTCCACTCTAAATATTTGGCCTCCGTTTCTACGACAAAACTCCCTCCTAGCATAAATAAATTGACCGCCTACTTGACTCCTTCAGAAAATGTGGCCACCCGTAAACCTACTCAATTATTATATCCTCAAACCTTCAACCGATTGCACGTCGTCTCGTCTTGAGAGAAGCCGCATGAAATGGCCTCACTTAATCACCACTGTCTTCTCCGGAAACCACAAAATCCAAGGCATAATACATTCTCTCTCCCTAATTTTTCAAAACAATCAGTCCATGTTACTTTTATTCCCACATTGTCCGTCCGTCTCCTTTGAATGCCCCTCGAACTTACGGGACATCCCGAAAACCACAAGACCACCTGCGGGCCCCCCTGTCTCTTTTCCGCCAGACTCCGCACCATGCAACTATGCCGCAAATGCTGTCATCTACATCTACATAATATTCTGGAAGCCGTTACATCGGCGTGTAGCGGGTGTGTTAAATAGTCACCCGTAAAAGAAAAAAACCACATGCAAAATCAACGCATCCATGCAAACCTACGCCAAAAGTGGTGTATATATTCATGCAAAAACCCTTTCAACTTACACGAATTAAAAAGGGGATACTATCAGCTAACAAGCAATTCCACCTTAGCATGAAGTAAAAATTTATCCACTTACGTGCGAAATAGAATTTGAAAAGTGACAACGCCAAATTCCACTACCACATGGACATGCAGCATACAATGGTTTACTCCCCCAAAAACAAGGATAGAGAATATGAGCCAACGGTGCAGGTAGTAAGAGGCTCCCCCCACAGAAGGAGAGACGAGGAATGGAGGGGGAAGCTTGAAAACAGACAGGGTAGAGCAAGCAATACTGTAGTAAGCCCTACATTATTTAATGGCATTCTAATGCGGTCGTGCTGGAAGGGTTTTGATGTGAAATCACACGAGGCCACTGAAAGTGCAAGCAATTGAGTAGAACTAATTATTCCTTAGACACTGAGGGTGGCAAGTGGATTTTTTTTGCCTTACATAAGAAGGCCTAGAAGTACCAGGCCTAACCTAGAGATGGCGGTAGTTAAAAATGTGAGTAAAAGCTCATTGTATTAGCCATTAACCATTCTATGAGGCATCTTTCAAGTTTGAAGACCTCCCGTCGTTTAGTATTTGTTTGGTAGCCATCAATAGTTAACGTTTTCAGTGAACTTGTGAAAATGGAGAAAATTGGTCATCGTTAAGTGATACAATACTTTATTTTGAAAGGCCTCAGCCCATCCAATATAAAAGCTGAACTAGATTCCACTCTGGGTGTTGGCTTCCCACCCTGAGGGCGCGGGTTCAAATCCCGGCGGTGTTGAATATTTTTCAGAGGTATCTCGATCCCTACTTGAGGTGCTTTGTGGAGGGCACTTTGAGTGAGTACGCCGTCCGTCGGATGGGACGTTAAACTGCGGACCCCTTGGCGCCTTTCGTAAAGAGTAGGCTAATGCCGACACCGGGTTTCTCTCCACCCTTCATCCTTTCCTATCCATCCCCTATGGCGCAAATGACCTCAGCTGTCGGTCGCCTCCCCTCAAAACTACTCTGGGTGAGGGTATTAAAATTTTGCGGTGGATATCGTACTGGCTTCCCACCTAGAGGACCAGGGTTCAAATCTCGACGATGTTGAATATTTTTACAATGGTATCTCGATCCCTACTTGAGGTGCTTTGTGGAGGGCACTTGTAGTGAGTACGCCGTCCGTCGGATAGGACGTAAAGCTGCGGACCCCTTGGCGCCTTTCGTTAAGAGGCTAATGCCGACGCCGGGTTTCTCTCCACCCTCTATCCTTTCCTGTCCATCCCCTATGGCGCAAGTGACCTAAGCTGTTGCTCGCCTCCCCTAAATACTAATACTACTCAGGGTGAGTCTGCTATTTCGTTTACAACAGTAAAATATTTGGAAGCGGAGTCTATTCCGTATTGTCCGTGGTTAGAAGGAGTCCTTGAGTCAGCTAGTTCTGGCATTTATTTCCCGAATTTTGCATACATGATCCAAGCAAAATCATCTTCTTACATACACCTGCGAAGATGAATGTGTTATTCATGCAAAAGCCTTTTTTACTCATACGAATGCAAATACATATGCTATCAACTAACACGCACATTCACCTACGAATAAACCTTATGTGTACGCAGCGTTTAATCTTGTCCTAATAACAATCTTCCTTCAATAGACTAGGATAAAGACCACTAGGTAATGATACCACTGCGGAAAACCGCGATTCATTCAAGGCTTACCTTAATATCCTCACCGCCAATACAATAAGTCAAATATTGGGAAAATAAACTAGGGGCTAAAATATTCCTGATCTTTGCTTGAAAACAATTCAGAATCACATACTCATATGCGACGAAATAAATTATAAGCCGCAAGGCAATTATAATAGAAAATATCAGTTTCCGTTAGCCAAATCGTTAATCCCCGGCGAGAGGTATACCTATTTGAGAAGGATTACTTAAAGAATTTTGCCGCGTATCTTAGAAAAAGTCAAAAATTACACCCATACGAAAACAAAACTTTAGATCTAGGATTCAAGGAAGCGTTAAGAAAAAAAATAGAATCGAACCACAATGACACAACAGTAAGATTCAAAGGGCTTTAAGGCAACAAAGGAAATTGCACTCGAAATATAAAAAACAGCCTAGGAACGACTTCTATTAGTGCACGAAGAAAATACTTAATAGATCGTAGAGAAACTAGGAAAATTATGCGAAGCACCTTGGTAAATTTTTAAAGATTGGTTCCGCGCGATCCATTGGAGATTCCCTGAGGCAATCTGGTCTAAGGGAATTGCAGGGAAAACGCTCACTCATAGAAATCCCCAAACGCAGTAATGGTCATGTAAACCATAAATGCAGTAATCAAACTGAAGGTCGGTTTGGTAGATGATGGTAGAGTTCACCCAGTACTAAGCCCTATACGACGTGTGAAATCCACACATCAGGGTAGGGGGGCCAGTTCTTTTCCCTGTGGCGGTTATGGTTTCCCAGAAAGATCTGGTACCGGAAAAATCACAGGGTGGAGCTGAGAACGACTAGCGCGGGAATTGAACCACGCCCCCTCTATCAGTAGTCTAACGCTCTACCCCTGGACTACCGTGATTCCCTAATGGTGATATATACGAGAATTCAAATGAAGTGTAGAATTGGCCAATAAATATAGATTAACATAAAAAATATGAAAACGCATATTTCGTTATTTTCGATGGCAAGACGAAGCCCTTGCCCTTTGCGGACAAAAGGAGGTGAGGAACTCCTCAGTGTCTCAATCTTCATACCTCTCAATTGTTGAGTAGAATGTTTGGTGTAGTTTTTTTAGGGGAGAAGAGTAATTTATTTGTCAGCTCGCAGCCATGCAAAAATTACCCTAAACGTTAGATTGCCAATAATATTGTTTGCAATAATAATTCTTTGTTAATCATTTATGCTTTATTGTCTTAGTTGTTAGTGATACCGTTTCAGTACTATCTTTTAAACTTAAAGGAATTTTTATACGCACGATGGACAAAGGGATTTTGCACTTGCTTGTAATATAGTTGAGTTTGCTCTCTTTTTAGGCAAACCCCAGATCTCTTATATCCGAAGTCTCTCGTTGGATAAAGTTCGTATCACAGCGGCGCGTTGTTGTTGATAAAACCTCTAATTTGATTTTCAAGCATCATTTGGTATACCCGAGGGAGCCCAGACCAAGACATAGTCGTTGTTGTATTGGTTCCTTTTGTAGCCACCCATTGAAAACATCGGAATTCCATTGGTTCATTCCTTTCATCTACATCTATATAATACCCCGCAAGCCGCCGTAAGGTCGTGTGGCGGAGGGTATTAGGTCACCACCCGTTAAAAGGAACACAACCACATGTAAAATCAACACATGCATTCAAAACATTGCCCAAGGTGGCATATACATTCATGCAAAACTCTTTTTGTTCTACACGCATGCAAATGCATATACTGTCATCTAACAAATAATGGCACTTTAGGATGCAGTAAGAAATTTATCCACTAACGTGCAAGTAGAAAAGTAGGAAGGAGAAATTCCACTATCACATGGACATGCAGCATAAAACGGTTGCTTCCACATTTTCCTTTAGGTAAGCCCTGTAGACCGTTTTCTTTAAATGTGTACTTGAAGTAAGATCAGCTGGAGAAAGGCTTACCCATATCTTTGAGCATTCCTTTCTCTTCGAGCCAATAGCATGAAAGAACGCCATTAGCTTGAACTGACGTACTAAAAATAGCGATTTCATCACTCGTATGCCGGCTAGGGAGAGCCTCAGCTACGAAATGGTACTTTTAGAAAAATCAATCGGGTTTGACAGTTAGCAGCTGAGGTTTCCTATTCTCTCCCTCGCCCCACTTTCCCTCTCCACCTAGAGACTTTCTCTCGCAAGGGATGTTTCCTCCCCCACCGTGATCCTTTTCGTTTCCTCGGGCTACGCCGAAGGAATTTCCTCAACCCCTCGATTCTTCCTTCCGCGCCCACCAAGGAAGCGCAAATCCTTTGGCTCAGTTGACACCCGTCATGCGTGAAAGAGCTGAGCTGCTCTCGGAAGACACGTTGACGAAGAAGCGTGCGCTCCTCACCCCTCTCCGCACTTGTTCCCGCAACACCCTCCTCCCCCTTCGCCAGAGTCTCTCCCTTTCTCCTTGCTCTTGCCTTTTGCTCAGATTTTTTTGCATTAGGGAAAGAATGGGGAGAGGTAAGAGTGAGAAGACTAAGCGCTTTTGGATGGATGGGCGGGAGGAGGCGGGTTTGGGGGGGGTGGAAAGGTGGGGTTGGAGTGCGTCATTGTGTGGGAAGATCGTCCTCGCAGGGAAAGAGAGAGAAAGTCCGCGGCGTCACCGGGATTGCAAAGAGTTCGCGTCTATCCCGGCGTCAGGTGTCAAATCCTCGCGAGCCGGATAAGCGTTTCGGCGGATGGCGTGAGCTTCCGCCATTGGACCGGGGGACCTACGTCGAGTCAAATTGGGCGCGGTCGTATAATCCTTGAAAGTGCGGCTGGGCGCGGTACTTTTCGTCGTAAACTTGTGATATGGAAACGTAGTGTAACCGTGGCGATGGATCCGATCGTCAGCGTCCCACTGGTATGGAATGCGCCCTGGGCATATTGTTGTATGGGCTTATGCCCATGCATGTCGCTTGGGCATAATGGTTGCGAATATTGTCAAAATATGCATGCATAAATGACCAATTATTACAAGGCTTTAGAATTAGAAGTAAGGTACAGCAACTTGTTTCGGAGTGATTCTTAGAGTCAAATGTTTATCCCAAGTATAAATAAATTTTAAAATATTTCCTATTGCATTTTGCTAGAGCCTTTCAATTAGCTATGGATTTATATTGCAATACTATATGACAGCAATAGTAGACATTCTGTATACAAAAAAAGCCGTTGTTATTTGTATAACGATGCCAGTAGATTAGATAAAAGTAATTTGAAAAAGAAATAAAAATATATTTTTGCGCACAGGGGGTTGCTTATTTTATGGGGATAATGGTTCGTTGGAGAACGATTGGTTTGGAGATTCTTGATTATTTGATATGACCCGGCGCAGAAACATGGTTGTTGAAGTAGGGTGATAGGGGTAGATTGGAAGTTTTGGAAAAGTTGAATGTGAGGAAGGATGGAGAAAGTGAACTGGACGGAAGGAAAAACAAATGAGGAAGTACTAGGTATGGTGGGCGAGGAGAGGGGTTTGTTGGGAGAAATCTTAAGGCGGCAGGAAAATGGATGAAGTGCGTATTGATCGGCAGTGGAATGTTCAAGACATAGAGGGGACAATAGAGTTCATAGAGGGGACAATATTATGCAAACTAGGAAAGGGCAAGAATAGAATAGGAACGTTGGATGCCATGAAGGGAGGAAGGAAGTAAGAGGAATTGAAGAGGTAATTATTTCTGAGTAGAACGTTTGTTTGTGTTTTTTTAGGAGAAGGAAGTGAATTATTCAGTGGTTTTTGTCCATCCAAAACTTATCTTAACCGTTCGATTACTTTGAAATAATAATATTAATCGTAATAATAAATTTATTAATACAGAAGCAACAGCGTAGACGCAAGGTTATTATTAAGGGACAATATTTAGTCTCGTAGCTATATAAATAAGCTTTTTCGAATCTATTATAAACCAACTCGAATCGAACACAAAAATTAATTAAAGCTTAACAATTAGTTATGAAATATGTTGGTTGTCGTTGAGATGATTTTGTTATATCTCGGGCTTTTTAGTGACGCAGGTCGTTGAGCTCACCTATAAGGTAGACATTTTCTGCCGTGTTTACAAAATCTAGTCCCTGTTCACGCCGTGACAGTCGAAACGATTGATTTGTTTTGCGACGCCCTTAAGCCGTGCCTAATCATTTCGCGACGGTGAGACAGTGAAGACGGGGCAATAAATATTTCCCACCTAATTATTTTGAAAATAAATTTATTCATCGGCAACCAGAAGAAATGTTTTATCCCCGTAGGTCGAGATGAAGAGAAAATTGTGCGTTCAAGGAGAATTCTATTCAGGAGGGAAGGAAATGAATAGGTTTTCCCTTGTGTCAAGTAGAGTGGAGGCAAGATGGGAGGGGGAAGGGTTGAGATGGGGGGAGAGGGTCTAAAGGGTGGGGGAACAAAGAAAAATTCCTGAAAAGGGAGAAATGTTCCATATTTTGGAGCAAGGGTTGGTTTGACGCGGGGTCTGGGGTTGGACGGGTACTGTGTGTGCGGGCAGGGGGTAGCGTTTTGGGGGGGGGGGGGGGGGATGATTTGGGGGACAATCCGGAGTCGTCGAAATAAAGCAGAGCGTCGTCCCGTTGGATCTTTTCTGCTCCCCATTCGGTCGATGCGTAAGCTTTCCATTCCTTCTCCCTCCACCCCCATTACCCCCGTACATTTCTGCCCTCCAATTTTCCCAGCGATCTCTCGGCGCCTGATTTATTTCTACTTTTCGAGAAACATCGAATGTGTTATGAAGCTCCGCTCCTTTTGTACGTAGCTTCCATTCTCCGGCCGTGATTGTCCTTTTTTCATTCTCTTCTTGGGCGGAGTTCCTTATCATTTCAAATTCACACCTGCGTGCTAGCCCTGCCAGCCCTCGTCCTTGTACTTGGATGTATTAGAATGATTGAGCGATGTGATTGCACGGCGCCCGTCAACAGTTATTACAAACCTGCCATGGGGCGAAATGTATTTTAGTGGAGTAAAGATCGCAATTTAATTCAGGAATGGATGACGAGAGGATTTGCTGCTTATGAGCAAATAACTCCCCGTGTAGAATTAATTCTTGATATAAATATACGGTTGGAATTTTTTTTCATTTTTTTAGATTACTAAACATGTGTCCAGTTCGTTTTTTCCTATGAATATTATTGCCGTTATTTTAATGACAAAATGAATAAAAATATGCTCATTTCGATCAGCCGCAAGATATAGTGGGTACTGTTACGTTGTGCCTATGGCAATTATATTTTCTTGGCGTTCTCTCGAAGTTATCTAAGTCAAACTTACTGATGCGGAGGAACACAAACTTTAAAATTTCCTGCGATAGCGTTTATAATTTTCATTTCACGTGTAGTATGGTTTCATTTTATTTTGAATAACATCAAACTTATTTTGATACTCCTTCTTAAATTATTAATTCGTACTTCGGAGTATTGATTTAGGGTTTTAATCAATTTAAAGCATTAATATTATTGATAGAATTCCTATGATTACAAAATTCGTTAATTTTTTACTTTCCAAGAAAGGGCTTTGCACTGGTACTCGCAATTTGTATTTGGCACTATAACAGTAGCTTTATTTCACCCAATGTATAAATTTAGATTCGCTAGTAGAGAAGTCAAATATCTAATATATGTAAATATTCTTTCCTTTTGAGTAAAAGTAAACTTATTTATTAAGTTATTGAACGAAACAGCCAAAAGCGGCGCGGAGGCTTTTGCAATGGCTGACAGGCAAAAAATATTATATACATTAAGAAAAATAGAGGGAAGGAGCAAGAAACAATAATTAAAAATTAAGAAAATAATTGTGAAGAACAGCTATAAGATAGCAGGAGAGCACATATGCAGGCAGAGGGGGCTAAGTTACCATCTGGCGGTGAAGGGCGGAGGTGAAAGCGGTGAGAGAGGAAGATAGGTCCAGGGCAGGATGCTGAACGGTTAGCGAATTGGATGCAGTGGGGAGGGGATGGAATAGGGAACGTTGAGAGATCGAGGGACGGAATTTTGGAATCTGCATCAGACTCAAGCTACGTGTTGGCCGAGGGGGAACACGAATTAAGAAGAGATGAAGAAGGTCCTTGGTAAGGAGTGTTCCATTGAAGATGTCATTGAAGAATTCCATATCACATGGCAATCCACGGTGGTAGAGATGGGAATTTCCAAGGGATGAGAGAAGAAAGTCAAGGGCTGTATTTTTGAGGGAAGTGATGCAATAACGGGAAATGGCAATAAAGAAATTAAGAGGTCTGTTGGATAACTCTTAATTAGTTACTATTTAGGTAGAAATTAAGTGCAGAGTGTGCCCATTCTGTTTAATTCTGTAGTTCTTAAAGGGTATTTCAAAATTAGGATTTTTTCGCCCCAACCTATCCCTATTTAATTTTCATTAGGATTAAAATTATAAGTGAAATCTTATCGAGCAATGATCATTACGAAGACAGCATTTGGTTCGAAAATCGTTTCAAGATTGAGTAAAGAATTCAGGAAAGATGAGATACAAGGAACGGTCGAAGCTCTTATTTAACGTGAGCGGAAAATACACGAAGGAGTATATTTTTGAAAGAAAGAAATCCCGACGACGTTCATACTCATTTTGACGCAAACGACTCCGCATACTTCCCCCTATGTTCCTTGCCCTTAATTAACGGGCCTTGTTTCTTCTCGCCTTAGCCACTTTTAACCCGTCACCGCTGTTTACGGCCTCAGGGTTGTAATTAGCGCTGAATAATGAACAATTCGTCCGCCGTCCGAGAGATGTCAGACCGCGTCGCTTGGCTATGCATGGAGTGCTCGGAGTCCCCGTGCCGACGCCTTCGCCATAAATAAAACCCAAAGACCCCCTCGGCCGCCCCACTCCCGCCCGGCGACCTAACAACTCCTTTAACGCCGTCTTCACTCATTTATTTCATTATGTTTCGAGCGGGATTTAGGTCGTCGACGGTTTTAACAAGGGAGGAGCCTCGGACCCAGGCCGAATAACGTGCGGGGGGAGGGCGCTCAAGTGTCCATGGGCCTCATAGGAGGGGCGAGAGGGAGGGGTGGATCCCTGGGGCCGTGAGTGACCCGGAAAATCTATCCACGATGACCCTTGGAATTTTTGAAGAGGCGCTTTTCTCTCATGTGCGCGGTCATCGCCCGTGCCGAGGTCAAGACGAAACCGCATACGCGTACCAGGAATTGTGCTTCTTGAAGATGTTTTGGGGTGAAGTCAATCGAGAAGAAAAAAATGGTGGCTCAATGGTTTATCATTTCCTTGGATAGTTTCATCGATACATTAGATCCATTGCAGGTTTTTAATGTCTAGGTTTTACCTCTTTATGAATTATTAAAATGTATTTCACTATATCAGGTATTCATTTGTTTAAGTTCTAAGTATATCTTTTTTATGTATTCATTTAAGATTGTGAATGCCGTACATAATTGGCAATGGGTCCATATTTTGTTCTTTAAATGTTACCAAAATATTGCAAATGCAATGGGTTATGTTTTTTTTAATTAAATAAGTAATCCCCAATTCAGTGCGCTTTTTTGTTTGTGCAAAATCAATTATATCAGTTCTTTTTCCCTAATTTCCTAGTTATATTTCGTCGTTATATTCTTACTGCAGTCATATGATTAAGGATTTTACTAGCGTATTGGGTTGAGTATTTGAATATTTGACGGAATCAAACGGATTTAAACCAGATCGGAGAGGATGGTGAATGTTGCAATTTCCGGCTCTATGAATATTTGGTTACTAGATTTTCCGTGGTAAGCCCTGGCGCCACAGGGAAAAGAAATGAGCCACCAGTGCTGGATGTGCGAAGGTGGCTCTCCTTTGGGCGTAAAATGAGGTGAGCTCTGCTTTAACCTCAAAGATCAACATTGGAGTGATTACTGTGAATGAATTTTACTTTGATTCACGTGCCCTGTCTCCAAATTTTTCTTCTTCCTTCACTGCCTGCATTACGCAACCGCATTTAAATACGTATTTTCCAAAAAAACATTTTTGCTTCCGTCGGTTATTACCTTTGCATCACTTTTTAACCCAATTCTACTTTAAAAGACGTAAACCAATAACGTAATTTATTCATGCTTTTTCAAATTATGCCAAAAAATTAAACTAAACTTCTCGAGCGCCTCTAATTTACTTATGGCCTCCTTCCAAATTCGTCACGTTAAGTATTAATTTCAAAACACCTATCGAACGAATCCCAAATAAATGAAATAATGCGGAAACTTAAAATGTGTGTAATTAAAAATAATAATTTACTGAAATTGGGCTAACTTATTTTTAATTAACCAATTGCTGATAAAAGTAACGTTAAATTAGCCAAATTACTTCCCAACTAGAAAGTTTTGTTTGATAGGGCCTCTTTTATTTTAGTTCTACTCAAACGACATATTTCTTACAGAATCCCATGTTGTGTATTCTCTGATACTCATTATTACCTAGCTCTGGGTATTTTCATGCAGTTTACACAAATTTTAAAATTAGAGAAAAGAATGAGGAACGTAATATTTGGTCATT
The DNA here is from genome assembly GCF_022747635.1 of Hetaerina americana. Classification (NCBI taxonomy): domain Eukaryota; kingdom Metazoa; phylum Arthropoda; class Insecta; order Odonata; family Calopterygidae; genus Hetaerina; species Hetaerina americana. The sequence continues at coordinate 383,173 of NW_027286470.1, read as the reverse complement.
TACTGGACAATAATGTAAATATGCCTCGAAGAAAATGAGGGAGACGGTTTTATGAACACTATGTCATAAAGAAAAATGATATAATGTGAAAAAAAATTATTGAGACTCCTAGTCTCAAGTCATATTCAATGAGCTAATCCCAAATCAGTCCAAAATCATTCATAGTAGTGATGTATCAAGAAATGTGCGAAACAGCTTATTTCCTTGGCATCCTATCATATGAGAAGGGAAAAGACTACATTATTATGAAAAAGTAAAAGGAAAGCGGATATACGATTTTAAAGATCTCTTAAAGAGTTCAGGGGAGCCATTTATGAATTTAATTGGATGGGTGCTCACATAAATTTCGAATTATAAATAATATTTTTGAAAATTATTACAAGCAGAAATGCGATTTGAGATCCCAGGAACACTAAGATCTTCTTGGGTCCAAAAAATTTATGTAAACAAAATTGAGAGTCAGCAAGGTGGTGTTTTGGAAATGCCTCTCACGGTGATTGATGCCTTAAAAGTAGTAGTGGTATCTAGGGGAGGCGATGGACAGCTGAGGTCATTTACGCCGTAGATGATGGACAGGAAAGGATGAAGGTTGGAGAGAAACCCGGTGTCGGCATTAGCCTACTCTAAACGAAAGGCGCCAAGGGGTCCGCAGCTTAACGTCCCATCCTACGGACGGCGTACTCACTGAAAGTGCCCTCCACAAAGTCCTTCAAGTAGGGATCGTGATGCCTCCGAAAAATATTCAACACCGCCGGGATTTGAACCAGGGTCCTCTGGGTGGGAAGCCAGTACACTAGCCACCGCAACATCTCGATTCCCTGCCCCGCCTTAAAAGTACCAGAATTACAAATATATGAGCAAAGAAAAAATATCGATAAAACAAGAGTATTAGATGATAATAAACATAATAATAATGCAAGTTCTACGTTTTAATATACGCAAATAATTGTGCTTTTATAAAATTAACGTATTAACTGAATTCATAACCAACATAGTTCATCATTAGTTTGGCTAGCATATCGCATAGCACATTCTTAAAATAGAATTATTGTAAGGACGTTATACTGTTACATTGCTATTTGCAGCGAAAACTATTTCCTCAGCGATATTTTTAAGTATATCATGACGTTTGGATTTTTTGCTCTTGAACTTGAATAGGTCGAAAGTGAATTAAAAGCTGTGTACTCACTATTTAGTATTACATACTCTAGTATATTACTCATGAATTTTTGGGGAAAAATTCATGTGAAAAAATAGTTGCATCTGCATCCCCCCGAGTCTTTTTCTCTTCTTAATAGTGTGTGCAGATGCGAGTATTTCAGCGACATCCAATTCTCATTACTCAAAATAGGTTCATCCAATGTTTATAAACACTAATAACTGCATCTATATCTACTAAATACCCCGCAATCCGCCGCAAGGGTGTGTGGCGGGGGGTGTTAGAACACCACCCGTAATTAAGAAAAAAAACGCATGCAAAATCCACAAATTTATACTATCCACAAACAAAATTTCATTTATGCAGAAACACCTATAACCCACACACATGAAAACAAAAACTACCTACTAACATACACATGTACCTACAAATACACCTGACGCCTTAGCGATACTTAAATATGTACCGACTGGTAACTTTAAACGTTTTTAATATTTTTAAAGCGACTTCGGTTTGTAATATTTATATCTTGCCACGAATAATCTTCTTTAATTAAAATATATTTATTTTGCAGTTATCGGCTTCACTTTAAAAACGAATCTTCGATTTAGTATAATTTGGAACTCATTAGTAGCACTACGTAAGTCTTTATTTTAGCTGATTAAAGAATACTACTTATTTATCGTTTCCTAAATGCCATACGAGGCAGCGGGTAGGTATTAAAACCTGTTGCGGGTAAATTTCTGCTTCAGAGAGTGATGCAATCATCCCTTTTTAGGCTAACGCCATAACGTCAAGTCCTCCTCTACTTTGTTTGCACCTGAGCCCCCTCATTCATAGGAACTCGTTATTATTCAACCGTTGGAGAGGAAACGAAGGTTCGAGGACGCGGAGTGGCGTGTCCCCCTGTCTAAATCCTTCGACACCCCTCCCCTCTTTCACTCCCTGGCAAGTGACCCCTGACCTCCGAGTGGTTGCAGGCCCCTGCAGCTGCCCACCCCACCTAGTCAGCAGCTTCCCAGTCCCTCGCTGACCCTGCAACCCCTCGCACTCTACCCTTTATCGCATTATTACCGATCCGCCGACGGATGTTACATGGACAAGTAGATTGCCCGGGTCGACCGTGTTTAACACGTAAGTGTGATCTCCCGGCGTTGGCCTTTGAAATTTCGAAATACCTTTAAATCGTCTGGCAGAGGGATTAAGGAGGATAATATCGTAATAAATCACTCAAAAGAGATCAGGCAAAGAATAGATGAGTACAATATTGTCATAAAATTACATGGAAAATGAATTATCTGGATGGACCTACGTTTCTATGCGTCAAAATTCTGATTGAAAAGAATATCTATACATATACGGATACGTTTTAATATTTATATATTTCCTTTTTTATTCCATAGCCCTATTAAATTTTCTGGTGGGAAAAAATGAAAATAATCAAAGATAAAGTATGCTACTAGTGAATTTCAATACATTGTACCTGTGGTCTGTAACTCGATGAGTAAAGATTTGTCAAGAGGTTATTCGTTGAGTAGGACACCAAAAAAATACTTTTTTGCTGCCGCTTACTATTAAGGACTTGCGAAGAAATGGGATAGTTTGCTGAATGTACAGGGTGAAGATGCAGAATAGTGAGATAAGTTTCCGGAAGATTCTTTGAATATTATTGCCTCTATTCAGTTTTGCGAGTTATTTAATGACCTACTTTCACAGAATGGAATACTTTTTGAGAGCATTCAAGTCGAATGTTTGCTTCAATATTTAAAGAGTTTATCAACCTTTTACTAATCAACCCCAAGTTTGGTTGCAATGATTAATCCTATGTATGAACGATGGAAAATTTCACCTAATACGGATGTCTATTAAGTACAATGCAATATTAAAATATCACAGATGAGTTCCCCGCTTTGTAACCCAGCGCCTTGGGTCGCTCTATCGAACAAGCTACGACATCTCATTTAATAATTGATATTCATTTAATATTTTCACGCTCAAAAATGAACAATACAAAAATGTCAAAGCGTAAAAGTCATTCAACTTGACCGTGATTAGAACCTAAATTCCTCAATATTCGACCGAGTTTTTTAGTCAGTTATTTATACTACAGTGTTGTCTTCTTACACTACGAAATTTTGGGGGCTTTTATGGAGCTAGATTTTATGACGATATAACGTACACATCACAGGTACTCGTTGCGCCATGATCCACAAGATTAAATCCAAATTTAAACACTAGGGGTGTTTTACCTTTGACTAATTCTAAGAAACTGCGGGAGATCCCACAGCAATAACTTTTAACAGGGTATTCCACTAAGTGGGAATTACAATACAAAAATTTCAAAGTTAAGTACATTTCAACCTTCTGAAATTTATTTTCCTTTCATAAATATTCACCCATAAGATTCAGAAGGCGAATTATTTTTATACTTTGAAATTGTTGCAATGTAAAATTGATTTAACAGACGACTCCGTTAAAAGCCACTGTGGAAATTTATCCTAAAATTCTTTTGAGTTTTTCAATAATGAACATTTTACCATGGATAGTACCCAATTTTATGATTCCTCAAAACTGCTATTCCTGTAGCAATGACCTCCCACCAAACGGGACGATTGGACTGCACAAGAACACACAGTAAATCTTCAATAAAGTCTTATCTCACAGCCACAATGTTGGCTTGCTCACTTGATATACATATACAGTGTTCAAAATCTGGTGCATAGCCAATTCATGGAAGATATGAAAGATTTGTTGCATGGCGCTTGAGAATATCTAGTTCACAACTTACCACTCTTTTCCCGAATGCCTTCCCTGTGTTTGAGATTGGAACAGAATTTTCTCTGTGGTTAGAAAAGAATATTTTATTGAGTCATAGAATCATACATGTGACACTAAAAATGAAAACTTTATTTTTCTATTACGTTATCATCAAACGGGGGCTCCTCATTTTTCTATATCTTCTCCCGCAGCGCGCGTGATGCAGCATAGTTGTTGCTATTCCCTTTCTCAAGAAACTCCTGCTTTGTATACTGACTCCTGCTTTGTATATGACTGTTCAATCTACCGTAGGTGGAAGAAAAATTTGAAAGCCGAACGATAATCATTATTCATTCATATTTGATCTTAATTCTAATGTCTATATTTCCTTTATCAACTTATCGTTAGCAGAGTCTGCATCGAATGATAATTCCTTGTCAATTATGTAACAACTGCACAAATGAAAACGTCCGTATAAACTAATGAAGTCTGCATATATGACATGTGTAGTTAAATATTAAAGTTGCCTATTTTAGATATTTTAAAATTTATATTTTTTGGTATTTCCCAAATGGTCTTAATTTACCAGATTGGGATATTGCAAAAAAAAGAGATCTTTAATCGAGGTATAAAGCACCTTTGTCTAAATAAATGTTAGGCCAGTCACAGCTGTTCGTGAGCCGATGAGTTGTTGTTTCTACTCATATAAAGGCTGAGGAAAGGAAGATTCATTAAGTAGATGAGTTTTCATTAGTTAGTAAGATATAAATGTGTTGAAGAAATTTGCACTTAAAATAAGAAATTTTCGATCTCTACTGCATTAATGATGTCAAAATAAAACTTTTTAAAACTACATGAAAAATAAACTTTAACGCGATCCAGGTTTCACCGAGGTGCAGCATATTCAGGCATAAAAATTTGTTTGCCTATAGTTATTGCACTGCGGTGAAACCTGGATCGCATAAAAATTCTTATTCACGTGGGTTTACAGTTTTATATTGACATTAATCATTGTGAAAAAATCCACAAAGTTACTCCTGAAACGACTAATGATATCTTTACCATAAATAGGAATTAAAATTTACTTAAAATTTTCGTCAATTAACCAATTTTATTGTTGGGTTTTTTTACGTTTCTGAAAAAGTTCCATATTGTTTCTTGCTCTTCTTATAACATACTGTAGATGGTCAAATTTCCTAAACATATGAAGCAGATGGATGAGACTTACTACTGAAGATAAAATGTTTACCGCAAATTAGAACAGAGGTCTATTAGTTTAATAAGTACTAAATAAAAATTGTATTTCATCTGATTGAGTATTAAACCCGATACTGGAGAAGTTTCTTAAGAAATTGCATAAGAAGCCTCAACCTCAGGTGTTTAATGATTGTCATGTGTTTATATTCGCAGTTCATCAGTGTTCCACCAAAATCATCCCCATCGTTAGACAGTTCTTTGTTGTATCGTATTTAATCAGTAACGAGAAATATTGATAGCACCTCATGTTATTTTACAACCCTTGCTATTTTCCCTCGTTTCCCTCGGCCGATAACCATCAATTTTAGAGAAGCTCTGCCTTTGTTCGACTCGTCGCCCAAGAAAATCCACGGGTAATTGCATATCCTAAAACTTACAATTACAATTTGAAGAGGTATTTTTTAGAAAAACTGTCAAAAGAGTTTCTCGGAGAAATACGTTTAAAATGAGTGTTCCTGGAAGAGGAAATCATGAGACGTGAATGATTTGACTAATAAGGAGTTTTATGGAACAGAAACGCTTGCACAAGTTTTTTTTGAATTTTTTATCGGTTGGATGAGGTGTAGGAGTTGCAAATATAAGGAAGGCGGCGATTAGGGATGGGAAAGATTTATTTTTGGGATGGAAGGGGGCAACAAGAAGAAACTAATTTTAACGAAGAACGAAATATGAGTGGATTACTTTGATGTTACAGAGAAAAAGACTAGGAAGAGTGGGAAATCGTGGCGTTGAAGACAGGATGATCGAGTAATTAAGTAAGTGGAGGAAAATGAAAGAGAAATGCAACTCTCAAAGGATGAACGTGAGTTCGTATAGAAGAGGAAGCCTGGACGCCGCAGTTCCTAGAGTCTGAGGTCGATAACGGGTCAAAACCACCTCTGGGCACCCTCAGCCTCACTCTAGCTGGGTGATTGCTCTGGTACCAGACCTTTCTAGGAAACTATGGGCTTCGTAGCGAATGTGATCCATGAGTTTAAATAATGGACCTAGAGCTAACCATTGGGCAAGCTATATATATATATATATATATATATATATATATATATATATATATATATATATATATATATATATAGTACAATACACAGTAACACAAAATATAGAGACACAAAAAAAGATGAACACAATCCGTCTTCATCTGAAGATATAGAAGTAATGACTGCTGGAGTCAATATTTCCAGCAGTCATTACTTCTATATCCTCAGATGAAGACGGATTGTTTCCGTCGAAATATCAAGAAATAACGTGTGAGTGTTCTTCTTTTTTTGTGTTTCTATATTGTGTGTTACTGTGTATTGTACTATTCGGCACTTCCGTGTTACGTCTACGAAAGCATATATATATATATATATATATATATATATATATATATATATATATATATATATATATAAAAATATATATATATATATTGAATACCTATACCTATGAAAAGTCTTCAAGTTAATTCCTGTAATAATTTGAGTCATGTACTTCATTTGGTAGTCCATCTCTTTCACTTTTTCAGCCACATTTATCTTCCTCCATTGATTCCATTGATTTAAATCCTTATGATTCATCATATTTTCCACCGATGCCCGTCTTTTTCGATGTTTTACAAAGACCAATCCTTAGTACTGCGACCCGTTCTCTTACTACCAACCGTTCTCCTAGTAATTTTAATACTTTTTAAATTCTACTTTATGAAAATATTTTTGTTTTCATCGACATATAAATAATACTACGCAAGCCGCCGCAAGGGTGTGTGGCGGGGGGTGTAAAATCATTATCCGTAAAAGTGAACTGAACCACATGCAAAATCAACGCGTCCATGCAAACGTATACCAACAGTGGGGTGAACATTCATGCAAAAATTCTTTCAACTTGAACGCATGCAAATATATATACTTTTTTTAAGGTAATCTACCGGTTAAGGTAGGTTTTTGGATGCACACAACTACCAAACAAATATTTATTACTCCTAACAAAACACAAAATCCATCAACCTACTCTATATCAGGTCCCTCTTCATCTCTGAGTACTTTCTTCCTCCCTTCATCCCGTCCAACATCCCTATTCTGTTCCTTCCCTTTCTCTTTTGCCTAACATTCTACCCTCTATCACAGTCTTCAACATCCCACTGCCGGTCAACACCCCCTTCATCCACTTTTCCTGCCTCCATAGGATTGCTCCCAACAAACCCCTCTCTTCGCCCACCATACCAAGGAATTCCTCATTTGTTTTCTTCTCTGTCCATTTCACATTCTCCATGCTTCTCCACACCCACATTTCAAAAGCCTCCAATCTACGTCTATCCTCCTGCTTCAATGACCACGTTTCCGCATTGTACATAACTACGCTCCATATCAAAGTTTTTACGAGTCTTTTCTTAACATCCTTACTCAAAGTTCCTGTCATCAACTCCCTCCTCCTTTGGAAAGCCTCTTTGCCTAGTGTAATTCTTCTCCTTACGTCCCTACTACTTTGACCGTGTTGGTCCAAGACACTACCGAGATACGTAAACTGTTCTACCTGCTCTAGTTTTTGCCCTCCTATTTTAATGTTAAGCTTGGCCTTTTTCTTTCTAGAAAATCGCATAACCTTTGTTTTATTGACATTGATTTTCATCCCATACCTGTCGCACTGAATTTCCAATTCACTCAGCAATGCTTGCAGCCCCTTGGCTGACTGACAAACTAAAGCTTGGTCATCAGCAAACCTAACTGATTTTACGAATTCCCCGCCCACTTTCATTCCTACCTCGAGTTCTTCCCATGCCTCTTTAGTCATTTCCTCTGCATACAGGTTGAACAGCAACGGTGATAATGGGCAACCCTGCCTTACACCCCTTCCTAACACTGCCCATCCTGACTCCCCGTTTCCCACCCGCACCTGAGCAGTCTGAGACATGTACAGGTCGCGGATTAGCCTCCTTTCCCTCCAATCTACTCCTATTTTCTGCAATATACTCATATTTTTTCCCAATTCACTCTATTAAACGCTTTTTCGAAATCTACGAAACAGGCAAATACCTCCTGGTTGTGTTCTATATTCCTCTTGATTAATAATCTCATTACTGCAATGGCATCACGCGTACCTCTCCCCTTCCTAAACCCAAACTGATCATCCCCCAAGTAATCATTTGCCCTACTCTCTATCCTTTTGTTTATGATCCTGAGAACAACTTTAGCTGCGTGGGATATCAAACTAATTGTCCTCTAGTCCTCACATGACGTGCCCTATACCTTTTTCGGAATAGGAACTAAAACTGATCTCAAAAAGTCTTCCGGCCAGGTTCCCTCCTCATAAATACTACGGATCAGCCCATATAGCCTCTTCCTCCCACATTTTCCTAAGCATTTTAAAAGTTCCACGGGAATGTTATCTACCCCCACGGCCTTATTTAGTTTCATCTCCCTTAATGCCCTTTCTATCTCATTGTATGGTATGCCTGGACCTAAGCTGTCTTCCTCTACGTCATTTTCTTTTTCAATGCCTAACTTTGTTGGTCTGAGTTCTTTACTGTACAGTTCTTCTATATACTCCTTCCATCTCTCTTGGATCTTTCCTGCGTCAACTATTACCTTACCCGCCTTATCTCTAACTGTTAGCATAGCTCTTCCTTTCTTACTTCCCGATAACGATTTAACGTTGCTGTACAGCGCACCGACTTCACCCTTCTTCTGCAGAATTTCCATATCCTCGCACTGTGTCTTCCACCATGCTTCTTTTGCTTTATTTGTTGCCCACCTCAATTTATTGTTCAATTCTTTGTACTTGATTTTGCCTAATTCTGTATTTATATTCTTCCATTGTCGCCGCTCATCCATCTTTGCAATCATCTCATCCTTGATCCATGGTTTCCCAGTCCTTTTAGCGTTAACGGTTCCAATAGTGTCTTTTGCGGCTTTAGACAACCCTTTCTTGATCATTTTCCATTTTTCTTCGATAGTACTAAGCCCTTTACCATCCTCCATGATTTTCTCTACCGCCTGCTTGTATTCCTTCCTTTTCAACCCATTTAATGCTTCTACATTCCATTTTCTAACTCGCCGCCCCTGCATTATCTTTTTGAAACGTACGCTACATTTCATAACAACTAAATTGTGGTCTGAGTCCGCAACCCCTCGTTGGCTCTCGTCCCCACCACTGTATATTAATCTATACTTATCACTCCAGTAATCCCCGCTATCTTTCCATCTCACCTCGCATAGACCTAAAATATCTACATTTCCCCTTTCCATCTCTCTCTTAATATTCTCCAGTTTCCCTGTCCTCATCATCGTGCTATCATTCCACGTATCTATTCTAACTAACTTCGTCTTCTTCTTCTGCGTCTTCTGTTTTTCTGCTGTCGGTTTTTCCCCGCAAGGGTTTCGTGGGATAACGACCTCGGAAGCCTTCCCTCCCACGCTGCCGGGCACGACATACGGCCGATTGGGCCGAGCCCCGTAGTTGCCAGGACTCAAAATCTTTGAATTGTACATCATTTACATCTTGGGAATGATAATTGAGGCGGTTTCCCGTTGCTTTCCTCAATAGTGTTTTTAACGTGACACCATCACTTAATGGCCGCCCCTCTGGGGTCAGACGCCATTGCAGCCGCCTCACTGAGGAACAGACGCTGCGTGGACTACCTTTCGTCTGGCTCCTAACCTTCGACCTATCTGGCATGGGTGACCCTACCAGGAGCAATAATTATTACTACCGCCAGCACAGCTCTAGGGGTCATCGGAACGCACAAGCCTTTTCACCCCATATATATACTATGAACTGAAAAATAATTCCACCCTACGAGATGCAGTAAAAATTTATCCAAAATCGTACAAGCTAGAATTTGAAAATTAAGAAGGCAAAATTCCACTGCCACATACACATACAACATGCAATGGTTTAGTCTCCCAAAAACACAGCTAGGGAGTATGACCCAACGCTGCAGGTAGCACGAGGTTCCCCTCGGAGGTAGAGACGAGGGAGGGAAGGGGAAAGTATAAAACAGACAAAACAGAGCAAGCAATACTTTAAAGAGTACTACATTATTTAAAGGCATTCTTATGAGGTAATGCGCAAAGAAAGGGTTTTCACAAAAACGGACACGAGGTTAGTGAAAGTGCATGCAATTGAGCAGACGTACTTATTTTAGAAGCTGAGAGTGGCAAGTGGAATTTTTGCTATCTATAACCCTACAGTTGCTATCCGGTATTGTCCGTGGGAAGGAGTCCTTGAGTCTTTTAGTTCTGGCATTTATTTCCCTAATTTTAAATACATAGTCCAAGCGACCAATTTATGTTGGAGTGCGAATAATTAACGAGACTTCGGTGCTGAAACATGCGGATCTGAATTTATTTAGTAAGTTGATACTAGCATTGAATCGTCTTTCATCTAATGGGTATCACCCCAACTCCTATTTTAGCGAGTAGATTTGCATTATTTCCGGAATCATGTTTTGATTTAGCTATTCTACTCTGACATTATTTTTTCGATGGTTACCTTTGGCCTTGATCCAAAGGCCTCAACTCTTTACTATTTCGACGCAAGGATGGATATATGATTTTTTCATTAACCAGCCAGGCATGTCCGGAAGTTTGGGTAGTTATTCCTCCGGTTACTATGTTTATTCATCGCCCGTTTGGGATCCTTCTTTGGCATTAATATTCATTCATTCAAAATAATATGCCCCAGGAATGCAGCGGACCCTCGATTTAAATTTTCTACGGCATGGTAATTACGCCTAATTGAATTAGAAATCTTTTGCCTGTGCATACCCTTATCGGTAAATATTGTACTGCTTCATTACTATCCTGATTTTCATTTACTAAATGATTTTTCTATCCATTATCAGGAATATTAACGTATGACCTTTGTAGATAGGTCGAACTCTGATTCAAGGCTTCAGAACCTGTGTCTATTATGCAAGAATTTCAGAGTGTAAAAATCATTCGCCCTGACCGGAATCCGAACCCGGATCCCTCAATTGAGTGCTTTAGCCAGTTAAGCAATCGAGGCGTCCTCTTAAACTCTGAAATATTGGGGGCTTTTAAAGCAGTTTCATTGGAATGTGTCTGTTATGCTAAAAATCCTGTAATGGGCCGCGGGTTATTAGGTATATTTCTCAATTTGGCATTATTCAAATGAGATCAAAAGGTAAGTTCCATCTCTATGTACAGTTTTCTCAATTAATTGAGTCATTTTGACGAATTTTATCTTTAATTAGGACAGAAACTTTATTTCCGTATTAATAATAGTCATCTTAGCACTTCATATTTTTTATTGCGGTTCACGTCACATTTCTCTGCAAAAACATTCGCCTTGCAATTTATTGCCTTTGATGTAACCATTTAAGGTAGAGCTGATCGGGTACTGACATGTGTGACAAAAAGGCCGCGATATTTTAAGTACAATAGGGGTGTTTAAATTAAATCACAAATGGATGAAATCAAATCATTAATGTGATTTGTACCATTTCTATTTCTTAGCTTACAATTGGGAATTTCCTTTGTTTTCCTTCCTTTACAATGATAACCTAGCTTTTTCCATTCTATCATTATCTACACCTAGATGTTTGCTTTTCAATATAACTTTCATCCTCTAAACTTCATTTAAGTTACTTTCCCTTCGACGCTTTTATTTCATTTTTCTTCCTCTCTATTCAAATTTTACTTCGATTTACTCTTCCTTCCCGCATTTTGGAAGTCTTCAATCTTTGCCAATTCTCTATCTTCAACGCCAGGTTCCGTGCAACACTTGAGTTTTATACAGATTTCTCAAGTTTTTCTAAGGGCTCCAGATGGTGACATCTCTCTGATTTAAATATTTCCTAGATTATTTCCATTAGCTCCCGTATTTTTAACCTTTATTCTACTGAAATATTCCTCTAAGACATTGAGTATTCTAACCGCTCTAATTTATGTCTTTATGCTTGAATTATTATTTTATTTCTCAGACTGCGTTAATAATGTCGCGTTTTTGGTTTATGTTTCTTCCATGTTCTAGTTATCGATTGTGCAATCTGCTCTAAATTAACTACAGTGAATTTTGTGATTGAATTGCCAAATTAAATTATTTTCCGGAAACACTCACGTGACCAACTGATAGTGGCAGTATGCTTCCTCAAAAATAATTTTGGAGAAATGTTTCATCCCAGAATGCAGCGCGCACGGCTAGGTTTTACGGTCATTTAAGCCACCTTGGGAAAAAAATACGGCAATGGAATGCAGTTTTCATCTCCTTGGTGGAAAAACACATTGTGGAGGTTATACGTCCATATCCCCATGGGCGTTAAATAGATGAATTATGATTGCGGAAACACACATTTCGTAGAAGATCGAGCATGAAACATTTACTATGGTAGTTAAAGTGTGGGTACAATATCCCACAAGCAGGAAAATGGTGTTGACACATAATAACTGCATCCATTACGTGAATTTTAGGGTACCTGCACCACACAGCTGAGGAAATAAATCGTTTCATACTCAATTGAGGACTACTATCATAATTTAAGGTGACTGCTTTTGCAAATTGAATTCTAATTTTAATTCAAAACAGACTATTACCGAATATTAATGTATAGGGCATATTACGAGTGTCGCATTATATAATTTACCAGCAACAGTAGAATTGGGACAATTTTATGGAAATAAAATTAATAGGCTAGAAGGAATATTTGCAAACCTTCAGTGCAGTAGATACTACGTTATATGGCCTAATCATAAGAAAAATGTTTAATTTATTAAGATAAAGTATTTACTATATAATTATTTACTTTTTATTTAAGGGAAGGGCTTTCCTGCTGGTTTATCAGTCCTAAAAGAAAATATTCTACTGCAGAGACTTCTCAAAACCTCACATGAAAAGATAACTTAGTGGAGTAGTTATAATGCACAAAAAATTTTTGACTCTTATTGTGACAAATTTAGCTTTGGAAGAAGAGTAAATATTATTTTTTTGTAAACTTTTAATATTCCATTCAGCTTTTTATCAATATTATTTTAATTCGTGGCCTATATTCCACAGTTCTTGTATGTTTATGAAGGTGTCTGATGCAAAAAACGCTGAGGCTGAACCATAAGACGAGTGTGATGAAGACAAATGTACATTTTTTGTTCAATTGCAATAACGAAGCAAGTACACGTCTTGCGGCAAAGAAAATGTCACCTTGCACCGGTGCCAATTTTGGAGTCGAGTAATTTACTGCTTCCTCATTTTTGATATAGTTATTACACCTTGAACGTTACAAGGTCCCATCTGTCATTTCCGCCCCTTTGCCCTTATTTTTCATCTCAAAGAAATAGATAGCTCTCATAAAGCATCAGATGTTTCAAGCAAAAAAAAAAGTCACATTAGGCTGAAATTCGTCCCTGCTTCCATTTCCTCCAAAGCGTTTCATCTTCTGCGCCTCTGGCGGTGAAACCTGGAAGTGAGAGGAAGGGGAAATGAGTGGAGGCGGGAGATTTTCGCGGGAAGCGAAGGCGGGGTTCACCTCTCCCCCATCCGGCTGTTTCCATGTCGTGCCCGACCCCGCCTCTCATTTCTTGGGCCTTTCAAGTATTTCATAAGGCGTATTAGAACGGCGTAGGGTTTGACTTACTTCACGTATTCTTGATTCAGCGGAGGAGAAAGTGACAGTAGCCACCCGAAAATTTTGACGTTGTGTCCTGTCGTATCCTGAATACTATTATTATTATTTACATTTCGTTCAAATTACACAAATGACCCAGTGGTGGCAACGGTCCAGTGATGCACCCTTATAATGCTCAAGAGGAATGTATGAGAAACAAAATGCATTGGGAAACAATGGCACTTGATGACAATCGAATTTACTATCCGTACCTGCACCTTCGCATATGGTCCTGGTTCACATCATACGTACAAAACATCGTCCCGTCCAACATTACACACTTGTCAGTATCGTACCCCTCCAAAATCACGCACCGTGATGACACCATACAGTTATAACATCCAACTTCTCACGCCATCCACATCACCAACAGCACAATGTTTTAAGTGAATAAAATTATGTAATTATCACCGGAAAATAAAGTTAATTATCCAGTCTTTTATTCTGAGGCTGCTTTTTACCTATTCTTAGAACCTCCACAATTTGTTGGAAAGGGCTCGAACAACTCTCCAGGCACCTGATTCCGTTCAACAATACTTCTGAATATTTTTCTTATTTGTTTTTTATGTTCCTATTAATTTTTTTAAATTGTGGTGGTTTTTTTCCCTTGAAACTTGGTTTTTCTTTTTCCTTCCATTAATCATCCCACGCTTCGTCATTTTTAACTCTTCTGTGTATCGCACCTAACTACTCCTTTTTTTTACTGTTTTGTAAACTCTCCAGTTTCAGAATACCCAAAATTTTCGTTTCTCAGACATTTTTTACCTTCCTGGTACGTTTTTCGCTGCCTTTCGTTGCAATTTCTCCATCTTTTTATTGTGTTCCACTTCGAATTACGCACGAAGAAATACTATATCCGAAATACCGAAAACACTGCGGTTGACACATGGGGTTTCAATTGGGCAAGAACAACTACCATTGTAATTTTTGGTTAATTGTGAATACACAAAAACGTCAGCTCGTGAAACAGAGAACCTGAATTTTGAATCTAGGACATTGTAAAATATTTAGTTTTTCCTAGCTGCACGCAAATCCTATATTCTATATGCGGAGTACCCCCCGCATTTCATGTGTCATACTAGTACTTCCCAGAGTTGTATTTAAGAAGTTTTTTCCAATAATTAAAACGTAATATCAAGTCAAGTAACATCAAGACGAATTGCGAAGTTTAGTCAAAATCTAGATGAATCTGTTACCATTTTCTAAAGACAGTAGCATTTCCTAAATCAACCTTCTATTGTTTTCAACTGTGTACAAATTATTACCTTTAATATCTATAGTTACTCTTAGCCGTCATCTAACGAAATTAATTTCCCCATATATTTTCTCTCTCGTGTCAAATTTAGGCTTGTCGTGCTTTATCGTTAAATACCATCAATGCATTATATCCGTCGATTCAACGTGATGGTGTCTCATTAAGGGCGTTACGACTCAAGCCATTAATTGTGCATTAATAATTGACGTTATTTTAGCGTTAAATGTCATGTCCCCTGACCGTAAATTCAGCCTTAGTATAAAATTCCGTGGGTGTAAATTAATTTCATTTCTTAAGGCACACTGCCTAGTGCTATGGAATAAAATCTTATCCCGTCGATTTCCCATTACCTTATATGGGCACATTTGATTATTTTGCACGGAAGTTTTACTAGTGGAGGCTGGAAAAAGTTTTTAAAGATGAGATTATTCTACCTTTAAACTCACTGAGCGGAAAAAATGAATAATCAATATAAGCAAATTCGCTTTCATAGCAATAACTGCTGATGAAGTTATGAAAAAAATAATTTTTACGTGTACGCTACTATAAGGGATGATTCTAAATTATTATAAACAATTTTCCTTTTATATCTTTTCCACGGTTACGTGTTTCAATTGTTCTGAACTCTTGTTTTAATATTTTTTTTACCTATTGAAAGAAAATTTTATTCCCATGTAGACAAAGTTAAGTCAGTAGAAAGAAATTCCTGAGATTACGTACATGTACCGTTTACCATTTACCATATCGTTTACAAAAAATTCACAAGCCTCTGAAAATTAAGGATTTGAAAGCTCTTGCAATAATATTTTAGCCATTTATTTCTCATTTGGGAAATGTCTGCTTCCACTGTATCTAAACTACGTGGCACTTTATCAACACCAAATATGTCGAAGAATAACTTATAAATTTTAAATGATTTTTTTTAAACATATATTACTACATTTTTATAGCTCGCCATTAAATGGATTTAATGCGATGCTACTAAGGTTCCTTACATCTAGTCGTAGGAGTGTCATGCTCCATAAGACCGTTTTTATGAACAGTTAGCTTATTTGAAACTTTAGATTATTTGAACATAGTTGTCTCCTCTTCATGAATGATTTTTTAGCTTTAGCTGTTCTCCCATGGATGTCGATCGAATTACTTCAACCCAAGCTGCCCAGTGAGTCGAAAAATCCCACTCTTTCTACATTCACTCCTCGAAACGTGGTATTTACCTCCAGTTTCTCTCTTCTACACTCTAAGATTTTACTTTTCCTATTGTTGATGCTCATTTTGTATTCCAAAAGTACTACGGCCATAAAATTTAAACTCGCAGATCCTCTCGTGTTCCTGCAACTATTTAGATATCTTCTACAAACCGGAGCATTTGAATATTTTTGCCTTTGACTTTGATTGCAATTCTAGTTGCCTCTTCTAGATATACGTTGAATATGGCTATTCAAATGTTTCTTTAAAAGGTTGCCCAGCTACTTTGTTTCTTTTGGCTTATTTTTTCTTCCTTTGTTCAATTGTTTTGTTACGTATTAGATGACTTATGCAAGGAATGTTCAATTATTATTTTGTCGTTTTCGTCGATTTCAGGTGTTTTTGGTATATCACACACCTCGTACCATTCGAGGTGGTGGAAGGCCTTCTTCAAGGCCATGAATGCCACATAAAATAGCTTTCTTACGTGTATCATTTTTTCGATCAATACCTCCAAGCAAGAAATTGCCTCTTTTGCTCCTCGTTTTTTTTCGAATGCAAATCCCTTTTCCGTGAATCTTTGTCCCATACCTCAGTGTGCTCTCTGACTAATTATCCAAATAAGTATTTTAGATGTGTGAGACGTCATGGTCAGTATTTTTAATTGCCCGTGTTGGCCGCCTTTATCTCTTATTGTCTTCTTTGTTGTCCCAAACATCACACTCTTCTCGAGGTTCTGTGGCAATTTTCACCAGTCCTAAACTATTTTCGTTTATTTTAAAGAGCACATATTTTGCTTTGACCCCGAGTTCTGTGATTGTTTCTCAGTATATTTTGCCAACTTCTGGTGTGATGTGGTTCTTTAGGGTTTTCGTGACTCTGTCAAATTTGCTAATCGGTATAACAGAGCCCCGTTCCTATCCTCCTTTCGATATTTGTACTTTTCCTCTTATAAAAAATGTACAGATTTTAGTACTACCAATAATCTATCATTGTGGTTATCATAATCCTTTGTTACGCAATTTGTGCGGACATTTGCCTGTATTTTCTTAGGATATTAGTAAAATCAGTGCTTTTGACTTTTTGGATACATCTCTTATAATATTCCCCTTACACCTGTATGTACTCAAAGTGAAGAGCAAACCTCTCCCAAATTACTAAAAGTTCTGAATCTCTTCTGGGTAATGTAATAAAGATTCCTTTCGATTAAAAAAAATGGTATCAATTAAATATTATAAATAATTATCGATCTATTTCTGATGATGTCCCAAATCATAAAGACAAGAAAAGCCACAAAACCCCAAAATATTTCGTTTTTTCTGAGTAACTAAATGTCATTAATCCTGTATTACACAAAACACCATAAAATACCCTTTTTAAATTGTTTAAATGCATCAAAAATGTAACCTCCCGCTCAATATTTGGCCAATTTTTTAATTATTACAAATTTTTAACCCATCACTCGAATGTTTTAACTAAAAATCTCTTAAAATGTCTTAACTTAAAAAAAATAAGTTTGATGGCTTTCTCATAAATTACGCGATATTGCGATGAATGAATGCGAAGGGTTTTGTATATGGGATAATGTCTACTCAAATGCGTCTCTGACCTTATGAGTAATTGTATATGTATAACTGTATGGTAGCTTAGCATCCTCCAGCCATACTCCCCTGTGTCGGGTTGCGGGATTTAGTGTAGAGCCATATCTACACAATACCCAGAAAACCACCGCAAGGGCGTGTGGCGAGGAATGGTAGATCACCACCCATGTATGCTAAGTTACTAAACCACTATGCTAAGTCACCGACATCAGCTTAATCATGAATTTGAAGAATTTTTTAACACAAAAGAATCCACTTACATGCGATTATATATAATAACAGGATTATATAATACCAGGAATATATAAAAAAGAATGTATTCAATTCGTGCGGGAACAACTTTATAAAGATAGGTCTATTTAAAATAATTGCAGGATATTGAAAACATGTATGCACCCCAAGTGCAAATTGTACCCTTCGCGCTGGCAATCATATGCTTTTTTCATTTCTAATGGTACGAGTAAAAAACGGCGTTTTCCATTTCTACCATAGATCTTTCTGATTTTACGTTTGAGATCTAAAATTGCCCTAGTTAGTCGGAGCCCATAGTAGTATGTCTTTGACATCCTCAGATAAGTACCCAGGCTCAAGATTACGAATTAAATTTAATCTGTATCTAAGCCTACGGTCAACTAGTGGCTACTATCCTAATGTTTTTAATAGTGTGGTGACACTGACGCCTTGCTCATAAGAACTTTTCACAAACCTAGCTGCTCTATGCTGCACTTAACCTAGTCCCTAAATGTAGCCCACTTCAAGAGGATCCCATACAAATGCAGCATACTAAACGTGAGGCCTAACTAACGTGAAATAACAAAGCTTCTTAACATTCTCATTACCATTCCCAAGTATCATTTTTATGAACCTTAACTTTTTATTAGCTGTTCCTTAAATTTCACAAATGCGTTTTCCCCAGGACATGTCCTTATCGTATAACCCAAATATTTGACCAATTCTTCTCAAGAAGTAATGCACAGAAATGAAGCAGGACTTGATGTAGACTAAGTTCCTGGATTGTGTTTTGTTAGGAGTCAGAAAATATTTATTTGGTAGTTGTGTCCATTCAAAGCCTATCTTAACCCGTAGATTACCTTAAAATAATAAAGGCACGACTGTTTTCATTGTAAAATAGAGAACTAATATCAGATGGGGTTATTGTGACGTGCCATACAATAGCGAAAAGATTAGAGAAAGACCTAAAGTTGATTCTGGTCTTCATTTTTACCCTCCGAGCTTTGGATGAAAACTTAGGAAGAAAAATCTAGTGACATATTTAGACTTTTATCTACAGCTACTGACATTACGCTCAAAATATTTTGCTTTGACTCCCTACAATATTTCACGGTGACATCCTCGGCATTGCATTCATGCAGATGAAATGATTCAGGATGAAGAAATATTATTGCTTCTTGCTATGACTACATTTGGCTAAATAGATCTATCAAGGCTGTAAGGTATATCAAAAAAATACATACCTTTTTGGTGCTTACTTTCTGGTTCTAGTGGTTAAAGGTAGGAAAAGCTTGCTTTTAAGATACATGAGAAACTCAATTTGTCATATAAAAATGCCTCCACATTAAACCGCCGCAGCCTTCAATGCAATTCGGTCAAAAGTCATCCAAAATGATCGAAAGTGTACAATTGTTCATCAATGAATAATCCACGATTACAATTTTTTTTATACGCACCCATGTCTTAGACTAATGACTTTTTTATTGTTGAGTGAAGAAAACAATGACCTTTCGGTCAAAGAAAGAGACCTTCGATTATAGATGCGTATGAAGTGCTTTACGTTTAACTTCTGTCGATTTCTCTATTTTAACGAAACTTTTCATGATATCAATACCAAACCTCTTTTCTTCGGATGCCCTACCTTGTTCCCAGTTAACCACCGTGTCCCGATTAGGCATACGCCCTTGGGTATGGACAAAGAAACTCCCCCTCCCCCCTTTCCCCGCCCTCTCATCTTCCTTTCAGTTCACGTACTCGCTCGCACGCACGCACACAGGCACACACACAATTGCTCGCGGACGTGTGCCCACACGTACTTCCGTAGAAGAGAGCCAATCGCTCCACTCCCTCTCAGTGCAGTCGTTTGCGAAGGCGAAACCTTTGGAACCAGTCTCCTCGCGCCAACTGCACCGGGCAATCCCCCCTCCCCGCGACTGCCACTACTTTCGGAGCTCGCGTCTAAAGGTATTTCTGCATGCCTCCTCTCCTCGGATTCCCCTCTTCTCTCTTCATCACTCTTTTATCCCCCGCGCAACTATTGAAGACTCAATTTCGATGCAGTTGGAATACGGAGGTTTCTCTGAACCCGCAGATTAGGGTGCATTAGAAAAAATGAAATCCTTGACTGGACCGGAAATGGGCGACTGGAATGGGGTCGGAAATAGGTGCTCAGGAATGATTTGCTGGAATAGTTAGTTCTCTTTCCTCTAGCAACGGAAATTCTATTCCATCAAGGTCTCCTGAACAAATTGAATATTATGATAATTGATGTTTTAATTGGTCGAAGTAAGTTTTTGATGAATACAGACTGCGCAATGGTTCGACAATGCATTTTCTTGCTCTCCTAAATGAACACCACACATCCAACATTAAAATAAGTTTTTTCAGTTCCGCATGCATCCTTCCTTTCTTCGTTCCATCCAACATTCCTGTTCTATTCCTACATATTCCTCACTTTGCTAACATTCTCCTCTCTGTCATATTCTTTAACAACCCAACGCCATTCTTAATGTTCCGCATCCATCTTCCTTGCCCTTTTGCAATTCTACCAACTTTTTTGATTCTCATTCAGAGCCAATACTTGGACGCAGAGCAAGACTTCAAAGTGCACTGCAGGGCGCAGAGTACAGTAAATTCCGTCCAACATCCCTGCTCCTTCCCATTCCACATTTGTCTAACATTCTCCCCTCCATTACAGTCTTCATCATCCCACTGCCAATCAATATGCTTTGCATCCATTTTTGCTTCTTCCTTATGATTTCTTCCAACAATTCCGTCTTTCCTCGTCCACCATACCTAGCACTTCCTCATTGTTTTCTTTTGTGTCCTCTTAACCTATTCCATTCTTCCCCACACCCACATTTTAAAAGCCTCCAGTCTACGCCTATCATCCGGCATCATCGTCCTTATTTCCGCACCTTACCAAACCACTCTCCATGTCAGAGTTGTAATGAGCCATTTTTAAGGCCCTTCCTCAACGTCCCTGTTATTAGTTCCCTCATCCTTAGTAAAGCTTCTTTATCGAATACAAATCTTCTCCATTTGCCGATACTACTTTGAACGTTTTGCCCAAAATGCGAGATAGGTTAACGCCTCTATCTGCTCTAATTTATGAACTCCTATTTAAATAGTTAACTTAGCTCTCCTCATTCTGTTTTAACTTATAAAATTGTTGCATTTACATTGATTCTGTACCTATTACACCGATTTTCCAATTCACTCAGCATAATGGGCAGCCCCTTGGCTGACTGAGAAACTAAAGCTTGATCATCCGGCAAACCTAACCGACTTTATAAATTTCCAAACGTTCCCAAACATTCTTATCTCTAGCTTCCCCTATTCCTCTTTTACCATTTACTTCACTCAATGTATACGTTGAAAAGCATCTGATTATATTTCACCTATTATGTTCCCCTCTATTATGGTGACCTCATCACTGCTAAGGCATCACTCGTGCCTCACTTCATCCTAAGACCAACAGATCATCCCCTAAGTAATCCTTTGCCCTCCTCTTCATTATCTCATTGATGATTGGGCACCGCTTTAGCTTTCTATGGAGTCAAAGTTATTGTTATGTAGTTCTTCCGTATGGCTGAACTTCCCCTTTTGTAAATAGGTACTAACAATGATCTGACAAAATCGTCCAATCGGATTCCTTCCTAATAAAAGCTACGAATCAGTCCATAAAAACTCTTTCCCACCTTTTCCTAAGCCTGAAAATACTTCCATTGGAAATTTTCCTTCTTCGGAGGCTCAATCAATTTTAATTCCCTTAATATCCTCTTTGTCTCGCCATCGAGTTAGGATGGACCTAAGCCTATGCCTCAACTACGTCGTATTCTTTTTTTGTGTCTATGCTTGCTGGCCTAATGTCTTTTCTATTCAGTTCTTTTATACGTTTTTCCACCTCTTTGAAGGGTTCCTTGGTTCAATTAATCCTTTTTCCTATCGTTATTTAATTGCTTTTGCGGATTGTATCTTCCAGCTCTCGGAGAGTGCTCTATAGTTCCTATGCAGCGGACTAGTTTCACTCTTTTCAAATTGAGAAAAATAATTAACAATTAATTAGAATCATGTTGAAACAAACAATGAAAAAACAAATGAGCGCTATTATTTCACAATATTTCACTGTAACAGAACCGAATGATTTGTAAAATAAGGATAGTCCTTAATATATAATTGGAAAGGTAATGTGGAGACAAGGATAATTAAATATTAAGAGTTTTTTTAGTTTTTCTCTACTAACTGTATTATGTTTCTTTGTGCAAATATCACCGATTCGAAAGAAATATTGTTGCATGATGGCTCCTTTAAAATGTATTAGATAAACATTTTCATGTATACAGAACTCAAAGAGACGCCAGAGAGAATGGAGTACACATTACTCTGAATTGAAATTTTATTTTTATTAAGATCTCTTAGTGGAAAGAAATGTATTAAAAGGTAGTTTATTGTGGGACTCATTTTTCAAAGAAAAATCTGTAATTGTATTAATATAAGCTAATATCTTTCCAAGTCTATTACAGAAATGTGATATGCATTTTCCTACCATTGATGCTTATACAATTTTCTCTGAACACCATTAGATACATGGCCTTTAGGATATCCAAATTGGAACGGCAGGAGCAACACTCCCTTCCCCAGGACTTATCCCTCACCTCCCATTCTAAAACCCCCTCTCGGTCGCTGCGCCCTTGCATGAAGAGCACTTCTCCCTCGCGCCCTGCCGCCCAGGGCAAGCAGTCCCAGGGACAAGTTCCCATGCAGAGAATGAATCACTCTTGTCACTTATATGCGTATCCTCATGAATTCTCTCCTCAATTCTCTCGTTAATTTACATCCCATGCTGGTCACAGTAAATCTTCCTCATTGTAAATACATGGCGCCGATGGCACTTATTGTACCCTTTGGTCAATAAAATTTCAACGCGAAATCATCTCTCCGGCGGACTTCCTTTAGCTTCGAAGCAATGCTTCTTGCTGAAGCTTCTATGCTCGCCGAAGGGAACAACCAAAATCCGTGTATTACGTCCATCCATTGTTTGGTCGCCGAGAATCTCGTTTCTGCCATCTCTGCCGGGCGCCACAGAGCAGCAACGTGGTCTTGGCTGAGAAGGCCATCTAAGGAATGATAGCTGTCAGAATGAGGCTGTTTCTGGATTTGAACCCTTTGCCATTTGGTCAACGGCTGGAAAAAATACATCATAACATGCCCCTGTACCAATACGCGGTCATGAAAGATTTTATGATCCGACGACCACTCCACTGCTATATGGGTATTATTATATGTGTGTTTAAATTTTTGTGGTAGATAATATTTTCCATGTAATTTAATTTAGGAAAGCTCGGGAAAAATTTCTTGGATCACTGGTTTTACAAAATTCCGCAGAGTTCATAAGTTTTTATTCAAAAGGGAATGTAATGGAAGTATAAGTTTATATTTTAAATTAAAAATTCATTCAATTAAAATTTTGTTCCAGTCCAGTGATCTTTTGAAAACCTCCTTTATAATAATATTATACAATTATGTTAAAAAACCACTCAAAGAAAAAATATTCACACGTTTACTATGTAATAGTTATACAGATGTATTCAAGCAGAATAATTTATAAACTGTTTGATATTTTCAAACGTATTTCACTTCAGTTGGTCGGCTATAGCTTTAAACGCTATTACTAAAACACCAATTATATTCTTAATGGTCATAATAGATGTTAATGTTTCTTTTTAAGGATTTTTTTTTATTTTTAAGTAAACTTCATAGAAACTAAAGAAGAAATCAAAAACCACTTCATAATCCACGCATTTACCCACACTCTCGCACATACATGAGGAAATCTTCAAAAAGTTTGAATGGCTCCTTAATATACCAACGATGTTTTGCTGAAATCTCGCGCGAAGTATTTTTCTTAAATAAAGCTGTTTTCTCTAAAATAAGATTGGGAAAGTAACACACTGGGGAACCGTGCAGCCTTCGTTGAATCATGGATCTTCGAAACCATTTAATGCCAAACCTTGCTTTAGGCTTCAATTTTATAAAACCAAAACGGAATAATTACTTCAATTTTCCAACATTGAGGCGCACTCAATACCACACCGGAGCATTTGCACTGTACTCTTGATCCCCTCCTGTGCTTTTCTTTCATCGCTCACCCTCCACCTGTTCCCTCCACTTGCTATCTGGCGTATTTACATCCCACCCTGTTCAATGCAAGGGTTTGGTGGAATATATCAGTGAGATGAGGGAGTGAGTATTCCTGAGAGTTTGCGGATATTATTTTCAGTGGTGTATCCCCTTTTTGTGTTTTACTGAAGTCAAAGCAATGCTGGCATAGGCTTGGATATAAAATATACTGGCGACGACGGGTGCCGCGTTGGGACATATGCCATGGGTATAAAAAATGGATAAAATTTGTAATACAGGTAAATGAACTGTTTTTTTCTGCTCGCGTGTTTCAGCAAGTTGATGTTGTAAAAATGATCATTCAAATTCTCTTATCTGCTTTGTTTTTCATTTTAATACTCTTTCTTTGTCTTTTTGGTATAAAAACAGCGTGGATTACATTCTCACAATCGCAAATAAACGTGTATGGCTTGAATTTGTGTAAAATAATTTATTTTACATAGATATCTCCTTGTTTCCCATGGCTCTAGATTTCCCAGCTCTACTCATATCAAAAAACAACACATTACTATAACTAGTTTTTATAAATAAGATGAATGATTTCATAATTTCATTCAATAATTGAATGCGAACGTTTTACGTCATCTGCATCTACATAATACCCCACAAGCCACCTCAGGGGCGTGTAACGGGGGCTGTTAGGTCACCAACCGTACACCGTACCCGTCTTTTACAAGAGGGATCCCGAATGATGTCCGAAAATTTGAATATTTCCCTCTTTAAATATAATTAGCATTTTCCCTTACTCGTCACATTCCAATATCGTGCATGGGCACTTCCACTGATTAAGTTTAAGACAAAATGTACGGCAATACATTTTACGGATGAAGTTCCGCCCGCACGTACGTCCGACGTTAAGTTGGCTCATATGCAGGAATAGTCATTTCAACCCACCAGGATGTACACCAGTCAAATTGACCATTCGATTTTTTTAATATCTCGAGCGGATGTACATGGTATTTATAAAAAGTTTCGGAAAAATGGTTTTATTTCAGGTATCGCTTCAATTCTTCAAAATTCTTCAAAGTACAACCCTTGATCGTCGGCAGACTTTTTATAAAGGCTTTTCTACGACTTGAAGGTTCTTTGGTAGGCGGATTTTAAAAGGTACTTAAGGGCACTCGTGCAAGCTTTTTTGACGGGACTTAATGTCCGAATATCCCATGGCGGTTTCCTTTGAGAGAGGATTTTACTTCTGGGAATAAGAAATATCCTACTGGTGCCAGTTTGGAACTGCACGGGGGTTGGGGATTCGTCAAGATTGCTTTGCTGAATGTATTTGCGAACAGACCCACGACTCTGCTCTTGGTAGTCCGCCAAGACCTTCGGGAGGACGAGTCCAGCGCATACTTTTCGCATCGCCACATTTTCAGTCTAAAAAGCGTGCACTGTCAGCTTATCAATACAAATATACTGTCTGCGATCATGCAAACACTCAATCACCGGTCTAAATCCTGCACTCAACGCACACGTTAGGAAAAAATCGTCACCGATTCTTGAAAACAAACCTTATATAAATTGTCAGGTATGGCTTTAAATATATTTCATACATCCCGCATAAGTATGATTGCAGATGATAGCAACAACTTCCACTTACTAAATCAAAGTGCTGCTTTTTTTTCTTTTTTTTTAAATCCCAGATTTACTAAAATCAAAAATTTAGTTTGGATTTATGAACAATTATTTCTATTTTTCGCCATTTGTTTACCATTTTTCGTCCAAATAACGTAAATGGCTCCTTATTTATAATGCAATTGAGAATGAAATAAAAGGAGAAGCTGTTCGTATTAAGATTAAAAATTTGGCAGTGTTAAATCCCGACGCATATACCACCAACCTCTGATATCACAGATTCTTGTATTATTAGGATGCCGGTTGTAAATTGTAGCTTCCTCTTGTCCATCGTGCGAACTTTAGTCAAAGTTACTTGTAAACCACGAACGAAGATTTTCACTACATCTTTTTAATCCCGAATCTGAATTCTACAGTTACAATTACATTATACACGGAAAGAAATACTGTGCATCTTAATCCTGTGTATTTTTATAGTTATTTTAGTCGTAAGTTTGAACTCAATGCTTATTTAAACATATGTATTAAATTAATGGTTCCAAAAACCTTGAATTTACCGTTTAGTAAATAAGATTAAAATTTTCAAATATATTTAAATAAAAATATAGGTTCAATATAATGCATAGCGATTTGAATTTTAGCAGAATCGATGGGAAATCATTACATTAAGATAATAATGTTTTTGAAACTCAATTATCCAGAGAAAAAAAACTTATGAAATTGATATAAATTAAAATATGAAAAGCGTCCAAAAGGAGCAATTGTATCACTGAATATGGCATTTGAATATGAATTCAACAACCACGTTGTCAAATTTAGAACCCGTTTCATATATTATCTTCTTCTTCAGACCCGTTTCATATATTTCTCAGTCTTATATTTTCCTTATTGTTCAATGGTCGTAAACTAGGATAAAAATGATAGAAATTCCAAGGTATTTGATTTTGCGTGGATTTCAAGCCAAATTAAATATTACAGCAGATATAATTTGATCGTATGATGATTTATTCTGGTCAAGATGCGATTCTTTTAAGTAGTGTGACTCCATAGAAAATTAAAACCAATTAATCACAGTATACCATTAATATCACATGGTAAATCTATATAGAATTAAGTCATATTGAAGTTAGTCACAGGTATCACTCAATTAATTGCATGAAGAAATTAATTGGAGGAAATATATTTATTTTGGGTTGTGTTTTGCTTGCCAGTGTTTTTTGCTTCTTACCCAAAAGTGCGGCAATGAAATCAGTAGACTCTTTCATGATGACACTAGAAAATGTTTAAAGAAGTAAGGAGATATTTTATCAATTAATATGTGTTGTTCCTTTAAGACAAATCTGGTTGCGTAAGTGGTTTTCAAGATCTTGAGTAAAATTACTTTGTAATCAGATTTTCTTGCAAAAGACTTAGCACAGTATTTATACCTCTGAAAGAAGCTTAAATTGGAGTGAAACATTTAACTAAACGGATTAATATGCCAATTACTTAACTCATTAGCTATGCTAGGCATTCATTTTTTTAGAAAATAGAAAATTGGAATTGAATTAGCCCAAATAAAACCCTTTTACTTAAAGGATAATTTACGAAATTATGCATCATAAATACTTTTGGAAAATACTCCAGGAGTCTGATAGAAAATATTCCGGGGTAAGGGAATGATAATCTGTAATTCGAGTTTTTTTCAATATCTCCTGAAGAAAGATGTGTTTTTGATGCGTTTTTTTTTGTTCATATTGCTGGTGATGATACACTGAGAAACTAATGAATGTACTTCATGCGAAAGAGTAAAACTAAACCTATGAAATGCAAGCAGTGAAATATTGCGTTCATTCACGAAGCTGGAACTATGAAATACTTTTTAATTTGCATGTCGGATCGGAAAAAATGAATAAAAACATCTTCGATGTTTATTCGAAAAATTTCACGTTGACAGAAAAAATAGAGGAATATGTTTTTAGGGGCTCTCTTGTCTACCCCCCTCATTCTTTTTTCCCTTTGTGGGTTCACTTGGTTGTGTTGATCGCACTGATCCATTGAGCTGAAACCCCGCGTTAACGTATCGGTGCGCTCGCAGCGCTACCCTCCTTTGTTTTTGCCCATCCGCCGCCGACGCCATCTTCCTTGCTTTGTGTTGCGGTCGTTTTTGTCACCCGCTCTGGTGCGATGCCGCAGTCGAATCGATCTTCATCTCGATGACAAACGGTTTACTTCATGCGACGTGTTTTTTCAGTCACTTCTTTTCTTATCGCCTGCGTTATTCAAATGGCGTCGGTTTTTTTGCTCTTCCCTCTGTTGACATTTTTTCCGCGCCTCTGATTGGTGGAAGCCCGGTTCGCTTTGACACTAATTGAATGAGTGTTAGATCCTAGAAATCGGTCTTACATTTTTCTCCTAGAATGCTATTCATTTTAAGGGATTATCTTTTGAACAGTTTAAGCTGAATATTACTTTCTTGAGACGCGTAAATAAATATCCGCTCCTTCCGTTTCATATGCTTCATCTACTTCTATATAAATAACCCGTGATTCGCTTAAAATTCGTGTGGCAGGTGGTGCAAGCACCGGGTGGGAATAATTTATTAAATTAAAAAAGGGAGAGGGTGTTTAATGGGCTAGGAAAAGTGGAATATATGAAAGTAAGGTACGGAATGAACGGTTGCTATGACCGTTTACTCTAGGATAAAGTATAATTTCGTCAGATATAGTTGATGACTTATATTCATTTTATCCATCGAATTTCAATTTCAGCGTTATTTTCAATGAAATGCGATTATGATAATTATGCAAAATGAAATTCATGGAAATCGAAATGATTGTTATCATTTAACTTGAAATATTAAGTCGCTAATCTACATCTACATAATACCCAGCAACCCGTCACAAGGGCGGAGACTGGTGAGTGATAGATGCTTACCCGTTAAAGAGAATTGAAGGAAGCCCCATAAGATTTTTTCCCCTTAATTATTTAATTTTACAAATTAAAACTTATTCTCAAATGATCTGCTGTGTTTTTTTATCATATGAAAGTAATATTTAATTAGCATTTGTAGTGAAGTGTGCAAATATCTCGAAAATTAAACATTCCCATTAACTCTGAGTCACTGGCTAAATCAGCGTTTGTTTTCAAGGTAAAATTTGCTGTAAGAAAAATCTCGAAAGTATTCTTTGGAAAATTGACCAAATAAATTATTTTCAAACTTGTCTTTTTCATGATTGGTGGAGCTCTCGAGTCCGACCTTTTTAGCGGTTGGTATTACGGTCGACTTCAAAACATATTATGCAACTACATAATAATACCCCGCAAGCCGTCACATGGACGTGTAGCACGGGGAGTTAGGTCAACCTCTACTTTCTCATGCACCTGGTAACCCGCGATTCACCAAAAACCGCGTGGAGAGGGGGCAACTAAACTCCAATATTATTGTCAGTTATAGATTACAAAGTGACAGTAGGTTGGTCACCTACCTAAAAGGCATATAAAATTATGTTTCCGTACTATCCTCCTCTTTGATTAAGATTTTTGTCAACCTCTTGACGGGTGATTGTAAGATACTGGCGATAACTGTTCACTCTTTGAAGACGGAAAATGGAGAAATCATTACAGATAGCGTGAAAAAGGCAAATATTTTAAACCATTTTTTCCAGAGCGTCTTCAACAAAAACACAAACGCACCAAATGATCCTCCACACCCACCCGGGGAACACATGAGCGATCTTACACTGACCAAGTAGGGAATAGTACATCTGCTCCGTAGTATCAAAGCACACAAGGCACCTGGTCCGGAAGAAATACCTGCTAGAATATTAAAGGAATTAGCTGAAGACATTGCCCCGTTTTTACATATTGTTTTTCTAAAATCGATAGAAGAAGGCTCACTGCCTCGCGACTGGAAGCTAGCCCATATAACTCCCATCTATAAAGGCGGCGATAGGGATAAACCAACCAATTACCGACCCATTTCTTTAACATCGATCTCTTGTAAAATATTGGAACACATTATTGCCACTAGCATTATGAGATTTCTTGATAGTAGGAAAATACTAATCCACAACCAGCACGGATTTAGGAAAAGCAGATCTTGCGAAACACAACTTGGTCTCTTCATTCACGAGATACTTAGATCGGGAGAAAACAACACACAAGTCGATGCAGTATTCCTGGATTTCAAAAAAGCCTTCGACAAAGTCCCACACAATAAATTGTTGCATAAACTTAAATACAATGGGATCAATGAGGAAATAATTAATTGGATTAGAGACTTCTTGTCAAACCGCAAACAAATACATGTCGTCATTGATGGGTTGTGCTCAACGGATAGAGATGTAACTACGGGTGTCCCCCAGGGAAGTGTAATAGGGCCTCTTCTGTTCTTAATATACATAAATGACTTAAGCACACACGTTAGTAGCAATCTAAGGTTATTTGCTGACGACACGGTGATATACAGGGAAATAAGGAGCCAACTAGATCGCGAGCTACTCTCTAGAGACTTAGACAATATCTCGGAATGGTGCAATAAATGGGAATTAACACTTAATATAGATAAATGTGCAGTTTTGAAATTTTGGAATAAAGGAAGCGAGGAACAGGATATAAACTACAAAATAGAGGGTTCAGTATTGACTACGGCAAATCAAGTTAAATATTTAGGGGTTGTTTTAACACCACGCCTTTCATGGGGAGCACATATCAGGACAATATGCGGATAAGCTTTAAAGAAACTTGGCTTCATAAAACGGGTGGTGGGGAAATGTAATGAAAAAGTTAAAGAGAGGTGTTATTTTGCTCTAGTTAGACCTCATTTGGAATATGCCGCAAGTATTTGGGATCCGTGGGAGAAAATTTGGCAAAAAGAATTAGATAAAGTCCAGAGAAAATCCGCTAGATTCGTTAAAAATTGTTATGATAAGAACACAAGTGTGACAGGTCTCTTAGGGGATTTAGACTGGGAAGCACTTGAAGTGCGGAGAGAACAAGCGAGACTTAGACTTTTAGAAAGGTTCAGAACAAACGAGTTTAACTTAAAAACTTTAACTTTAAATAAAAAGAATTATGATGGCCCCACACTACTTAGGTAGATCAGACCACAAAGATAAACTAAGGGAGATAGATTCCAGGACGGATAGGTACAAATACTCATTCTTTCCCCGAACAATCAGAAATCATAATAGTAAGGAACCGAAGTCAATTTAGAAATATTGAAAACATTGAATTTACAAGTCGGAGCAAAGTTAAACACTGCAAAGCTGTTAGGTATACTTTCAGATGCATGTGTATGTAAGATGAAGATTGAGTGTTTGCATGTGTGTGGGGTGTAAGTGTTCATGCATGAATGTATGCCATGTTTTTTTGTGTAAAAATGATTTTGTGGTTATTGCATACGGTTTTTTTTCTTTTTCTTTTCTAAATTACGGGTGGTGTCCTAACACCCCCCGCCACACGCCCTTGCGGCGGCTTGCGGGGTATTAAGTAGATGTAGATGTAGATGATATTTATTGAAAGGCTCGGGTGGATTAGTTCTGTTTAGACTTGGTGAGCTAAGGTTCTTGGAAGTCCATCAATCATAAAATTCTAATTCTCTTTGAGGTGCAAAAGTACTCCTTCAGACGGTGCGGTCATCAAAAGAAACGTCCCCATCATGGTTAAAAAATAAAATTTGAAGAAAAGTCCTTTTTAAAGAAATAATTCCGAATCTAATTGCAAGAATAGAGAAACTGAATTAAGTGGCGAATTTATTTCACGAACATGTTGTTAGTTTAATAAAATAACCTCTCCGCTTTACTGCCACTGAATGAATGTACATAACTTAGGGTAATTGGTCTACACTTATAATTGATGGAAAAATGATTATGATTATTATGCGAGTTATATGCAAAACGATTGGACGCGGAAATTATATTCCATCCATATTGAGTTGATCTTTCTTCGCAATCATGAAGTACGTTGCCATTTCTTTGCTTTAATTTAACTGATCATCATTTTCACATGATTTATAGTCTTAACGTATGTATGCAGAATTAATAGTATTTAATATATCTTCTCCATCTCCACAGATATTTTTAATTCGGAAATGTATTTTCATTTTCCATTGCCTGTTTGTGCAACCGTTTTCAAACAAAAGTTTTCATTAATTCCAAATATCCGCTATTCAATTCAAATTATAAATTTTGGAAAATTGATTAAAAGGTAAAATTGCTGAAAACACAGCAATCCGATAAATATTTCCCATGACTTGTGCTTTAAAGTTTGTTTTGGATGTAAATTGGATAATAGATAAATAAATGTAAATACTCGTCCTTTCCCCGGGAATCAGGAGTTTAGCTAGTTAGATTTTTAATATCTGCAAATAAACTTTATTTATTCAAATCTGGCGCCCTAACGCCCCCCGCCGTGTGCCCTTTAGCCAGGTGGAGTGTAGGTGAATCTGTATAAAGTCTATTGTATTTCTGAATCGTCCGTCTGAAATGCGTAGAATAATAACCGGTAATAAGTCTCTGAATTGCATGTTTATTTGTCCTCCTTTAACGTATTTTCTTGTCCACTTTGTGTAGGCATCATTTCTTTCTCTTAATCACGTGTTATGCCCTAACACCCCCCGCCACACGCCCTTGCAGGGTATTAAGTAGATGTAGGCATAGGAATAGCTACTAACCATGTAACTCTCGTCATTTTTGTAAACATGTTGCATGATTGGTGTTCGGTCGTCCCTTCCCACGCGTTTTTTGGTAGATCGCCGGGTGACAGGTCCATGAAGAAATGGAGAGAATATCGTATATGTAGAATGGCTGGTGACCTACCACCCCCTGCCGCACGTCCTTGGGACGGCTTGCGGGGTATTGCGTAGATGTAGATGTTGATGAAGGTATGTACGTAGGTGAATCTGTAAGTTGGTTGATAGCATATGTATTAGCACGAATGTAAATTATGAAGGTTTTTGCATGGATATGTACGACTTTTTGAGTGTAGATTATCATGAGTTAGAGGATTTTGCATGTAGTTTTATTCTCTTGTAAGGGGGTAACCTAACACACTTGCGTCGGCTTACGGAGTACTTTGTAGATGTAGATTATTTGGTTCAGGTAAAATTCATTCAAGAATACCTGTCTGCTGGGTTCTGTCAATCACACTATTTTGATGGTATTTTGGTTATGGCTCCAGGATCGCCTTCGTGCTTCATAACCTCACCAAAGGAATACTTTTGACTTCGTTATATAAAGCTCCTTTCTGGCACGACCAATTGTCGAAGACTTGAGAAGACTGAAATCTCTTGCCTCAGGGGGTGGCAACTTCACCCCTCCACCGTGAATCTCACTCTCTCTGGTTCCTAGCATTCTAAACACGAATCACGAATTAGCTCGTATTTTCAGTAATGTGATTCTTTCTTATCCTTTCTATGAGTTTTGTCGGAGGCATTGCTTTGAACATAGACATCGGATATGTTGCTTATTGTTTAAGTAATGGGATATCTTTCAATGTAAGGAAACCATCCTCTTTAACACTATTAAAACTGCAACTCGGCCAAAGTCCTCATATTGGGGGAAAATTTTGAGACATAAAAACCGCGTTAAATTATGGAGGCAATTGGATATCATGTGTTTTCAGCTTGAAATGTTCAACACATGCGTCTGCGTTGGAAGAGGAGGCAACAAATGGCTACCTAGGTGAACCTGTGGTTTGTGGGGTCATAGGTGTTATTGCCATTGAATGCAAACATGAGACTGGGTACATAGTAGAGCCTAGGACCTGGTTTAGAGCCTGGACATTGCGTTGAGTAATTTTGATCCATTCTTTAGGGCAGAAATTGGTGGATATATGGTTGACAATTTCGTTCGTTAAGGCCCAAGGTATTGATCAGAAATTTCCATCAACACTTAAGTCGATATCTGTGAAAAGGAATGATATTCGTTAGACTCGAAACCTGGTTATCTCCACCAGGCCAACTCGGAATAGCACATACAGTGTGTGAAACATCGGAGGATTTTCGCGATTACTTTATTCTAGATTATGCCATGCATGTCGTTTTTCTTGACATACCATTGAGAAATGACTTATTAAAAATTAATAAATGGCATTGCTCTAGCTTAAATTGCCCCTTGAATGTATCTATATTAGAACTACTCTCATTAATATGATAAAATAGAATTAGAGGAGATTGAACCAGTAAATAGTAACATTTTAAAATATTAGGGAAATTTTATTTATGTAAATGCATGAGTTACAAAATAAAAGTACTAGTGAATTCTGAAATTTTCTTGTAAGGATTCCTTTGAAGGTACAGCCACTGCAGAAAGCAGTTAATGGATGAACGGGGTCTACGCCAAAGGGGTTAGAACCGCAGCCTTTGTGTGCTCACCCAGCCATTAACCGCTAAACCTATGTTAGCTAATATGTTATCCATTTAAGTTCCGCAAATCCCCTTTGGGCCTGTCCACAGGTGCCGTTTTGTACTTCCCTCTCATATCTCATATACTTTACACTCTCTGCACTCTTTCATGTCC
Source organism: Hetaerina americana (assembly GCF_022747635.1). Taxonomy (NCBI): domain Eukaryota; kingdom Metazoa; phylum Arthropoda; class Insecta; order Odonata; family Calopterygidae; genus Hetaerina; species Hetaerina americana. Next base: position 348,873 of record NW_027286470.1, on the reverse strand, counting down.
TTTTATTTGCATTTCTTTAGAAAACTAGCTACATGGCTTCAACTCCCAAAGGAAGTGTAATTGTTCAGGCAACAGATTTTTTACCACGAACATATACTCGCTTTGATTCACGAGTCTGACAATTCATAGCATGCCCTGCCTTAAGAGCCTCGTGCATTGCAAATAAGTACAAAAGAGTAATCTCAGCATACGAATACAGAAAAATTCTAGTTATTACACCCTGATACTCATTAAGAAACCATTCTAAAGAAAAAATCTCTGCAAAACACTCAACACCAAATAAAATCCCCTTTACCAAAGTCAGAAAAATAGGTAATTCAGCTCAGTTTGGCTCAACAAAACTACGCTAATAGATCCATTTACAGCACTGATTTTGTTCGTTCCCTTTTTGACATTAACTGCAAAAGCAACTATATTAAAAATTTCTATCCTAGCAAATGTATAAATTTTGGAAGACTCACATGAACATTGGTTCAGTTTAATAACTAGAATAGAAGTTTCCATATTAGCACTACAAATTTTTTTATACTAATTGTTATAATTTGAAATATCTCGGTAGATAGGTAAATCAATTCATTCGTCATAAAATTAATCAAATTCATCATCTTGACTTATTTATAACTCATCAAGGATAGCTTTAAAATAAAGGTAATTATTTTCAAATTCCAAAGAAACTGCGGGAGATGCCGCAACAGTAACTAAATTTCAGAGTTTAAGAGGACGCCTCGGTAGCTTAAGTGGCTAAAGCACTCGACCGGATATTGAGGGATCTGGGTTCGAGTCCCAGTCAAGGCGAATGATTTTTACGCTCTGAAATTGTTGTAATTATTTTCGATTATTAAGAAAATTCTTCGGAAGCCGTTGTATTCAGTTCCATTAATATCAATATTTAAGCACATAAAATGTTATTAAACGTTTGCACCACAATCACACGTTTATAATGCTCACGAATGAGATTTCTTTAGAATTTCCAAATGTTTTTTTATTCCCAACTAGAGTAAAATGCCTATTATCCGCACGTACAGGAGAACGGTGTACACACACCTGCTATGTAATTCAAAACAATTCATGAAAGAACTTTCAACGAATGCTGTTCGCGTTTGGGAATGCAACAACATTTTCGTTTAATTTTTTCAATTTACATATTTTTAGATGTTTCTCAACGCTTTGGAAATTTAATAAATGTGTACTTTTTCCCGGAAAAAGAAACCCTTCCTACATAGGAAATGGCGAAACTATTTGAAATACTATTCTATTTAACTATAAAAATTGCGCGATGAATAATAGTTGACATAAAGCCAGAACACCTTTGGAATTAGTTCCTATAATCATTTGAAAAGGTCCGTTACAACTCTTTAGCATGCCCGTGCAATTTCCTAGCCGGTATTTTTAAGGAGAGATTCCGGATGAGATGCGAAGCCAATCTGCGTGGCCACCCGATGAAGTCGCCACGCTATCTCCGATGGCGAACAATGCAGACGGAGCACTTGAAGATGGGCTCGGCCGCTCCTCCCTAGAGAGTCGTAAGGACTACGGTGGTGTTTAGGGGCGAGAGGGCTGGAAGGAAGGGGGGGGTGGCCGGGAGGGCAGGTTTTGCACCTTGGGAGGGCGTACGCGAACGGCCTCCTTCCTCCTTCCCGCATTAGAATAAGCCCCGCCGATCTCATATCCCTTCGCCGTGGGAGGCCATCATGCTCCTTATTGGACAATTCCGCCTCCGTTCCCTCCCTGGGATGCAGCCTTACCGCCACCCTATTACCTGCTCCCCCCCTTTCGCCTCCCCCTTCTCCTCCTCCGCCGATACAATGGGGCGCCTCATGCCACCGCTCTCTGCGCGACGGGAAGAAATTGTCTCGCCTTTCTGTCCGTCCCTCGCTAACCCCACCCACCAGGAGCAGGATGCACCCATCCCCTCCCTCAAACTTCAATTCCCATCCACCTCCGTTTCGTTCCCATTTCCCGTCTGTTCTGCTGCTTAAAGAGCGCGGTTTATCCTCTTAACGACCGCTGTCCCAAAAATGTCTACCCGTCATCATTCACTTTAAGGTTCCCGCAGCGTGGAATCCGAGGCTGTCGCCAAGAATCTACTTCACCAAATCCTTCGCTAATGACTAACGCTCTGAGCGTCTTTTTTCCCCCCCTTCCGACCAACTCACCGCCTCTCTTCCCCTGCCTCTCTGTTCCTGCTCTCCGGGAAGGAGGCGGGGAGGGGCGGGAGAGTGGGAGGATTTCGCAGGATCGTCGGCAAGGGAGGGCTTTCGAGGTCTGGGGAAATCTCCTCCTTACTCTACCCAGGTTACATTTCTCTTTCCTTCATCCTACTTAACTGCGCTTTGGATTCCTGCCGGGACTGTTTTATTCTGCTCTCATTATCCATGCGCTCTCATAGGCCCATACCATTCCGCTCCGGTTGCTCCTCTGCGGCCCTCTTCCCGTTCATATGGTAACCGGTCGTTTATTTCCGCGTCTTCTTTTTTTAGCGCCCCTCTTTTACCCCGAGAGGAGATGGGAGCTATTTGAATCCTTGGAACGTTTATGTAAACCACCCCGGCGATCGGGTTTTCGATTTAGATGGAACTCCCCCTCTGAATACCGAATTTTGAACTCGGAATACTTTGTACATTAACTTTATGTATTTCCATCTCTTTCTCGGAGGAAAGGGAGCTTGCTTTTTCGCAAGGATTATTCGGAGGAATGAAGATTTAAAAATTTCATGCGGTTTTACCCAAGCAACGCTTTTAGGCAAGACCTAATATGAAATTTTATTTATCGTTGAAAGAAAGTAACTCGGGGATATGATCGTCTCGCAGGTATCACTGAGAGGTCAGATAGAGCGTACTACACCAGGCGTGGGGGGATGCGTTGCGGCTGGAGGCCTGTTAGGTACTCATATAGTCAGGCTTATGGAGAAACAAGTAGTAATTTGTATGTTTGGCAGTAATTTTTCACATTTCCTTCACCAAAACATATTTCTCCAAACGATGCTACCATTGTTCGAAATACTTCAGAAATTCATTTATCGGGATGTCCTTCAGGCCTTCTAGCGATCTTTGTTTTACCTCCTCCTCAGTGTCAAAATGCTTTCCTTTCATGTCCCTTCTGATTCTGGGGAAGAAAAAGAAGTCGCAGGGAGCTAAATGCGGTGAGCATGCGGGGGGATGGACAATCGATTTAATGCCGTTTTTTGTTAAAAACTACATCACAGAGAGGGCGGTATGAGCCGGTACGCTGTCATGATGGGAGAGCCAGTCGCCTGTATGCCAAAGATCTGCTCTTTTTTTCCGGATACTCTCCCTCAATCTCTTCAAATCCTTCAGGTCAAACATCTGGTAGATAGTTTGACCCGGGGGAACGAACTCCGAGTGCACAGTACCTCTCCAATCGAAGAAAAAAATGAGCATTGTCTTGATTTTTGATTTCACTTGGCGAGCTTTTTTTGGACGAGGAGAGCTGTCTTCCATTGGCTTGATTGCTGCTTTGTTTCAGGATAGTATCCATAGCACCACGATTCATTACCAGTAATCACCTTGGAAAAAAATCAGGGTCCTTTTCGAGCTGATTTTGAAGCTCAAAACATGCCTGAACTCGACGCTCCCTTTGCTCGTTAGTGAGATGGCGAGGGACAAATTTGTCTGCAACCGTTTTCATATGCAAATCTTCTGATAGAATCCTCTGAATTGAACTCCAGACATCTCACAGAGTTGATCAGTGGTTCTTCGACGGTCTTCACGAGTGAGGGCATTGATTTTGTCGACGTTTTCGTGAGTTCTTGTTGCTGAAGGGCGGCCTGAACGGGGTTGGTCTTCAATTTACATTTCACCGTTTTTAAAACGTGTAATCCACTCGTAGACTCTTGTTGTGCTTAGGGCGGCTTCCCCGTAAGCAGTCTTGGGCATTATAATAGTTTCTGCGGCTGATTTCCCCAACAGGAAACAAAATTTCACTGAAGCGCGTTGCTCTTAATAATCCGCCATCACGTTTTTCGCCGAAATGGAAAAATTTTTTTTTCACTGAAACAGCTCTCTCGGACAAACCAATCTACAGGGTTCGTCCGGAAAATAAGTGTACTGACTCCTGGGCTGGGCGCGCCGCTCCAGGCGCGCCCAGCACCGCTCTGACGGGCTGCGATTGGAGGGAGGTATGTTGGCAAGCGACGCTGAAAAAGGCAGTCGGCTCTGAGCTGTGGTGTATTGAGGAGCTCTGTTAACGCGAACCTCCACGCTCGACCCACGTCACGGAACGCGATGCCAAAGTTTTTGGAGCAGCGTTATTCCATCAAATTTGCGGTAAAGCTTGGGAAATCGTCTACCGAAACTGTCGGTATGATTAACCAGGCTTACGGGGAGTCAGCCATGTCCAGAAACATGATCTTTCGGTGGCACAAGATGTTCGTGGAGGGCAGAGAAGAGGTCGACGACGAGTCTTCGAGAGGTTCCCGATGATGCCTTCGCGGGAGCGTTCCAGGAATGGGAACGCCGCTGGAACAAGTGTATCGACTCACAAGGGTCCTATTTTGAGGAATATTAGCTTAAGATATGTAAAAGTGTAATAGTTTTTTTTCCTGAGCTCAGTACACTTATTTTCCGGACGAACCCTGTAGTCACTGCGACGGCGCTGCGCATACTGACGCAGGAAGCGTAAGCCTGACGTGCGACCGGCCGAACAAAGGCTTCCCCCACTCTCGCTCCCCACCGCAGCCGAATTCCCGTTACTTACTTGTTCCCCTCGGGTATGTAAAGTAAGCCAATCAAGATTCTTTTTTTATTTTGATTTCAATGCATTATGCTAGATAAAAAAAATATTTTCCCTATTTATAAAATTAATATACACCTGCTTTATTGTTTGTTGCAATTTTCATAGTGTATATAATTGGTCTTATGTAGTAATCTAATTGATTTTATTGTTTTTTTTCAGGTAAACGTGATTGGAAAACAGTTTCATTGATGAACCGCTTCATTTGTTTTTCCCGGGGTAAGTTCAACATAAATGGAACCTTATATATATATTTTTCAATAATTTTAAAAATATATCAATTTGCGAGAATAGTAACTCAAAATTTCATTCCTTACGTGAATTAATGCATATACGACATATGAGTACCTTAAATTGGTGTTTGATGACTTAGAAAATTATCACCAGTATTTTTCTGCGTCACGTTTATGGCGTTCAATCTGTTTAAGTAGTTAAGTCATACACGAAATTTTGCTTGTAAAATATTCCATATACTATGTGGCTATCTACTCGTGAATAAAGTTCAAGGAAATATGATATTAAGGCCTTTTTCTGTAATATTCTCTTATTATAACTGTATTCACAAAGTATTCAATCACATAATTTTTTATATTTTTATTTTCTTAAGATTTTTAACCTATTTTGGGTTTGAACGAGTTATCTTTGCCTCGCCTGTTACCGGGGAGGAATCAGGTTTATCAAACGAGTGGTGGGGAAATGTAATGAGAAACTTAAAGGGAGGCGTTATTTTTCTCTAGTTAGATCTCATTTTAAATACGCCGCAAGTATTTGGAAACTTTGGGAGAAGATGTTTTTAAAACAATTCATTTAAGTCCAGAGAAAATCCGCTAAATTCTTTAAAAGGTATTATAATAGACAAACGAGTTTGACAGGCCTGTTCCGGGGTTAAATCTAGAAGCCGCCTGAAATGGAAAGGGAACAAGCAAGTTATAAGATTGCATGTGGTTTTGTTCCCTTTAACGGGTGGTAAACTAACATCCCCCGCCGCACGCCCTTGCGGAGGCTTGCGGGGCATTATGTAGATAAAGATATAGGCTTTAAGCAAGGTTCAGAAAAAACGAGTGGTAAAATTGGCATTAAAGAAATTATTATATGCCCCACGCTATGTTAGACCACAAATATAGACTGCAGTACAGATAAATACAAATATTTTTTTCTCTTCCCGGACAATCAGCAATCAAAATAATTAGAAGTCAAAGTCCTTATATAAATAACAAAGCCGTTCGATTTGCAAGTGTGTACAAGATTATTCACTGTGTAGGCATAAGGTGTATTTGTAGGTGCATGTCATTGTCAGTCATCTTTTTGCTAGCGTGTAAATTAAAATGTCTTATACATGAATATACACGCCTCTGTGGTTGCTCATTGTCATGTTGTTTTTAGTGTTTTATCTATTTTCATCTGCGTCTACATCTACATAATACCACGCAAGCTGCGTTAAGGGCATGTGGCGGGGAGTGTTAGGTCACCACCCGTAAAAGGAACAATACTACATGAAAAATCAACACATGCATGCAAAACTACACCCACAGTGGCGTACACAGTCATGGAAAAATCCCTTCATCCCCCCCGCATGCAAACACATATACCATAAACCAGCAAACAATTACACTCCTGGATGCAGCACGAAAGCCATCCAAAAACACGCAAGCCAGAATATGAAAAGTAAGAAGGCGAAATTCTACTACCACATGTACATGCAACATAAAACGCTCTCCACGCCGAAGATAAAGATTTGGATTCAGTTTAACGGGTAGTGACTTAATACTCCCTGCCACACGCTCTTTAGGCAGCTTCATGTATATTATGTGGATGTACGTAAATGTAGATCTCAGTAATGTACATTTACAGAACTGCAATTATTTTGGAAAAATAACTCCAATTTCGCTTTGATTATTGCTTTTTCGCCACTTTAAAACGTTTATCGCTGATCATTTTTCATTTTAATTTATTTCATCTCCTTTGACATAAACATTTCATCTCGTAATTAGCGTATCCTCATAAATACTAAGTTACGAAATATGTTTATTTCTTAGCCTCATAATCGCCAGCTATTTCATATGATTGCTTAGTTAAGTGAAAGCTGAGTTTGGGTACGGAATCACGCCCTCTACGTAAGAGTGCAAAAGCAATATTAAGTGTATTTTAGCGAAGCTGCATGTGATTTTCAGTAGGAGTTCAGAGATAAAATCTAGTCAGATTTAAACGTTAGCAAAAATAAGATTTTTAAAAGGAACAGTATAGAATTATGTTGAATTATTTTGAACTATTTTGATAATTATGGTTCTTTGATGAACTTATTATCCAAAAAAGTGTCTCTTTTAAATTAACGTATTTCATTTTTGATTTCATGTATAAATTTTAAGTCAGTTCCTTGAACAGTCCTATTTAGAGAATTATATTGTCCATGATCTATTCTCAAAGATCCATGCCTGTATTTAATAGTTATGGTCACTGTTTTCAAGTTATTGACTGCTTCTCTTTAGGTCCTCTTAAAATTTCCACTGTAATGTGGGGTAATGCCTTGTGTACATTATTGAGATCTCTTGATTGATTTGATTTCGTCACCTGTTCTCGTTGTATCACATATCATTGCCCATGATTTCTGTAATAAGAACCGTAATGAATATTTTGATTCCATGACGTATTTCTTTGCCTCGAAGTCTTTTTATTTAATACCTAACTGTCACAAACTACTGTATAAAGGCCCCTAATATGAATCGGTAGAACTCATATGCAATGAAAATGTGAATTGTTAAGTTAAGTTTTACCACTGTTAGCTAAAATTTTATTAAAACATCGTATTTTGTTTTTTAATTTAATTTTTATAAAACTAGATGCCCGCATAATGAAGGTGAAACATTTATTTTTGCTATAATGTTTTTAAAAACATGTGGTAACGCTCTGCAATGCCGCTGTTAAAATGATTCACGCCGTCCTAATGCTTGGAGATTAACATTCCCGCATAAAATGTTTTTAGTTTAATTGAAAATACCAAAGAAAAATTTGCCAAAATTTTCCGTCGTCAAATCTTATGTGTTTTTTAGACCAGAATGAATATTCATTCGTACCTTCCGTGCATTAAATAAGGTGATCTCCTAGTTAAGCGAGCAAACCCTTCAGCTGATAAATAGCTTCCTCCTTTAAATGTGCGAAACCTGTCATCACGTGTTCCCAGGGAAAGGGTCTGACAGATGATCGGCCAAAGGGGTAGAGGGTGAGCCCGGGAGGGGCGGACGGGCGGGCTGGCGGGTGGGTGGTGCCACCCCTTGGTGCGGAAAATTAAAATGGCCGCGGAAGCGCCGAGGGAGTCGGCGTGCAGTGGGAGGTGGGTGGCTTCGTCGTTTTTTCGCCAGCTGTTAACGTCAGTGGGAACATGAGCGGACGACCGCGGAGCTGCAAAGAAATTAATTCACGTGAACAAGTTTTTGGTGGCCTCGAAAGTGATGTAACCACTTGGCAATAATGAGCAATGACTTTTTATTACTCTGACTCCGTGCCTTTCGGCCACTGCGAAATGCGCGCTAGCATTCCGGTACTTATAATTTGTTGCACTCAGGATAAAAGCACTAATTTTTGGTTTTAAATGAAATATTTCAAAGAGAGCAATCGTCTGATTTTATTACATTCCAACCAAGTTCATATTTAGCCTAAAAAAGTTAAGGCTGTAAATATGCAGAGTTATTACTGAGCATTTTGCAAACAAAGAAGAGTCAAAATCTTCTTACCGTTGACTTTAAACGTAAATTATCATCCCATGTGGTAATCGGAAATAAAGACCCTTTTTTGGAGGTGGAACTCATAAATTGTTTAATAATTTTTAGCATTATCATTATTTCTCGTATAAGTTTTAACATATATGGCACAATACGATAGTTAATTGAGTCAACGAAGAAACTTCGACAAGACTTTCAGTACTTAAAGCGGGATTATTTTTTAAATCGTTGAGTGCAAATATTTTACTAATTGAAACTCTTTGGACCAAAATCATTTGATAGTACACAATTTAATGCCAAATTCAATTAAAATAATTCAATTTTCAACTTAAGCAAAGTTTATTGAAATATTTGCTGGGAAACTTTAACTTAACCTTCAAATTGGTAGCGATGTCAGCATTTTGTTTCCATAAACTCCCATTTGAGTGAGAGAATAATCAAAGAGTCAGATAAGAATAATATAGCTTAATGGATCAACAAAATGAATTTCTCTGCCACATGTCGTAGACCTTTTGAAATTCTAATGGTAGTATACCAGTCGAAAAGGTAAGACAGAGCAAGCCTTTTTCATTGCAGCTATTTGTAATCTTTACGTTACATGTATCAGGGAATAAAATAGTAAAGGTTTTAGCAAACATCATCAAAGATTACTGCAACCATGAGCTATGGTAGTACATTTATTTTATGTTCTAGGATCGGATCGCTCTTCATATTTGTACACCTATTTATCTTTCCAATCTCCGATGCCTCAAGTAATCCACTTGTAGATTGACAAGATTGAATGTCAAGGAAGTTCAAATTAATCGTTAATTTATGCTCACAGTTCTATGAAACATTTTGTATATTTATTGACAAATAAAAATATTTTCACGCATAAAAGCATTTCATTGTATTCTTTTCATCAAAGCTTTCTTCATTTTAAAACGGATGCTCAGGAGGACAAAACGTTCGCCCAATAGAACGTGAATTCCTGCTTAGCTTCTCGCTCATGCTGTGTTTACTGTTTTTACATGTACCGTTTATTCAACGCCTGAACTGCAATGTACTTGTGCACTCTAAAAAATGGATGAACATTGTTGTTGCATATAAGTTAAATAATATCTCATATAATTGTTTATTATTTAAGATAAATAACTATTGAGTAGATTTGTGTATTAGTTAGTAATCTGAATTAAATTGTACCATATTTTCTTGAAGACCAACGTCATGATGTGGAGGACTTTCAATAATATACGAGGGCCATCCGGAAAAGTAGTACCCGTTCGTGCCGCATGAAGTGCTGACGACGCGAGTAGCCGCTGGACGAGGTCAGATAGCTTCAGTGGCTTGTCTGCCTTCTCTGAGCCAAGTTGCGTGACGCTAGCATTGCCTGTGTTGTTTCTGTGATTGTTTACAATGTTTAAAAAAATTGAGAACGCCGCCAGTTGTGAAGTGAGGGCAGTGATTAAATTCCTCAATGCAAGAAACGTTCACCCATGTGATATTCATCGCCAATTAAAGGAGGTGTATGGAGACAATGTAATGGACGAGTCGTCTGTTCGGCGGTGGTGTCGCAACTTCAACATGGGGAGGGGGAACACACACGACGATGAGCGTTCGGAGAGACCGTCTGTCATTACAGACCAACTGGTGAGCTCAGTTGACGAATTCGTGAGGAACGATCGGCGCGTCACAATTGATGACATCTGTGAGCATTTTCCCAATGTTTCTCGAACAATTGTTCATGAAATTGTTAAACACCATCTGCATTATGCAAAAATTTGTGCAAGATGGGTCCCTCGCGTATCTCAATGAGCTGGCGGCGAAGGACTATGCAGCAGGAATACAGAAACTTGTCACACGTTATGACAAATGCCTTAATTTGCTTGGAGATTATGTTGAGAAGTAGTTTAAAGTATCCTCTTTCAAATAAAATTTTTTATGTTTGTGAATATTTACTTTTGTGTCTTTATTTCACGAACGGGTACTACTTTCCGGATGACCCTCGTATATTTTGATAGGGCCAAATAAATAATAATAAATAAAATGATATTGCATGAATATTTCTTCATTTTGAAATTTGCTATAGTTCTACTGACTCACTCGCCCTGGCCACATCATCTCCAGTTCTCTTCTGCCACATTGATCGACCTGACTGCAGGACACCCTGTCTCAAAATATGGGCAATTTGATCTGACTTCCTCTTATCATCAGAACGATTATTTCTTTCCATTCTCGTCATGATTTCTTTCCGTTAGTTTTTCCGTCAGTCTATGTGATCCCTATGGCCATATCACATTCCCAATGCCTTTCATCTTATCTTTCATGCCGCTTTCATAGGTTATGTGTCCCTCTCTTTCGTAGAGAACCAAAATCCAGGTGTAGTTTTATTAAGGGCATTCATATTTCTAGGTTTGTATTACCGGCCGCAGTAAAATTTTCTCCTGATAGAGTGCCCTCTTTGCCAGATCTGTTCCACCTGGAGTATCTTACTTTATTCCTTTTACCATCCTGGTTCCTGCATAACAAAACCCTTGAAGTTTGTGTTAGTCCAGTTGCCCTTTATTACATTGCCTTATGGTTTTTGGTGGCATACTTGTACATTCATATTCGTGAATCGTCATATTTTCTCTTCTATACAAGTTTACCCTTTATGCATGTCCAAGTTTATTCTTTATATTATCTTACCTATTTGCCGAAAGAGCTCTAACGTCGGCAAAGCGCCAAATGCTGGCATTTTTCTCCGTGGATGCGCAATTCAGAAGAAGCACTTTCTTTCTTTTTATGTGCTGCATACTCACTGGAAGTGCACAATGAACATCATATATATTTATATTGCGGCAAAAAATGTGTTGGGTGTAAATTAGCTATATTTCATTTGCTCCCAAATATTTGATGAAAAATAAATAATAATTGTCCAAATTTCCGCGCTTCTGATAATTCACTCACCTAAAAATACTAATTATTTCTTTCCGGAATCGATTTTAGCTTGAACTTATTTTTTAGAACCCCCAGCTGCTGTATTATAATCTGGGAGGTGTCTTTCTCTGTGTCCGTTCATAATAGAATCATATATCTATGGAGTCACCTAGGTAACCTTTGATGGGAATTTTATTAGTTTATAAACGCCGTGAAATATTTATCGATATCTTTGCACCCCTAAAGCTCAATTATCATTATTTACATTAAATAATTTTGCAAAATTTTACCCTAAAGTCGGAGCATTTTTTCTACATTTGCGTGAATGTGCTCTAGAGAAAACCTTTCGCTTGAATTAAGCCCCTTTAGAATATCCCTGCAAACTTCCAGCTCCACAATTTGAATTGCCCAGCCGATATCATTCGTGCAGTTTTAAATTTAATCGTGGCGATTTGCACTGCGAGAGAGAGAGAAAGAGAGAGAGGGGATTGGAATCCGAGGCAATTATAAATAGAGAACTGAGAGGCTAAACCGCATTAAAGATAAAACTAAGCTGCGGATATAGCAGTTCCGTTTCATCGGCATTGAAACGGATGTTGGTAAAAGCTTTTAGCCCCGGTTTATTGCCTGAAAATATTTGCGAACGATTTAAACTTTCCGAGGCCTAGGAATTATAGTTTGGATGGAAAAAGGCGCGCCATAACATGCGCGACGCCTTTCTCTCCCGTTACCCACCAGGCACCCCTACCCCGAACCCCTGCCTGCCCCATAAGGGGCTTGCTGGCTTTCTCCTGACCCTCGGTACCTTTCCCCGTCATTTTCACATCCACCATTCTGCCCCCAACTCTCTTCCCAATACGTACATCCGCCTCTCCGCTTTAGCGGCTTTGACCGCACGCCCCCCAAGTGCACACGATTTTCACTGAGGGAATTTCACGTCCCAGGTACCCAAAGTGCCCTCCCCATGGCCTCTGTACGCCACCACCCTCTCCTCCAAACCACCCCATCCCAACGTTAACACCCTAACCTATTTTCCTTTGCTCCCATGCTAAACTCCCCCATGACAACCTCCGCCGACCGCGGGAGTAAAGGGAGCGTGAATATGCTCAACACAAGGCCATTCCAATCCGCTGAAACATGTTATGATGATATAAAATTCGTCCCGTGAATGCTTTTAAGGTTTTGAATGGGATTCGTCGGAGTAAAGTGAAGAATAATTGAAATTTATAAAATGTTTAAATCTGATGCGTATCTAAAAGGGGGAGTAATCATCCCTCATCTCACTTAGCATTGTCTGCATCATTACCATTATAACATTAAGGAGATGGATACCGAAAGAAATAAGTCGGAGGGATCTTTATTTTTGTATATTATTAAGCATTAAAGTAATATGGGGTAGTTAAATTTGATTCCCAAAAAAAACTTATGTATGTATGTAAATGTATTAATCTATTCAAAAATTTCCGTGATCAGTTAAGCAGCGTTAAGTTTTTATCTCTTAACACATCCGCAGCTAAGCAGCTGCATATTCAGATTCGTCGTACACAGTACGCTAATTTTTGGGATGTGGTACTATTCCGGTAAAATTCACTGAAACTCATTAATAGCAATTTTAAGGAGCACGAGCGATGTTAATTTTCTTTTCATTTTTTTCCCTCTCTTATGCATATATGAAAAAATATAATCAAATTAGGCGATTCAGAACGAGCCAAGGGAGTAATAACATGTTCTAAAAAACTAAAACTTTGGCAAACGCTAAATGAAAACGAATAAGCTTTTTGGAAATATTTTTTGCCTAGTTGACCTTTAAGATACAAATGCAGGCATGTACATACCGTGTGTAGAATACCGGAGGGTTGGTCATTGGTGCCGTCTATCCATTGCCTTTAGAAAGTGTGATTTTCCATAAGAACATTGATACTTGTTTCGAATGTTAGATTAAAAATAATTATGTTTATGTTTTGTCTTAAATCGTTAAAACAATTAGCCAAGATCCTGGAGCACACTACCTAATTTTGGACAATTATCTACCTTCTCATAGCGTCCCCTCATATTTATAAATATCGATATTATGGACATCACTGGGGATGAACATCTGGACAAGAACAAGCTTTGGAATACGAACTGTGTGCAAATTTATCTCTCATTCAACTGGATTTGAACGATTAATTTCCATTGTTCGGTAAGCTAAAGTTGACCACTTAATTTCGAAAAAAATTTCCATACAATGCTTTGCCACTCCCGAAGCATAAAATTATGATAATTTAGCGCTCTTAAAGTGGAATTCGATGAGGGCTTAATCCCTTTATAATCACTTCGCTTTGGGATTCGTTGGCATGGAACCATCAAGGCAAAGTATCAGTCTCTGAGAAAAAAAGTACGTAATGCTTCCCTTTGTGTTCCTTGCGTTGAGTGACTTGAATGTCTAGGAACAAATGTTATGACGGGATGTGCAGGTAAGCGCATTGAACGTTCCGCATTATTCTACCTTTTGACGGTAGAAAACATGATCGTTGATATGGAAACTTCCTATTTTGTGTTCGAAGCCAAGAAAAATCACCGAATTTTTAGTAATTGGAAGAACTCTGCGGGTTCTATTTATCAATCACTAATTTGAAGCGGTAGAGTTGTAAAGATCGCACTACACTGTGAACATTTTCATTCGAAAGGATTAATTTGTTTTGACAATTTAAAGGCTATAGTTGGCTACAGTGGATTTAGTAAATGGAATCGTGATTGAGTAAAAAGACTATTTTTTCAAATATAATAGAGGAAATAAAAATTCTAAACTATCTATTTTAGTAACGAGGATTACATTAATGAACTTTCAATGTAATACCCTTCTCATAACTACCAAATAATATGAATTTTCCTCTCTTGCTGGATATGTAAAATACGTGAAATTGTACGCCATTGATTATGTGCCCATCCCGGTGGCGTCGTCGCCTGCCGACCCGGAGGTCGTTAGTTGGTCGTTGGTTCTAACGAGGGTGGGTATTCTTCCACCTAGGGCTTGGGTGTTTCTAATTGTGTTTATTGTTATGCATACCATTGTTTAAAAGTCCCACGTAAAATTCAAAATGTGTTTTTTTTTCCGGATTAAAGCTAAATAAATATATTTCTTGAATACTGATATTCAGAGGTCTAAACTCTATTTAGAAAAACTCAAATTATATTATACAACGTAACGTATCAAAGTTAATGAAATGATATATACTTCTATTTTTGAGAACACATGGAAATGTTATTTTCAAGAATTTGTATTTATTCCCGTTGTAAAACATTATGATGGACGTCTATCCCATAATTTGTGGAATCTACAGACTTTCGGTATTATATAACTTTAATTTATTTTGAAATTTGTTCAAAAACTTACTTTAGAATATTTTTTTAAATTTCATGCTGTCTTTATACTTTTTTCCTCGTTATAACTCTTTAACCTTCCCCTGCTTATTATATATATATATATATATATATATATATACATACATATATATATATATATACATTCAAACACGAAATCCCGCCGAACGGCGAATAAATACTCATATATACAGAAACATATATAAGGAAAAGGGATAGGAACACGTATAAAGGACGAACACAATAGAGGTGGGGAAGGCGGAATCGAACGGATCACAAGAGTAAAAATATTTCCTCAACCGGGACTCGAACACCGGATCTTTCCACTTGCCGGGCGGATGCTCTTAACTCCTTGAGCTATCGAAGATATATAATTTACCCTGAGATCCGTGGGTCTTATATGTCGCCAAGCGCCCCGATTCTTTAGCCAAGAGAATGGCTACATATAAGACCCACGGATCTCAGGCTCTTCGCCATACCCAAGTCGCCGGGATGGCGCTTGACTGGGGATGCTAATCCAGTAGCCTCCGGTAACTGAATGTACAAGAGTTTGAAGTCATTGGTTCCCAGATAGGTTCATTAAATGTAGATATTCGGTGTTTGGCTTTATTTGTATATCCAGCGAAAATCGTTACAAGACAAAAAGAGTCACAGATTCTATCTCTTCCTTATATTATCCGAATAGTTCGGTCTGCCTTTATATGAAGTTTTTTTTTACTTTTTATACGTTTAATCTAGTGTCCTGTAAAATTTCAATAGCCTTGGTTTCGCCTTATTTCTTCGTGTTTGAACTATTTCCATCCTAGTTGCCCCGTTTTTAATCAACTCCCTTATGACAATTCCTACATACTTGGTGCGTATTTTTGGTACGACATCAACCGTGCAAAGTGACTCCTCTCCCTTACTTCCTATTACATTTCCTAATTCTGGTTAAATGGATCCAAGTTTCTTCATGGCGATTTCAAAAATGTTTCCAGCGTACTCTTCCGGTGGTAGATTTTTTGTAAGGGCCACTCCCATGTACATTACCTTGAGAAAAGTCACTTATCTGAGAATGTTAAGGACCTATCGCAGACCCCTACTTACAATGACAGATCGTGTCCCTAACGTCAGTCAGATGGATAATAAAGGTAAGGATGAATTTAAAATGTCGTTTTTTCCTCGCACCTTTAGAGATCTAAATGGATATGAATCGCAGAAAATGTATGTTGTTAAATATTCTGCTCGAGCAAATTTTGAAATTAGAAAAGAGTAGGAAAATATATAGCTATTTAGTTTTATACCTGCACATGTGTTAAGCTACTCAGGCTCCTGAGTTAGGTGTCGGGTCAGGAGAGGTAGTAATACGAAAGGGGTCAAGATAGGAGCGCCCATTATCACACATGCTTTTGAGCTCATGGGGAAATAACTGGGGACAGCAATGAAAATTTGCAGGAAATTGATCAAGTCAGCTCGGTTTTCGAATGATCAAGCTGTAGTTAGGCAGTCAGCAGAGGGGTCATTTATGAGCCTATCGGAAAATCTGTGTGGTACGTACGGGGTGAGAAACAATGTGAGCAAAATAAAGGTTGCTGTATTTTCTAGAAAAGGGAAAGGTTGATTAAACGTTAAAATGGGCAGGAAAACTAGTGCATGTGAAAGAGTTAACTAATCTCGGAAGTTTTATGCAACCGAATGGTTACAGTAGTAGGGTTATAAAAAGAAAATTGCGTTTGGATTGTCCAAGAAGGATGGAATCGTTGTAATTGGGCTTTAAGCGAGGATTAGAAGAAAAACTAATTAAATCTTTGTTGTGAAGCGCGTTTTTCCCAGCTCGGACACCCGGTTGTTTAGACCAAGATTATGGGGGAACATTCGGAGGTTTTTCATAAATTAACATGGAAAAATATGGAAGAGGTTATTTTGACGTAAGGAAGGTCAAACGAAGTGCTAGGTATGGCTGTGGCGGAGAGAGAGTTTCTGGGAAAAATCCTGATAAGGCAGAAAGAATGGACGCGGAATAGTTTGAATAGCGTTTGAATGGTAGACTTTGATAGAGGGGAGGAGTTTAAGGAAGCGAGTTACGGGTGGGTATAAAAAGGGAATGATGGACGAAATGAAGGCAGAAGGAATGTCAGCGAAATTGAGGAAAAGTTTATTTTGGTTTGAGATGTCGTGCTTTTTCTTGTTAAGCGAGGCTAAGAAATGCGTGAGTGCACAGTCTGCGTTTATCCAAAACTCACAGTAAACTCTAGACTACCAAATATTATTTGTTTTAGAATTTACGTACGGGGACCAAAATGTACCATTTACCCAGAAATTATTTCAAAAGTACATAAAATATTTATGGAGCTTCGCCAATTGTAAGTGCAAGAAATTGCTGAAACTGTAGGGATGTCATCTGAACGGTCATATCACATATTTAGAGTAGAATTGGATGAGAAAAAATTATCTGCTGAATGGGTGCCACGATTCTTGACGCAGGATCACAAACCTGGCAAAATGAAAGGTTCCTAGCAATGGTTGACCCATTTTAAGAGGAATAAACAAGATTTTCCGCCCCATGTTGTCGCCAAAGATGACGCTTGGCTCTACTCCTATAATTCAGGGACGAAACAGCAGTCATAGCAGAGCAAAAATGTTGATTCACTACCACCAAAGAAAGCAAAGGCAATATGATCGGCCGTAAATGTGATGGCTTCAGTTTTCTGGGATGCGAAAGGGATTCTGCTGATAGATTATCTTCACACCGGTCAAACAATTGCTGAAAATAGCACGCTAGCCTCCTGGACCAACTTCAGCAAAAGACACAAGAAAAAACGCCAGGTTTGAAAGAAAGAAAGCCGTCTTTCATCAAGACAATACACGGCAAGTGTCGTTGCCATGGCAAAAATACAGGAACTAAGATACGAATCGTGGCCACACCCAACTCATCCGCCTGACTTGGCTCCATTAGATTTCCATCTCTTGCTCAAGCTCAAAGTTTTTTTCTTGATGGACGGAGATTCCCTTGAAGCAAAGAACTAATAGCCGAGATTAACGGGTGTTTTTATAGGATTGGAGGGATCTAATTTTCGAGATTGGATCAAGACATTGGAGCGTCGCTGTATTAAGTGCATTAGTATAAAGGGAGACAACATTGAAAAGTAGAAATGTTTCACTGAGTTAAGTCTGTTATTTCAATGCCATTCCGAGACCTTATCAAATTACCCTCGAAAATGCACTTTTTTCGGTTTTTGGATTGACACTTTGGTATATAACCTTGACTACATCTCCACGACTACCTTTTACTTTCACTCGGCCGTCTTCTGCTATGCTCGGGCTCCTTTCCATACTTTAGAAATGGTTCCCAAACCCAGGCAGCCCCCCCATCACCTCAATAATGCCACCTTCCCCTCTCTCTTACACCCTCCATCCCGGAAGGGTGTCTTCACCCATTCAGGTTACACTCCCACATGGTTCCCCCCATCCGTCCCGAACTGCCATCGACTCCTGCCGGCCCCCCCTCGCCCCTCAATCCTCCTCACCCACACACGACGGACGATCCCGCAACCCGCCAATCCTCCCTGCCCACCCAATCAATTATTCTGGACAGTGATAAAGTGTTTGCTCGAATCTGCCCATTTTTCCGCCATTTTATTTCTCTGCCCCGGCATCTCAACCCATTCCACATCCCCAATCCCTCCCCTTACCCACACACACACACACTCCCGGTCATTCACTTCATCTCGCCGCCGTTCCCCCGGTGGCCGGTGCGGACTCTATCGCGCCCCTCCAACGGAGGCTCTCCCCTCCGGCCGATCGCGTTGACTCGGGTCTCCGATCCCGATCGTACCAAAACCAATCCAAGATCTTCAAACTCAGGTTCGGGTTGGAATCACTCCGCCCCACTACATGTGTAATTTACACGTTTAAGTGAGAAGCGACCGGATTCTTTTCCTCTGCAGACCGCTTTTTCCGCAGATGGCTTTAATTTCGAGGAAGTTACACCGCTCGGATATTCGTATTAGGGAACAGAATTACAGAAGCCGCAGCAAATTTTTAAATCAGTGGCTCTTATATTAGTAGTCGAGCGATTAAGCTTGGATGTTATTAAAGCCTGAAAACTATGAATCTTCTGAAAATAACCACATCCATTTTACAACTGCAAGGTTTGTGTAAAGGCAACTCAATAATACAAGAATCTGTACATTCAAAGGTTGGTGGTATATGCGTCGGAATTTGAGGCTGGAAAATATTTAATCTTTATACGGATGTATTTGGTGCGTATTATATTCTCAATTTAATTATAAACAAGGAGTTAATTACGTTATTTGGACGAAAAATGGTAAACACATGGTAAAAAATAGAAAGAATTGTTCGCAAATCCAAACTAATTTCGTGATATTAGTAAACCTGAGATTTGTCAAAAAACAAAATTGGTACTTTTATTTAGTAATTGGCGATTGTTACCATCATCAGCGATTATATTTATGAGAAAGGGATAAAATATATTCAAAGCTAGGACTGAAAATTTATTAAGGTTTGCATTTAAGTTTCGGTAACGATTTTTTCCTAACCTGTGCGTGAAGTGCTGAATTCAGAGCGTCGATTAAGTGTTTGCATGATCGCAGGTCACATATTGGCATTGATATAAGATGACAGTTCACACCTTAAATACTGAAAATGTGGCGATGCCAAAGTTATGCGCTGAACTCGTCCTCCCGAAGGTCTTGACGGACTACCAAGAGCAGTGTCGTGTGTCTGTTTGCGTTGACCATCAGCAAAGGAATCGCGACGTTTCCCCTATCCCCGTGGAGTTCCAAACTGGCACCAGCAGGATATTTTCTATCTTTAAAAGTGAAATCCTTTCTCAAAGGACACCACCATGAGACATTAAGTGCCGTCAAAAAAGCTTTCAGAAGTTCCTTAAGGGTACCACCTGCCAGGGAACCTTTGCGTTGTGGAAAAACCGCTGTTAAAAGTGTGTCGACGCTCAAGGGATACTCTTTGCGGAATTTCATGCAAAACTTTGATATAATTAATGCATAAGTTGAAAATTTGACATTATTGCGGAAATCTGATTTTGATAGAAATCTAAGTTGGGTTGAGAGACAGGCGATAGAAAACACTCGGAGAGCGCGGAGCTCACGGAGCCCCCATCCATCTTTTGCAAAGCCACTCTGTTAAGCAAAGAAATCAAACCACAGTTAGCGATTCATTTCATGCTCACTGTCGCATGTATTCTAATTTACAACTCAATTGCAGCATTTTGAATGTCTCTGTGGCGGATGCAACGCCAATGTACAGCTAGACGTGACCCGTCGGTCACAGAAGAAGCCTTGCCTTCGTGTTGAAATAGTGATTTGAGAAAAATGAAGTTATTGAAAGCCGTGATAGATTTTTATGGCGGGTCAGTAAAGGACCATGCATGAAAGCGGAAAATGTATTATTTCATGCGTTCTAGTCCTTCATTTTTTAATATCAGCCGAGTTTTTACAATCAGGTGTGCATTTTTTTGTTTTTAGCAACTTTTTTGCTGTGTGCATGTATCATTGGGTACTGTATCATTGAAATGATGCTTCATACACGAGTACATCGCAGCCTCCTTACATCAAGGACAAAGTCAATGGCTTCTTACTGTCTCCCGAGTTGCAACTGGAATAATTAACTAATGATTTATAAACGCAGATATAGATTTTAAGGTAATTTGGGCTTGACTGCTTGGGGTTCCTGGAATATGAAAATTCTTTTCATTCAATTTTTAGCGGATCTGGGGCTTATACTTACGTAGGATAATTGTAGGTCTTACATTTGAGGGATTGCTTATGTAGGATAATTGTGTAGCTTCAGGCGTGATGTGGTGGAAGTTGAACGTCATGAATAACTGATTGAAGCACTTTTCCACTTGATAATCATATCAAGTGGAAAAGTGCTTCAATCAGTTATTAATTAGGATAATTGTTTTTTTAAGTTTTCAAATATGACTTGTTTAATTTCGTCTTGCAAGTGCGTCCTGACTTTTATATGTTTCTCCACGATAAGAACTGATTTTAGCTATTTCATTTCTATTTTACTGTTTCATGGCATAGTTATTATTGAATAAATTAAATTAATAGTTAAGTAAAACTATTTGATGATTTTTATATATTTAATGGAAGTATTTTGTAATTTATGGTAATTTCAAATAATAATTATGGTCATCAGCAAATACCTACTTTATTAGCTTTGAAACGAGCTGAGAATAAGTTTATTCATGCCATTTTAAATTCTATGCTCTCCGGTAGAAGAAGGTTAGAAACCGTTGCTAACCTGCGCATCCATTGATTATTACTCCTCTTCCCTCTGACTTTGGCTTACTTGGTTAAGATCCCATCTCCACCAACGAATTAAAGGCTACTTATCCGGCAAAAGCTCCAACCTGCACCTCATGCTCACCTATTTGCACAGGAAATTTCCCGGCGAGATCCGCAGCTAATGCTCCCGAGGCGAAAGCGCGATTTATTTGCGGGAGAGGCCGGCTCGTCGTGGAGTGCCCGCATGCACAATGTGGGCGGAGGAGAGGGAGGGCAAAGGTTTGCATTTTGGTCAAAAATTCACAAGCTCTTTCGTTCTCCCAAAGCGTCTCTATTTCCGGATAGGTTCTCAATATGAAAAATCTTCTTGATCCGGAAAGGTCCATCGGATTAACCGCCAGTGTAGAGGGATATTCGGATTGGGAAGTGAGAAAACTAGTTCCGACGGAACGACATATGCCGCATTTCAAAATTGAACGAGAGAGAGAGAGAGAGACGAACCACAAATCGAATATCGCGTCCGGAAATCGTTCATAATGTATATCGTACGTGAAATAAACTTTAAAGTTGGTGCTGCAGTTGGCACATAGTTCGTTCGGAAAAAAATGATGTCAAATCGCACTCCCACTACGTTCTGTACCAGAGTAAATTATTCGTGACGTAATTGTGACATAAATTATATATTATCGCACTTTTACATAGCCGGTGAGGGCGAGTGGTGCATTGTGGAGGTGGAGTCTGGGACAAGGGCGGGATACAAGATGGATGCTTGGAAGTGGGGGACGGAGGAAGATGGATGCCCTTGAGAGGAAAGGGATAAGCAAAGAGCGAAGATGGAAGGTGGGGCTTGCGAGGTATGGAAGCGGCGAAACAGGAGATAACTCACGCGGATGGGAAAAGAGGGCGCTAAGAGACTGAGTAATGCGCCGTCCAGGGCCGAGGGACCCGAGTGGTCCCCCTTTGGGGCTCTCCGTACGAGAGAAAACGGTCAGTTTACCCCTGCATAATTCGAGTGGCATTGCCTTTGAAACGGTCGGGAAAAATCAACAGTGCACGCACAAAAACGGTTTTACCCCGCATTAGTTCGCCTGAGCGAGGGATGCATTGCAACTTGCTCAGAGTGAACGGGAATATTTCTTTTATTTACTTTAACTTATTCCAATGAGGGATTTAGGGTGTTAAGAAAAATCGCAATGCAGGAGTTACACGGCTTTTCGCTCATATCTACCCAATATGACGAGGGAAGAATAGTATTCACCATCTCAAGTGAGTGCGTTTTTCGTGATAGTTATTGTTGACCATGAGTTTCTAAATTAAATTTATGTTAAGAGAAGAACTTTTTGATGGCAGTACGCAAATTTCGTTAAGTAACCTTAATTTCCAGTTAATGAATTGAGATTAGAATTGACACAAAAATGCTTGAAAATGGCCTTCTTTATGTAATACTCATGTAGGAAAAGGCCCTAGGTAAGTTCAGTTTCGTAGCGTGGAGTTTTATTTCAGAGTAGTAAAAGCATTCGATGTATTATCAAGTTACCTATAGACGAATCATTTCAGAATGACTTTATCTTATTAAATGTTATTACAGAATTTCTTCATTCTTTTAAAATTTGAACTTATTTTTGACGTAGGAGTATGGAAATTATTCAGTTAACAGTGCTTTTCAGCTGTCACTCCAGCTGCAGGCAAGAAAATTTCTATTCTCGCAAGAGACGAGATAGCTCATATGTCTATAATTCTAGAATATTCTATTGAAATTATTTAGGACTGACAAAGCATTGTGAATACACTTCATGCAGCAAAAAAAAATAAGAAATAAATGAATTTACTTGAAATTACTGCGGAAATACAGCCTAATCTCATAAATTTAAATTGATAATTGATGATTCATCTCTTTTATTATGAGTTACAGCACAAGAGTAACTATCATCAAATGATAACTCTATTTTTATATGATAGTAAAGTAGAAAAATGATAAAATGTTTTTGAAGCACTGATATAAAGCTGCTGATACTTGCTGACCACCATTATGTATCGAAATTAGGTCCATTTCTGCTCTCGAAGTACTATCACAGCCCAACTAATACGTTCAAGGGCTTGCACGAACGCACACACACACATACACATGCATTGGTATGGAGGGATACTCAACGTTTCTGCTACAGAAATTATTTTGAGATTTTTTCCAAACCTTCCTCCGTTCCGCAAAGTTACAGCTTCTGAAAGAGATACGAACAAACTGACTCTCTGGGAATGGATAAAACACGAACGCCGAGAATTTATGTCGACGGAGCGGTATGCCCATGAGACCCTAGACGTGAGTTGGGCTCCAGATGGCTGGCTCTAGGGTTGAAATGGCCACCGAACGTACCGCGCCGAATAAGTACTTATACGTGCATATGTGCAATATCAGGAGGCAACATACGATATAGTACGCCATGGAATGCTATGATCACCATGGGGGTATGGCAGGGGGTAATGCCCTGGTAATCTTCGTGGATCACGAAGAGTGCATAAAATGCTCGAGGAGCCGTTCCATCCATTATGGAGAGGTTTGCACTCATCAGATCCTTACCGAAAGATTTCGCCGATGGAAATGTCGAAACAGGAGGATAGAGGGTGAGAAGGAGAGCTGAAAATCTCTGTGAAAATTGACGGCGTCAATGTTATATAAGAGGGGTGTGTTAGGGGCGTATATAATTCACTGAAATAGCATTCATACCGGGGGTAATGACGTTATCAGCCTAGAGTGGACATAAAATTGCTAATAGTGGAATCGATGGGTATACGAAACCGCGTTGCTGCTAACGAGAGTTCGATTGAAAATCGATGCGTCGAGGTGGGATTAGGTGATCGTTCTCGTTTTGTCCGTCCATTTCCGGAGTGGTGCACCCACCCAGGGCTGCCAACCCCGCGCCGATGTTTCCCTAATCATCCGCAGCCCACCACCGAGCCGGGAATCCATTCGGTTCGTAATGCGAGTCGAATTTAAAGTTTCATAAATTGATTATGTAGTTTTCAGATACCATTTAAAGCAGTTAAATTGCACGCAAGTTTTTTAAAATGTAGGTTTTAACCTCTTTAATTGACGTTGATGATTGAGTTTTTTCGATGAACAAGGTTTATTTTGAGTGGAAAAATGTTCCCGCCAAAACGTCACATCTCCCTTAGACGTGGCTGATTTTGTAAAAGAAATGGTCAACATTTTTTTGATAAAACGTGATATTCCCAGTCGAAAATGTTTTCTTGATTCCAATGTGATCAAGTGATGTCATTGGCATCCTCGCTGTTTAACTAATTGTTCCCAAGATAAATAAAATGTTTGTTAATGGGTATTTTTATCACAGGAAAGTTTATTGTGTCCATCGAAGCAAGGTAATGGGAAACAAATGTAGTGTACACGTTAATTTACATAAAATGTGAGATACAATTGATCGTAAAATATATCCCAAATTGAGATAAGTTATTTGCCTATGTTTCTCTATATTATGCTCGAATTGATGAAAGTCTACCTAAACAAGGTGACCGTACCGCAGTTACAGAAAGTAGATCGTGGAATAATTTCATTGACACCAATTATTATTTTCCTATCAAGCATAGTAAAAATGCTCGTATTAAATACATCACCACTCTCTATCAGATTTCTTTCATGCTCATTGTAAACACGAATTCAAGAAAAATGAGCCAGCCGAAATGAAAAACACTGTACATTTTGAAAGGTTTTAATAGGTTTTGGTGATGATATGGTTAATCCTAGATTTTTAATCCTTAATCATAAAATTTAACAGAAATATTTAGGATTTTCAACCAAAAAATTCATTCATTCATTCAAGTTTGTTTTATTTAATATTTTACATTATTTTATTCACTCACATTACGAGTCCATTTAGTTATTCAAATTCAGGTTAAGTTCTTTTTATGGAGCAAGATGGATTCCAGGTAGAATGATGACATTTACCGATCGCCCTTCCCTACATTTTAGTCGCAGTAGTACGAGTCTCCCCATTGAGAGCATGTGTCTCCTGGTGTTCCTCCACGTAGGGTCCTATGAACCCATTTCTTTCACCAATTCTATTACCATTTCCCGGTGGTGTTCTGTCGGAGTGGATTTATCTCGACTCCTGGAAACGAACGTAGGGGCCATTCCCAAATCTCTGCCATCGAGGTGGATGGAAACTGGATTTTCATTATTTATTTTATTTTTACCCGAGTCTCCTTTCCGAACGGAAATATCTTAAAGGTAGCGGAATGCGACGTATATATTTGGATGTAGATATTGCGAGTCTCAATTTCGTCTCCTTTTGAATTGTCATGGAAATGTACCCAGAAGAGGTATATTCGGTACCCCTCCTCCCTCCTCCTTCGTGTGGCTGATGGAAAACCCCCCGAAGCCCCTTCCCCGCCCCCATTCCACAGATGGCTCTTTTTCCTTTTATTCATTTACGCCATGGGATTGAGGAATTTAAATTATCGGCCCAGAAGAGTGAACGCCCTTCCATGCAAATTGTTTGCAGTGCTCCATTCCCTGACGAGGCTCCTCAATGGCTGCCGTGTGCATAATGCTGTGGGATTCTGGAGCGCAGAAGTGCGCTCTTGGAAGAGCATTCATTTGCCTCATGTCCTGCTTTCCATAGAAGCATGTATGCTGAGACGTATTTCCTGCTTATTAGGGAAAATATGGAGTTTTTCATTTTTGCTAAAATTGACGTTAAATGTATGAAACTGTAAACTATTGAAAGAATCAAATAACGTTTAATCCAAATGCAATCAAGTGTGTATTTGTCGTTCACTTCGGTAAATGTAGGGTCGTTACTAGTTCATTGGATAGGGATATTCATAGGTAATTCTGAGTTATAGCTAAGTCTGTCTTTTATTTTCGCTTTTTGCATTTCCTTTAGATCTATTGCTTCAGTTTCTTCAACATCGTATGCTCAAACTCTTTGTGATATCGTCGCCCTAAAGGTTTAATTTATTTTACGATCACATTCCTGCATGAACTTAGCTTCCGTAAACTATTTAGAATTTCGTGGAATGAAGTTTTGTTGAACAGAAAACTTGCGCTCAGAGCTATTTAAACAACTCTATGAAAATAAAGGGAAATTAATTATAATAAGCTACGTTACACAATATATGCGTCTATGACAACAACACACGAACTTTATAGTTTGACTGGCTACATCATTGTGTATACTTAATTGTTTTTACATAATGCGTCTCTTTAGAAAAAATAATCCCATTACCTTTGAATGAAACAAAAATAACCTTGTTGATTTTTTTGTTCAAATGTTTAATTTCTTCTTTGGGAGATCTATATTTACGAGAAAATTTGCCCATTTATTGTAATTCATATACAGTTATCAAGTGAACGATTTATAATTCTCCAATGAAATTTATATAAATTTGTCATAAAGCTAATTTTGCGAAAGCTTATCAATTGATATTTAAACGCATCCGAAGCTATAGAGTAAAAAAAGTCTCATGATTTTAAGAACAAGGTTGATCTTGAAAATTTCAGACGCGGTTTTGTCAAAGTTTTACACCCCCTTTAGCTCGAATATGTCCGTGGTTTGGTGCCCCATTTACAATGGAAACTCTCCACAGAACTAATAAAATGGTAGGAATAAAATTGAATTGTAAAGTTAATACTCATTCTGAGGGCGAGCAGCCCTTACTCTGCTGACGCATATTATTTAATAGTGGCAGCTCCTTGGGATATCCAGCCTTTCGGCATATAAACAAGTTTTTTGGAAGAAAGACATCTCCAAAAGCATTACCTACTTTCAAACGGAACAGTTACTTGAGTTGAACTGGGTCAAGTTGAAAGTAGATATTCTACTTTCTGCCGAAGGTTCAGTATTCTTCATCAACGTCGTTTTCTCCCCAGCAATGCTGCAAATTACGTCATGGTCAGGCATGATCTGAACATTGGAGTGAAATCGCTGAGTGTCAACATTTTTATTTTAGTGCTTCTGGTCTTCGCATTTCCATCACGGTATTTAATGGTAACAGGGTAAAAATACAGATAAAACCAGTTGGACAGTGGGATGAAAATGTCATAGATTTCAATGAGGTTCATTAAGTAATGGTATGGCTGCATCATTTTATTTTTAGTCGTACGCCCTATTTTTATATAAAAATGAGTCAGAACTCGGTAAGGGCTCCATTAAGACTTCCTTCGCTCCCAGCGCATCGAACGTTCAGATTCATATCCTATTGGATATCATTTGGTAATTGATTTCCAAAAAGACAAATTATAACAGGCTTTTTTCAGGCTTCAGTTACTAAAGGTAATATAATAAAATCCTCCCACAGACACATTCAGACAGAAAACTATTAGAAAATAATTATTGTGAGAGAGATTCATTCGTGTTCTGACACAAAAATCATTAATTTAGCGTTTATAATAGCTATGATTGTCAGGCATGTCAATTTAATCAGTTTATGTTTAATTTCAGTTAATGTTTCATTATTTTTTCTAAAACTGTCATTTTTATACAAATTTTAATTTTAAAAAAATCGGAATGAAATTTTACCTTTGCCGAAAGACAGAATTTTTTTGTTATCACAGCATTGGGTTAGTGAAAGTAATTTTCCTTTCTATTTCCTTTTACTTACTTACTTGCCGAGCCATTTTATCAACTCTATCATTATAATAATCCCAAGATATATCAATTTTTTCTAGTTCAAATTTTGATGAAAATATTTACCCTTTGAACGCTTATTCGAGTTTTTAATTCACTCTAGTGTAACTAGACATAATAGTACTCGTTGATGTACAGATTTTTAGTCATTATTTTTGTTCTTTAAGTATTGCTTTATTATATACCTTCCTTTGTTGGTTTGAGCTCTTTACTATACATTTCTATATATTCCTTCCATCTCTCTTGGATCTTTCCTGCGTCAACTATTACCTTATCCGCCTTATCTCTAACTGCTAGCATAGATCTCCCTTTCTTACTTCCCGATAAAGATTTAACTTTGCTGTACAGCGCACCGATTTCACCCTTCCTCTGCAGACTTTCCATATCCTCGCACTGCGTCTTCCACCATGCTTCTTTTGCTTTATTTGTTGCCCGCCTCAATTTATTGTTTAATTCTTTGTGCTTCATTTTGCCTAACTCTGTATTTACATTCTTCCATTTTCGCCGCTCATCCATCTTTGTAATCATCTCATCCGTGATCCATGGTTTCCTAGTCCTTTTAGCGTTAACGGTTCCAATAGTGTCTTTTGCGGCTTTAGACAACCCTTCCTTGATCATTTCCCATTTTTCTTCGATGGTACTTAGCTCCTAATATATATATATATACACACACACACACACACACACACATATATATATATATATATATATATATATATATATACTAGAGTACTACTATATACTACTAGTATATATACATATATATATATATACATATATATATATACATATATATATACATATATGTATACATATATATATACATACATATATATATACATATATATATATATATATATATATATATATATATATATATATATATATATATATATATTAGAGTGGTTTAGCAGAAATATTGTCATTACCTTTAAATATCAAAACACCAGTACATGGGGTATCTTGCCGTCATATCATGTTTTCCGTATATTAATAATATCGATAAAATCGGTTTCAATTGCTTGGATGGAACCCAAAAAGTTTGAGGTATTCGTTCAGATTTATTGCAAGTGTAATCAGCGAGCGAGTGGAACTCTTGGGTCAGCCCCGAGCCCGTAATTATAAACCGCTCTCCGTCTTCTCGGGCTCAGCGTTGACGAATCCAAGATTGCAGCGCGCGTTGCTGCCAAAGAAATCGGTCACACCACCAATCACTGCACCCACCGTCCACATATATACACACTCACTGCCCTCATATCTCCTGCACGTCCGCCCGCCCGCCTTTCTCGCCCGTCTCTGACAATCAAAGTCGGCGCTCCGAAATGCCGTAAATTGAGCGGAAAGGACTCAGACATCATTTCCAACCGAACAATCCCCCAGCGGACCTGATATGCCCGCCTCCTCCCCTTTTCCTACCCCTGGAGAATGATGGGAAAGTTACTGCCAGTGCAGCGACACGTAAATATGTCGGCTCGAACCATAAACACTCTAACCTCCTTACCTCTCCGCTTCCACTCGCCTCCCTTCTCGAGCCACGACCCCCAATTCCCCCTCCAACCCTTCTCCCCTTTCCACCTTTTTTCGCATTGCCTTTCCCAGAGCGGAAGACCAATCCGCTTCCGGTGCAAAAAACCCGCCGTTACGCCCACCCGCTTTCAATTGTTTTGTTCATTTATTTATTTCGCCGAACACACACCCTTACTCTCCCCACCCCCCATCTCCATCTTCTCCGACTCCTCCCCTCTCTCCTCCCCCCTCTCTCTCCACCCCCCCTCTGCCCCCTTCTCCTCGCCTTATACCTTTCCACCGACGACCGCTACGGCTGCGCGTGTCCAGATTCGTTTATTTCTTGATCGGCGGAATTCAAAAATGTATTTTCCACCGTCATCTCTCCATATCATGAGGCTGAACCATGTTTTTACTTTGATTGGACCTGAGTTTTATCTTTGTGTGTATATTTTATATGGGTGTGTATCCCGTCACATGAAGGTAAAGTGTTTAATGTGAGATTCCGAGTTGGTTTATTATTATTTAAATTATTTTTTTCCTATTAATATCTGATAAAAATGATATCATAGTGCACGGTAATAGATATTTTAATTTTAAAAGTAGTAATGTAAATTTTAAATGTAGTGCGTTGTTTGGTAAATATTTTTTTGTGGCTTATCTTTGTGCAAATAATCTGTATAGACTTCACAATATTCTCCATTAAGAGATATTAGGTTAGAGAGAGATATTCAAGGGTTCTTGTTGATTATGCAATAGTGACTTTTTTATCATGTTTTTTATCATGATTGACTAGAGTAAAATTAGCTCTGGCTACTATATATTACCTAGCTTTTATTTATTACTTACCTACCCAGGAGCAATTAAACATTTCATTACTAGAGGAATGAGAACTTTCGCCAAAATACTATTTTCTTCTTTTTCATTGTTTATCTAAAGTTAGGATTTTAATTGAAACACATCAGAAACCCATATAATTTTCCATGGAATTTTTTAGGCTAAAACTTGTGGTATAACATTATAATTCAAGTTAAAGCTTTGAAGAAAATCGTATTGATTCCGCCATCAAATGCGTCCAGCGGATACAATGTTTTTTAGAACCTTCATCGTCACTC
The DNA here is from genome assembly GCF_022747635.1 of Hetaerina americana. Taxonomy (NCBI): domain Eukaryota; kingdom Metazoa; phylum Arthropoda; class Insecta; order Odonata; family Calopterygidae; genus Hetaerina; species Hetaerina americana. The sequence continues at coordinate 318,628 of NW_027286470.1, read as the reverse complement.
GAAGTTTTTCACAATGCGCATACTTACAGAGATGGGAATGCTCAAAATTTTGCAAATAAACTTTTGGAGATTGGAGAAGATAGATTAGTTATTGAAGCATCTGGTATGATAAAATTGTCATCAGATTTATGTGTATCGGTGAAAACTGTCCGCGATAGTCTATCCTAACGTTAATCAAAATTATAAAAATTTAGAATGGTTGCGAGAAAGAGCCATTCTTGCTCCCAAGAACGATGATGTTAATGAAATTAACAAGGAGATACTAGCCATGCTGCCAGGAGACGTGATTGAATATAAATCGGTTGATACCGTAGTGGATGCTGACGAAGCCGTCAATTATCCAACGGAATTCCTAAATTCACTTGATTCAGCTGGATTGCCACAACATCGCCGTATACTTAAAGTAGGATCTCCAATCATTTTATTGCGAAATTTAGATCCACCAAAACTCTGCAATGGGACAAGATTGTGTGTGACAAAATTAATGAAAAATATAATCCAGGCAGTCATTTTAACTGGAAAAGGAAAAGGTGAAATAATTTTTATTCCACGGATACCTCTAATCCCAACTGATATTCCTTTCAACTTTAAAAGATTACAGTTTCCAGTCCGGCTAGCTTTTTCAATTACCATTAATAAATCACAGGGACAGTCTTTAAAGTTTTGTAGTGTTGATCTAAGATCGCCATGTTTTAGCCACGGGTAACTTTATGTTGCTTGCTCCAGAGTAGGTTCGCCTAAAAATTTATATATTCTTTCTCCTGGATATGAAACAAAAAATGTAGTTTATAAACAGGTGTTAAATAAAAAAGATTCTTAAATTTGTATGAAGTAGTGTATTATTGTACTTTATGATTTGTTGTTTTTATTTATGTAGTATATTTATATTACTGTTTCTCCCTAACCCGTGCAAAGCCGGGTATTCAGCTAGTATACATACTACCTTGATCAAAAAGTTCCCGGAATAACCACCGTGTGGCGCTCCCATCGTTCCGATTTGAGTTCTGTTTTTTTGTTAAATTGGTACATCTGTTGTTGATATTCCCTTTAAATCTTTGTGTCATAACTTGACATTTGCAAAAGTTACGGTCGGTTTTCGGTATGTCCATCGGTGCTTCCTGCGATTTTTCCATTACTTCCTCTCGGCTGCTAAAACGCGTTCCCCGTAATGGTTTTTTAACTCGATTGAACAGAAAGAAGTCACAGGGAGCCAAATCAGGTGAATTCGGTGGCTGTTGGATGGTATTTGTTGCATTTTTCGTCAAAAAATTACGAATAATGATAGCACTGTGCGACGGTGCGTTATCATGGTGCAAAATCCACGAGTTTTCTGCCCACATTTCTGGTCTCTTTCGTCGAATTGCTTCACGCAAACGTCTCATAACGCCCAAACAATACTCTTTGTTTACTGTCTGGCCTTCTGGCAAAAATTCATGATGCACTACACCGTTGTAATCCATGAAAACCGTCAGCATTGCCTTCTTTTTTGACTGAAAACGACGTGGTTTTTTTGGTCTCGGCTCATTTGGTGAACGCCATTCACTTGCCTGATGTCTGGATTGCGTGTCGTACTCATAAACCCACGTCTCGTCTCCAGTAATGATCCTTTTGATGAATGTGGGATCGGATTCAGCCTCGCAAATCATGTCTTTTGCGACGTCAACACGGTCTCTTTTTTGCATGAAATTGAGGTCTTTTGGCACCAACTTTGCTGCTACACGACGGAAACCCAAATCATTAACCACAATGTCTTGGGCGGATCCATAGGCAATGTTCAAGTCCTCCGCTATTTCTCTGATGGTTAATTTGCGGTTATTGACCAACATTTCTTTTACTTTATCAATTTTTTCACCGACTTTCGATGTCGATGGTCTGCCACTGCGTTCATCATCTTCGATTGACTCACGACCACTTCTGAACCGCTCGTGCCACTGGTAAACGACCGTTTTTTTTAGAGAATCGTTGCCGAAACACTTTTCCAACATTTCCAACGTCCGTGCGCCACTAAATCCGTTTTTTACGCAAAATTTAATACAAGTTCGTTGTTGCAAATTTAAATCCATTTCTGCAATTGTAAAAAATCGCCAACACACACAGAGATAGATGTACTCTTGGCTACGTAACTTTTGCAAATGTCAAGTTATGACACTAAGATTTAAAGGGAATATCAACAACAAATGTACCAATTTAACAAAAAAAACAGAACTCAAATCGGAACGATGGGAGCGCCACACGGTGGTTATTCCGGGAACTTTTTGTTCAAGGTAGTATGATTGGTGAAGCCATAATAACTTACCGTTTCTGAAGCTGTACAAATTGCAGCAACAGATGATGAGGGTAAAGGAATTTCCCTTTTGCCCTTGATATTTTACCAGGAATTCTGTTTTTTTCATTGTGACTACGAATGCCACGGCCGGATTCAAGTCATATCATTCATGATATGGCATACACGATCACTTAATAAATCGCAAGGCTCCTTAGGTGAAAGGTCACAGAATTATTAATCTTGGAGAATATAGAACGTATCCTCAAGCCCGAAATTGTATTTATCTTTTTTTCAACCAATTATTTCGTTAACTGAATGTAACTGTCAAATATATGTTAACTGTATGTTAACTGAATAATAAAAATGAAATTGCCAACGCTAGAATCAATTTAAGTGCTTTAAATATTTGAAATATATTTATTAATACTTCCCGAGGAAATGGAAGTATTTTGAGTGGTTGATTTTCTTTAAATAACAGAAAAGGACGATTGTGGACAAAATTAAATTAATAAACTTGTAGAATAAATCACGGCAATCGGTAATTAAGACATAAAGTGATTTGAAAACCCATTATACAATTGGATACTTAGATTTTAATAGATCTTGATTACCATAATTAAGCCTTTTGTCTGAATTCTGCATCAATCTCTAAACGTCAATCGTCAAAACCCGGTTCCACAGCCTCCCCTTAAAAATGTAGCATAGGAAAAGGGAAGAGTGGGTAAAATCCGCAGCCCACACTCACTCCGCTTTTCGTATCCGTATTCATGACTTAGAGAATAGCGACATAGCACACGTGAAGTAAAGAGATTGCAGAGTAGAAGAAGCCTTGAGGTTGGTCGTGGATAAAGCCGTTTCCTTTCTAACCGTTTGAGTTAATTATTCCGCGCGTAAAAAGAACCGCGGGTTCTCATAAATATGCAGTGGAGAGGGGAGGGGGGGGAAAGTGGAGCCGCCCCACACTCGAGCTCAGACCGGAAAAAGAAAGAGGGGATGTTTTTTTCGACGATTTTTCCCCCATGACTTTGTATAGTCCCGAGTGGCGGAGGGAAAGAGTTCGTCGGATTTGAGGTGTAGCGAGCAATATTTCCACCCAGAAAATACTTATATAGTAAAGGAATAACGAAGGAGTAATTCCTACCACGAGCGATTCACAAAGGCATGGAATTTTTTCTTCTTAGAGATGAAATATATCTTTAATCTCAAAAGGTTATGTCAAAGGTTTAAGAACCGAGCAAAGATTCCATCCTTGGTTATAGTGAATATAATTTTGAAAGTGACTGGACTAGCTTCATAGTATATGCATGCTATGAAATTGCGTTATTTCTCATATTGCGAAAATTTTAATTAACCTAACAATGATTCCATTAGTATAAAATGTATTCATGACTTAAGTTATTTTTTATCTGCATGCTTGTAATTATTGTAAAGTGCAGATATATTTCTAACTAGTTTTGCATTGAATCTTAGTATCACATCCCAATATTGACCAAACATTTTTTACGATCAAACCGTTCACATGCAAGTACTTGTAATGTAGCGCATTAATAGAAACCCATTGTGTGTATTTTTCCATATTTAGGGACTCACAAGTGAACAAATTAATCACGTCTAACATGTTATACGAAGGTATAAAATGTTATATGTATGTGTATGTGTGTGTGTTTGTGTGTAAATACAAAGATAGTCTGAAACGTAAAGCACACATGCTTGTAGACCACAAACAAAATGACCTTTAGAAGCACTCCTTGTGACACGTGGAAGTAAAATTCCCCCTAAAAACGTATTTAAAATTTTGAGGTCTTCACATTCATCCAGCGTATTTTGAGAAGGCGGTGTATGGGGATTTAATGAATCAGGATGTATTTGCCAGTTTTGTAGATTTCGGAAAGTCATTTGATAGAGTGAATTGGGAAAAACTAAATAGAACAGCAGAAAATAGGAATAGATTGGAGGGACAGGAGGCTAATCTGCAACCTGTGCATTTCTCAAACTGCTCAGGTGCGAGTCGGGAACGGGGAGTCCGGATGAGCAGTGTTAGGAAGAGGTGTGAGGCAGGGTTGCCCATTATCACTGTTGCTGTATAACCTGTAGATGTATGAAATGATTAAAGAGGCATGGGAAGAACTGGAGGTAGGAATGAAAGCGGACGGGGAATTTGTACAATCAGTTAGGTTTGCTGATGACCAAGCTTTAGTTTGTCAGTCAGCCAAGGGGTTGCAGGCATTGCTGATTGAATTGGAAAATCAGTTTGACATGCATGGGATGAGAATCAATATTAATAAAACAAAGATTATGCGATTTTCCAGAAAAAAAAGGCTAAGCGAAACATCAAATTAGGACGGCAAAAACTAGATTAGGTAGAACAGTTCACGTATCTCGGAAGTGTTTTGGACCAACACGGTCAAAGTAGAAGGGACGTAAAGAGAAGAATTGCGCAAGGCAAAGAGGCTTTCACAAGGAGGAGGGAGTTGATGAGAGGGAAGTTGAGTAAGGATATTAAGAAAAGACTCGTAAAAACTTTGATATAGAGCGTAGCTATGTATGGTGCGGAAACGTGGTCATTGAAGCAGGAGGATAGATGTAGACTGGAGGCTTTTGAAATGTGGGTGTGGAGAGGAATGGAGATGGTGAAATGGACAGAGAAGAAAACAAATGAGGAAGTACTTGGTATGGTGGGCGAAGAGAGGGGTTTGTTGGGAGAAATCCTATGGAGGCAGGAAAAGTGGATGAAGGTGGTGTTGACCGGCAGTAGGATGTTGAAGACTGTGATAGAGGGGAGATTGTTGGGCAAAAGAGGAAAGGGAAGGCACAGGATAGGGATGTTGGACGGGATGAAGGGAGGAATAAAGTGCTCAGAGATGAAGAGGGACCTGATATGGAGTAGGATGCCTGATTTTGTGTTTTTTTCTGAGTAATACAATGTTTGTTTGGTAGTTGTGTCCATCCAAAAACCTATCGTAACCGGTAGATACCTTATAATAATAATAATAATATTCTATATTTTTTATGTATATATATATATATATATATATATATATATATATATATATATATATATATATATATATATATATATATATATATATATATATATATATATATATATATATATATTCATTGCTATACCAAAGAAAAAGATCTTACGTTGCACGTATTCAGCAGTTCGGTGTTGCGGGTACGAATTATATAAACTTTTTAATTTTAAATACCACAGGTTTATCCATATTGGAATTGTACATCTTTACATGGATCAATTGTTACGTTTTTCGTATTTTCATCGAATCTTGGAAAATATCCTTTGCTTTATTTTCTTGCTTCAATTGGTTCACATCTTTGATACTAATAAGATAGTAAAATGGTTCATCACGAAAGATGATTTAACTCCTGATTTCAATGGCACTACTTGTTTGATTTTTTAAATGAAACACAATTAGGTCAACTATGTGCTAACATAGCATGGATAATTTCACGTTGCTATGCATATATGAGCGCATTCATGCCATTACTTTGCACACATTTTCGCGCATAAATCATTAAATGAGGCATCTCTTGTCTTCAGTAACATTGTGTGAAAGTGCTTCAGACATGATGATCGGTGAATACGAACATAATTCCCTTCACCTTAATAAGAGAAATTTTAGTTTGTGTTTCAGCAGTTCTTTTTCCGTCCATTTGCGTTCCATTTTCATGGGGTCATCATTCGAGCCCCTTCTTTTTGTGAGCCTGGACACGAATAATATGGAAATTAAATTACTCACCGTGTGTCCGGCGTTAGGCGTAGTTTTATGATCGAACTTGTTCGGGCGGAAGCAATCGATATCGGTAAACGATCTCGCGACTTCATGAGCGAGTTATCCTAATAATCAGTTTCCGATAAGTATTGAAATGAGCGTGAGGGTACGAAAGGATATTGGTAGGGAGTGGGAGCGACCCATATATTTCAATAAAATAATGAAATTCCACGCCAATACGTACATGCCAAATTCCGATTATTGCTTCCTCCCCACGTCCCCCGCCCTCCCCCCGCTCCCCTTCGCCCTGAAATCGTTCCACGGAGGATCTCCTCCCTCTCCCCTTCTCTCCCTCCCTCTCTCCCACCCTTTCTTCCTTCCACCCCACACCCTGCTCCTTCCCATCCTCTTTTGTGCAGAAAAGTCATTAATACATCTTGATCATCGACTCGGGAACTGCGAAGGGGGGAACGTGGAGGGGAGAGAGGGGCTTTTGGCACCGGGTGTTCACCCGGCAAAAGCCATCTGCCAGCCTTCTCCTTAGCCTCCCAAAACCCTTCCAGAGGAGGAAATCCCACACCACCGAGTCGCGCTTACACACACACACACACACACACACACACACACACACACACACGCAACGAACACCCGAAATCATTTATCACCATATTTATCGCATTTTCCGTCCTTTCCCTTAAATTTCGCCTCCCGCCTACCTTTTTGCCCTGTCCCTTCCTCAATCTCCTCTGCCCTTCGCCACCCCTGCAGGAACCCAACCCCTCGCCTCACCCGCACGGTCGAAACCACGCTCCTCCGTCCGTCCGTCCGCACGTTGTGACGTCACTGGAATCCTCGCCTCTCCCATGACACCGCCGACATTCAAATAACCATTTGTCACGCCACGCAATTCGGTAACGCTCAAGCCTCACGTTTTGGTTCCTACCGCGAAATCTGTCAACATTTTCAATGGTTCAATTCTCACGTGCTTTCAAGGAATTTTTAAGTGTTGGTAATTGGTGTTAGGTACCGAGATGAGTAACCTACATATTTTTTGAGCAAATATACTTGGTAATATTTTTTTTTTGCCTCTTGATTCGGAAATCTTCTAAGGAGTTAAACAAAAAAGTTATGAGTTCAGTGAATGCTGGCTTTATGTTTTTTTCTTTCACATTGTAAGACTTAAGACGCCAGTGGGCTAATTACAATGGTATTCAAATAAGTAGATATTGCGTTTGAATTCAGTGCACTGGAAATTATATATGCACCATGAACATAGGGAGTAACATGGCGTAACATGTCTCAATGGCGTAATAATATTACGGGATAACGTTAAGTGAAATTTGACGATGCTAAGAAATAAGAGAGTTGTTAGGGCAGAGGCTATATTTAGTTTCATATATATTTTGTGTGAAGACTTAACTCTGGAAATTCAGTTCCGTGGAAACATAGGATGATCAATTACCAAATACTTTGAGCCCATTGAAAGAAAGCTATAGTTTAAACGTTTTATTGAATATTATTTTAGTAATTGAATTGGCTTCACCTTTTTCTACAATTGTATTATTCTTCAAAAATGAATTCTTTTGAATTTCCGCAAAGTTAATTTATGTTTTAAGGTAATATATTTTTAGCTAAAATGAAAACAGCATTTCAAACACATGAACAACTAAAACAAAGTCAATATGCTTGTAAATTTAAATGTTAATTTTTTTTTCAATGCAGAAACACATAGCACATTTTAAAAGATTTAATACAAATCATTTTTTGCACAGACTAATTTTTATTTTAGATGAGTTTACAACAACATTTGTTTTCAAGTATTTAAATTATGTTATTGAATGAGGCTTGAATATGTTTCTACTCTTCGCCGCCTTTAACTGCTCATTACAAGATATTTTGTTCCACATAAATAGGGTACTATAATGAATGGGATGGTGTTTGTTTGTTCTTTTTATTTGCTATTGGTACATTTAAACGAAGAGCATGCTTCTGCACGGAAATTGAAATGTCCCATTCTTTCATTTCAATGACGGCCAGCGATGCCGAGAAGGACATCAAACAATATTCTTTTAACTTCTCCTCTGCGCTGCTCTTTTTTACACGGACTGACGATAGCATGGGGCTTCAAGTCACATAGACGAAATGTGTACGAGGTTGGAATGAAAAAACCAGCTCATACAGAAATTTTAGATTCTATTGTTTCGCCATACTATTGGCTATTTCATGAGTATTTCCTCAATCATTTCGAGTGACAAGGGCGTTTTCATTGAGTTTTGGGGGAGGGAAGCCGGGGCTTGTCAGAGAAAGATTGCAAAACGCGAGAATGACTAAAATAGAACCTAGACGTCGCCCCACTCGGCGCTTTTCAATTAAATTCCAGGGTATGTTTGCAGTTGAAAATTTGTCTTGGTTTGTCAGTGTAATTATCACCTCAGTGCTCGCCTCTATTCTTTTGATGCTCTTATCCGGAACAGATGTTTTCTCAACTTTCGAAAGAGTCCTGCTGTTTGCTTTGTACCGTCAGGTTTTAACTGGGTTTGCAGTGAGCCTAAATGTTGATTAGGTCTCTTTCCTTTTAGTGTGGTGATTAAAGTAGAGAATAATTCAATTCGCAATGCCTATCAGTTAACACTCATATTAGATTCATTCCGAAATTCATCGGAAAAACAGTATTTTACTCTTTTAAAAATATCAAATACAAATAAAAGGGGTTTTGTATCTAAGATCCCTGATTTTTGGCGAATGTGTCAGCTTATTTGATGTCGCTAACTTATTTTATGTCCCGTGTTGAAAAAATGTATAGCTCGCTCTACCCATTACCCATTTTAGGAAAAACCTCGGTCATCCTTGTATCTACCATCCTTGATTAGTACTGTTTCCAGTTATTTTTATTCCAGAATATGATAATAATTCTCTAATTATACTGCTTAAAGAAAACTTTAGACCTTCCAGAATGGTTGTTTTTGTTATTACATCAAATTTCTCACGAAAATGAATCAGGCGAAATATATTTTGGTCCGTGGAGAAATTTACTGATTTTTAGCTTACTCCATTCATGCCGAACTTAAATTTTATTTCAAAAAATTTAAGTTAAAAAATATTATTTAATATATTGCATATTCATTATTATATAAATGCTTTGTATCGAATTCCTGGATTATACAAAAATAGGAGCGATATATAGCAAAAATATTGCGGCAAATATATCATCCCAATGATTTGGTAGCGAAGTGGGTAGAGCTCTGGGCTACGGATCGGAGGTCCCAGGTTCGTTTCCGAGTGTCCCCTTGGCGTTTCCTCCAATTCACCGGAGTGTACGTAATTTGGTGCCGCTCCAGAACTTCCTGCGAGACCAGATGTGGTACAAGGAACTGGGCCTTCTTACCCTGATGTGTGAATTCCGCACGCCGCTGTGCTTATTACTAGGTGAGCTAATTTTTGGTCGTAAACTGTGGTATATTTGGTGTCTGATCTTAAAAGTCTAAACCGTATAGACGCTGTAATCTTCATTAAAATATTGATATTTCGAGAATCGAATGAAATGTATTTTCAAAATGTAAGGAAGAATTTATATATTTTGCAGGAATTTTCCCCTTAAACAAGCATCGTATACCGTACACCATATGCTGTTATTATATTTTTATTATATTTATTATGTCTTTAGTTTATCGCTGGTGTAACGATTTGTGTCGAGTTTTACGCCCAGATTACTGAATAGAACCTCGTGGAAGTATAGATTTTTAAATGTATTTTTAAGGTTACATTTATTTTGATTAGTATGAAACGATTAACTGCTTCGAATTACTATACTTGCATAATATTTTATCTATATTAATAAACTAATATCTGTGCGTTGAAATTAGTGTATGGTACCAGTAGAAAAAACGCTTGAATGAAAAGTAATGGAGTTGTGGGTTTAAGCGGCCATCTGTTTCTGTTGGGATGGTTTTAGAAGAGTTAAATAACGTTAAATTAATTAAAATTCAGAGAATCGTTGCGGGCAACGTTTACCAGAGGCTCAAAAGCGTGGGGAAAAGTCATACTTTTTAAACTCCGATGTTAGGCTTTACGACAAAATACCTCATTATTATGTATTGTCTAATTTTCAGCTACACTCATTCCTCAAATGAAGAGATAAATTTCGTCTCCAATTTTGAATCATTTGAGGCCAAAATTGGAGCACAGGAGCATTTATTTGAAAAATTTAAATTCCCATCTCGAAGTAATGGAGGTAATAGCTGGTATAACCCCAGCAATAATATTACCTCATTGATTTAATGCCACCTATTACATTAATTTCCCTCATATTTTAATATTTTTTCTTTTATACTTCTATTCGTGTTTTACGAAGATATACTAGGAATGAATTAAGTCAGAATAAAATTTTAAAAATTATTTTCTAACCACTACCAAAGAATTTTTAAAACGCAGGCAACTTGAACCGGAAATTATTTGTAAAATATTTAAAAGAATATGACGAAGCTGTTTAAGTATGACTCATGGTAATAATATTATAATAATATTTCTGAAAGAGAGTTATCTCGAGTTTGAATAATATGTTTACATACCAGCTCGAAACATTTATGTGCGTTCATGCATGGCAAGCACTATTAACACACAATGACTTGCCGTAGGTACGACATTAAGCGAATTTCAGCATATGGAACTTTTTTATTTGAGAAAAACAATATTTGGATTGGGACAAAATATTACCAATCAATTTTACAATTAATTGCTTCATTCCAAAATCGTTAATGACGGACTCGTAATGTGAAATTCTAAATCACTTGGGAATAGCGATTTAAATCGGATATAATACGATAAAAAATAGAGCATAATGACGTTTGCGTTAGGATAGTGGTGGAAGATTTAAATTTATTGAAATGTGGTGTATCATTGCGCGCACTAGGTTTACGTTACATTGCGTTATTTTCAAATGTCCATGACAAAACATTAAAAAACATTGAACATATAATTTTATTGAAAGTAAAACATTGAAAAACTATCAAACTTCTTTTTATATTACTTTTTCCGAAAATGATAATGAAAAAATACTATCTTCGTGGCATTTCTATAATGAATTCCATCTCATGAACAGATACGCTTAACATTTATCAGCGAACCACATTATTCGCCAATAGCAAGCACCAATTCACTGTTAATTTGCAGTCGAATATGCGGCTCTTTGTTGTTTTTCGACAATCCCTAATCCTCTTTTTATTTAAATTAAATGTTCATTTTTTACCCTCTTCACTGTTCCGTATCCTGACTTAAAATAATCACGAGGTAGTCAATTCGTCATTATATTTATTTTTTCCTCCGAAAGCAATCAAACTCACTGAACTTCTCTCTTTTATGAGTGTATTGAAAATGCTGCAGTAAATTTCTTTTCTATTCATTATTTGTTTTTAAAACCATTCTTAGGACCAATTAAAACCAATAAAGTCGCAAAAGGATAATTATTCATGTATAAAATCGGTTAAAAAAGCACAATCACAGTGAAAACGTCAGCAAAAAATTAACAAATATGAAATGAATTGACTCAATTATTTCAATCATGTTATTTATTGCATGCATAAATATTTTGCTCACCGTCTGAGGCACATATGAGTATCAGATTCAGGCGAACGGGGAATTGAATATCAATTATTATTTTTTCAAATTCAAAAGTCATATAAATGTATCATGTTATTTTTTAACCATAAAAATACAAAAAGTGTCAATTTTTATACTTAGTCTAATCTACTGTTACAATATGCCCTGAAATTTATCTGAAGAGACATCATTTACTTTTAGGTTAAATCAATTGATATTGAATTAACTCTGTTTTGTCGCATTCAAAAGATATAACTTATTTTCAATCATACCTCATAAATATTATCAAAAAAATGCCATGGTGGCGGCGGGGTAAGGTCCTTGTCTATCGGGCATAAGGTCGTGGGTTCGATTCCGGCATAGTTCGGTCTTCCTCTTCCTAGGGATGGGGGTTTGTAATTGTGTTTATTGTTATATTAATCATTATAAATAGTTAAGTCCAAAAAGGGCTAGTTTCAGATTAATATATCATTAAATAATAGTTTTCACTGTCGAGGCGGTAGGACATTATTGACACATGCTTTACTTCTGTATTTCATACTGATATTTTGTAGAAATAGCACAATCAGTTTTTACAACAAAACCTCATTGCATGGATCCAGCTATTAATAATCAAGGTTTTAGGTACATTTCCGTATTTTTTATTGCAATCTTACCTAATATTACCTCAACGAATACTACTCACGTTTGTATCCGCAGAGGTTTTACAGCAAATAATTTCCTATTCTATCCAAATATTTTCGTAATCCCAATTTTTTGTTGGATTCATTTCTCTTTATAGAAACTCTTAAGCGTCCTTATATTAGATGTACACCATTCAAAGATCCATCCAACTCCCCGGATCCACAGCACGATTTCTTAACATCTAAATTCTCCAGAATATTTCATTGAATGTCTGGAGGCCGGAGGCATCTCCATGCATAGGAGAAGTATGACCTTTGATTGTACTCACCTAATGAAATACCTTTACTGTACGCATGGCATCAAAGGATTCCAATAATTAAAATACATCTAAGATTGTCGACGAGATAGTCTTGCACACGACATGCAAATATTCTTCCCCTCCCTTTTTCTTTCACTTTCACCTCTCAGGCAAGATGTCGGGTTTACATAAAGATCCATTAACCTAAATTTTAAAAAAATGTGAGGAATGCTTCGGCTCATACAATTTAATCCTTGAGAAGTTCAATTTAGTATAAGAAAATGTGATTAAACATTTCGTTTTACTACGATAATACATAAAATGAAACCGAAAATTTAACTAATTTCCTTTCATTAAAAGGCTCACAATATTTCTCCAATTTATCTTACTTAATGAATCAAACGGAATGCTTACCACTTAGTGCACAATTTTGATATGACATAAAAAAGTATTAAAATATCATCAGCAATCGATGCAGTTCTTCTCCTTATGCTTTTGCTAATATTCCCATGTCCATCTAAAGAGTTTCCATGTATACATATATATATGTGTGTGTGTGTGTGTATATATATATATATATATATATTATTTATTATGTAATCTACCGGTTAAGGTAGATTTTTGGATGGACACAGCTACTAAATAAATATTTTGTGGCCCCTAGCAAAACACAACATCATACTCTACATCAGGTCTCTCTTCAGCTCTGAGTATTTTCTTCCTCCCTTCATCCCGTCCAACATCCCTATCCTGTTCCTTCTCTTTCCTCGTTTGCCCAACATTCTCCCCTCAATCACAGTCTTCAACATCCCGCTGCCGGTCAATACCCCCTTCAGCCACTTTTCCTGCCTCCATAGGATTGCTCCCAGCAAACCACTCTCCTCGCCCACCATACCAAGTACTTCCTCGTTTGTTTTCTTCTCTGTCCATTTCACCTTCTCCATTCTTCTCCACACCCACATTTCACAAGCCTCCAGTCTACGTCTATCCTCCTACTTCAATGACCACGTTTCCGCGCCGTACATAGCTTCGCTCCATATCAAAGTTTTCACGAGTCTTTTCTTAACATCCTTGCTCAACGTCCCCTTCATCAACTCCCTCCTCCTTGTGAAAGCCTACTACTTTGACCGTGTTGGTCCAAAACACTACCGAGATACGTAAACTGTTCTACCTGCTCTAGTTTTTGCCCCCCTATTTTAATGTTTAGCTTAGCCTTTTTCTTTCTAGAAAATCGCATAACCTTTGTTTTATTAATATTGATTCTCATCCCATACCTGTCGCACTGAATTTCCAATTCACTAAGCAACGCTTACAGCCCCTTGGCTGACTGGCAAACCAAAGCTTGGTCATCAGCAAACCTAACTGATATATACATATATATATATATATATATATATATATATATATATATTTATTTATTTATTTATTTATTTATATGTGTGGAAACAGAGTTCATTACTCTGTTTCCACACATACTCTAGTGTCTTACTTCTCCCTCTAATGTTCAGCTTAGCTCTACAGAAACATAATAAAGACACAAAAATGGATATCGAAGCTAGAAATAGTTGAAAAATACTTCCTAATTTTAGCAAACAGAATAACTGGAATTGAAAAAACAGCCAATGTATTACCCGCATATCTTTATCTATCTAGTAGCTATTGTCTTAGGGTAAAGTGTACCTTCCTACCCATAGGAAAAATACGTGTCGAAGTTAGGATAACCTCGATCAAGATATAGGATACTCTTCTGTATTTTGCTAGAATGGAGGAAGGAGATGATCAGTGAAAATGTTATTGGATTGGATCGAAATGTCTTCGCGAAAAAAAAATTATTCAAGTTGAACAATTTTGAAAGAAAATGTGGATTAGGATAACAGCAAAAAAAGAAGAAGGTATATGAAATAAATATTGGCAGATATGAAAGCCAAGAGTTTTGAAGATATAAAAAAATTATTAGATAAAATATTTGGGGGAAACGTTACCTGAAATCAATCACATAACGATTATATAAACCAAATTATGACGATTTTGATGGAACGGTGTTTTTGAAATATTTTTAATGCAGCATATCTGAGAATTGGAGATTAGGAGGAGTGGAGAGAGTGGTGAGAGAAGGGAATACTCAAATCCTATAGCTTATGTTTAGTTAGCGTTGTGAAAATTTAGTAGTTGAGAAAATAATTTTACATCCAGTGTCGATCGTTGCGTATTCATAACGCTGGAATCATGATGGAAATGAAAATTGTTTCACAGTATGTCCAAAAAGCACAAGAAAGCACTGTAAAAACAATAATAATAATAATAGAACATCATTATTGCGTATAAAACGTCCTATATTTATGAGGACAGAGCAGTCGATATATGAAAGGTAAACACAGGTAATATACGAGGAGCGAAAACTATCCGACCTGCGTTTATATCTCCGCATTCGTGCTAATCTTCATGGTCATCCGAATAGTAGCATCCTTGGAAGTAGTAGTCGCCATTTGATTGAACCCTACGCTCCCAGCGGTGTTTCCAAATCTTAAAGCAGTCCTCGGACGCAGATTTTGGAATGGCCTTCAGCTCGCGCGTCGCATTGCTCTATGTCATCGAAACACTATCCTCAGAGCGCCATTTTCAACTTTGGGAACATCCAAAAGCCGCAGGGAGTTTTGTTGGACTGCACGGAGGCTGAAAAAACTGTAGAACCATGTGTTTCGCCAAACATTGCTGCACAAGGTTCGATGAATTCGCTGGCGCATTATCGTAGTGAAGAAGCCAATTACCCTTCGACCAGGACTCGGTCGTTTTCTCCTCTCGGCATTACGCAATATTTTCAGAAATTCAACGTAATATTCTTTGTTGATCGTCCTACCTCTTGAAGCGAATTTGTGGTGCATACCACCCTGGCCAAAAAAAATGTTTAAAAAGTAAGTTGGGCACTTTCTGGATACTCCCGTATGTAGGTGAAAACTATTGTTAACTCGCATTATACTATATATTAGAAAATAAGATAGAGAATATTTGTAAAAAGTTGTCGGTAAAGTCTGAAATAGATCGATTACAAAACCAACTCTTCTTTAGTATGTAATAATAAATAAATTATGGGCGAAGAAAATGTTTTGAGCACTTGATTGGTGAATGTTTGATTTTCCAGTAAGTAAATGCCAATTAGCCCTTTCTGCACCAATAAAATAAATAACGTCTTGGAAACCAATCGAAAAATGTGAATATAAATATATACTTAAAAGGAAGAGACGTTGAGGTGATCGCACCCAGCGTGCGTAATAAACGCGAGATAAGGTACCGAATTATTAAAATATATATCATCGATAGTTTTTGCATACGAGTAACATTTAAATACTTATTTCGCGGAGCGATATAAAAAGAAATGTTGACCCAGGAAGTTCAGAAGCTGCTCTCACATAGGGGAAATATTTTGAGTTTTTGACTAGGGGAAATATTTTAGGCTTCATTTTTATAGTTCATTTCAATGAAATTGCAAGATATGCAAGAATAATGTTAATGAAAAATACTATATTTGTTGCTGTCTGAAATTGTCCTATAACAGGTATTAGCTTGAAATTTTTCTATTCCCAGCGTCCATTTAGAATCATCTTGATTACCTTTCCGAGCCCTTAAGAAATCCGTAATTCCTTTTCCATCCACATTTCTTCCCCTCACATGTTCTCTCTATGATTGTAATAATAGCCTGGAACATAAAAAGGTCACTCTTTAAGCAGAGCGCTGGGGAAGATATTTTCCTTTGGTGGATTTGGATATTTTTTGCCGGGGTCAGGCCTTTTGCAATATCGAAAGCTTCTTTGGTGACGGAAAAACTGTTTCAATCTCTTCCGTTTCATTTCCATCCAAGATTAAATAACAGCCCATTCATATGAATCATGCCAAAGGCGCTCTGCACTTTACCAGTGTCTATTCAATTTTAAAGTCCCTATTCTCACTTACCAATCACCAACAATACTACTGCTACTATACTAAAATTACTTCATTGCCACTACTTACAGCAGTACTGCCATTAATAATACTTCAACTGATATTAATACTACCATCACGGCTACTAACACTACTACCATCACTGCTACTAACACCACTACCATCACTGCTACTAACACTACTACCATCACTGCTACTAACACCACTACCATCACTACTTACTCACAAACCTCTTCTGCCGATGCGTTTTCTGCATACGACGTAGACAAAATCGAAATAAGTGACTGCGACGAAGTCGAATTCTTCCTCAGACTTTCATGAAAGGCAACAATATGGAAGCACTTAGGACAATCGTTGGAAGAAAGTTTTAATGATGGGAACACACGTATTAAACTTTCAAAAAAGACATGCTAGCCTTATGGAACATTTTTGCGAAGGAGAGTGTGTCGTCATGCACCACGGGGGACTACGAAGGAAGTCATTTTAAGGAGAAATATTGAGACGAGTTATTATGTTATAGGGCTCTGAAGAGTTAACTTTAAGTGCTTGGTGATTATGAATGATTGGAATCCGTCCCTCTTGACACATAGGTAACATACTTAAAGTGAAAGGAATGGACTCCAATATAGGTTATTTAAAAACTTTAAGTTTGCCGAATATATTGCCTCCATAAAAATTATAAAGCAACCTTATTAGGTAGAATATCTTGAATGAATTTGAAAGTTATATTCTTTGTGAACTTTTTTCTTCTAACTCGTTGTTAATACCAGAGAATTTGGAAATTAAAATCTTACCACATTCAATATATAGCGGGACATGAAGGACGCATCAGTGAATAACTTATAAATGTATTGTCAAATATTTTATCTACAGACCACTAAGAAAAATTCATGCACAATTACAGTAAAAAACAATCTCATTATCTGTCTTTATTCTTTTAGGTAATTTTATTTTCCCTTTCGTGTCCACAGTAAATGCAATATACCTTGAATAATACCCGTCTTCAGTTGAAATTTTTTATGAGATTTTGGATATCGAATATTTGATCAGGCTTGTCTATTATTATGAAAATTTGTTACCCTTAATATTTTTCCCACATAGGCAATCATTTTGCCCATTTTATTCTCTTTTAAAAGGGTATCTGATTCTCCTCACAGGCTCTTTTTATGAGATTTCAACAATTTTATACGAATTTTGGAGCAAGGTACTTCTTTGATTTTCCATATATATATATATATATATATATATATATATATATATATATATATATATATATATATATATATATATAAACACAGATGTAGATTTTTAGAATATAGAGACACAAAGAAAGGACACTCACAATTTGTTGTTGTACGTTTCGACAGCACGGCTGTCGTCTTCAGAACTCGAAGACGACAGCCGTGCTGTCGAAACGTAAAATAACAAATTGTGAGTGTCCTTTCTTTGTGTCTCTATATTCTAAAAATCTACATCTGTGTTTTTATATATTTGTGTGTCGCCGAATAGCGTTCCATTTCGAAGATATTTTATATATATATATATATATATATATATATATATATATATATTTATATTTATATATATATATATATAGAAAACTCTTAAATAGGTTCTTAAGTTTAAGAAAGTTTAAGCTTTTTCCCTTCTTTTAGACGTTCTTCAGGTAAGACTGACCAAGTCAGGTCTGACCTGAAGAAAGGCCAATAGGCGGTCAAAAGGTAAGCTTTAACTTTCCTAAATTTAGTGTCCTTCTACTTTTTTTCTATTAATATTTTTGTGTTCTATTGTGCCATTCAGGTGTTAAATTATTCACGTGAGTGCCTTTGCATGATCGATATACGATATTTATTTATTTTAAAACATTATTCATGTACAGCAGTAGCGCCATTTTTCAGTGAAAAATATAACAAACGTGAAAGAAGACAAAAGACAATAACAGCATAACAATAACAACGTTATATGTTATAAATATAAATAAATAAATATATATATATATGTATGTGTGTGTGTATATGTATTTCGAGTATCTATGTATTCTTGAGTATCTATGTATTCTATGTATCATGTATACGCCTTCTCATGATTTCATGATTCGCCGGCAATATGCTTAATGGATGTGCGGACGAGCAGTTTTTGGGGAAGGTTTATTGTAACTCCCATTCCTGGGGTACACCCCTCTGTTTCCGTCTCTCTCACCTCACTCCCGGCTAAACCCATTCTCTCCACCGGGTTTGGACGGAGGCCAGGGCCCGTCACTCCATCGGGTGGCGATTAATGTACTGAGCGATCCGGGAGGCAGCTCCGTCCGAGGCCAGCGGCAACATCCCGCCCACTCTCGCGAGGGTGTTGCGGGGTGTGGCGGCAGTTGGGGCGGGGGACACGGCTTGAGGGTGAAGCAAGGGCTTCGGAGTGAATGAGTGAGTGAGTTACCGCTTGCTTTCTTTGGCTTTTTCCCGGGCATAGTTTACGGAGGTTTCCTGGTTAGCACCGGAATTGGGATGTAGACGGACGGAGTCGTGCGCAGGGTTTGGAGAGGGTTTTACGTTTCACACAACCATACCCCACGCCGTTGGAAGGGTGAAAACATCCGCCCTTGCTGGAGTTACGATTAATTATTCAGGGAATTGTCGCTCTCAAACGAAACGAAGAAACCTTTTAGCGAATAAGGGAAAATGTTTGCCGGCGTTTAAACGCTGCATAACTCCTTGTAGAATTGGAAGTAGATGGAATGATCAGGATCTCTTAATACTCAGGATCTTACTTGGATTTGAGGGATTGAAACAATTGTGAATGGTATTGTGTGGCTTGGAAAAATTCAATTAAAAAATAATGTGAAAAATAAAGATGATAAAATTGAAAAAATGGATTTATAAAAAATGTGTATGAGTTGTAATAGGCGTGATTGTATATAATGATACGAATGAAAAATTTTAATTGACAGCATTTGTCTCCATTAATTACTGTCTATTAGTAAAAACGTTTCTGTAACGAAGTCTTATCACTTGCTAGAAGGGTGATATCACCCGGCTCTGAATGCTTGGTTGAATAGAGGTAGGAGGTGTCTTATGCCTCTGTTTAGAGGGGAAAATTGGTGATACCATATACTGACTGAAATAAGGTTTTTAAATGAAATATGTTTTGGAATGGAAGCAATCCGCACTAAATAAAGGATAATTCAAATTTAATATATTTGCAAATTATATCCAGAAAATAATTTGTGACGCTAAGTGATGACGGATATGTTTAAATATGGGGGAAATTCTTTTCAGCATTTAAATTTATATTGGCGTGTAGGAATTCCATGTATCTGTCAGAAGTAATTGTTATTAATCATTAATGGTTACATTGCAATTCTTTTTTTCTGCAGTTTCTGTGGAAAGCTGAATTATATTGTCAAAGCTTTGCCTCGCATTAACAGATACTCTAGCGTCCATCTATCCCGCATTAGTAAAATAATCCTTGAGCAAAGAAATTTCTTCCATCAGTATCAGCTTTCCGTTCTAAATCTTGGAAAAACATGTTTATACGCGATCGAGTAAATGAAGAAATATACTTTTATTCCAAAGTCTCGAGACTTTCCGAAACATATTCCATTGTTGTTTTTCTTCTGGTTTTTTTCTTCGGAGTTTTAGTTGTTTAACGCAAATCAATAATGTGCTAATAATTTGTATTTCACCCAGTCCATCCTTATTAAACTCAGCATTAGATGGAGAAAGAATGGCTGGTTGACTGCTTTTGACCTTTTGTCCTTTTTCTACAACCCCTCTTTCATTTTTGCCTTGATGTGATTGCATCAAAGGCCATCACCGTTTAAGGTGAGTTCCCTAACCAATTTGAAATTTCAATCGCAGGTACATCTTCAACCTTATTTATGAGGATTTAGAGGTCTGGACGATTCAACTGGTGAACTTTTACTAATGATCATAACTCAATAGACGTTTTCAGCGTTGTAATAGGGTTAGAGTGAATTATGCAATTAGGTGATCTGATAAGTATATTAGTCAAAACCTTAGTCTTGAATATTTGAACTATCTGTTGAAACTCTTCACACTGTCAAATTTCATTGACGCCTTTTCAGGTATTATTTTTCTTATTCAAGAAGTTCTCTCGGGTTTCCCACCGGGTCAGGTTGCAGTACACCGACGTTTCGGAGGCTGACTCTGCCATCGTCTTCAGCGTGAAGTTCAGAGCATACTTTTACTTTTAAAGGTTTTATTTACGTAATGAATCAGAATTACAAGAGTAGATATAAAATATACAGTGAAAACATAACATCAACAATACGGAAACCCCGTTTTAGGATCAGCTCCTCTTCGGGGTGGATTCAGAGCATAAAAAAGGCCTGGTATTTATACACTCCGCCAAGGCTCAGGTGTGCCCTGATTGGTCAGAAGCGTTAGTGTGCTCCGCTACGGCCAATCGGGTGCGTTCCCGTGCGTTTTTTATTTTCTTTAGCACTGGCTTCCAAGTGTTACTGATTTGGAAACCGTTGTCTCTGTTGAAAGTATTGGTGTCTAGTCGGATTTCAACGGCTTCTTTCACCACGCGATCTCAGTAGCCGTTGGCGTAGCATAGCCTCTTCGTGCCGGTAAAGTTGATTCTGTGGTCGTTATTGAGGCAATGTTCGGCAACCGCAGATTTCGCAGGGTAGATTAACCTGATGCACCTCTCGTGTTCCTTTAGGCGTGTTTCTATGGTGCGGTCGGTCTCCCCAATGTATGCTTGGCCGCACTCGCAAGGAATCCGAAACACTCCTGAGGTCATCAATCCCCGTTTGTCTTTAGCCGTGTCCAGGACTGATTGCAGCTTCCTTATCGGTTTGAGGATAGTTTACACCTATTATTTCCTTAATATCCTTGAGATTTTATTGGAAATCGTAGAGACAAACGGGATGCAGGTTCTTGCAACGGGTTTTTATGCCTCTTCTCTCCTCCCTCCAGGATTTGTGAAGTTTTTAAGGGCCATGTTGATTTCCCGGGTTCCATACTCATTCTACTTGAACGTCTTCCTTAGGTAATGTATTTCCGCCTCCAGGTGATCTTGGTCCGAAACTGAAGTAGCTTGGTGAAGGAGTGTGGAAATCAATCCTCTCTTTTGTGCGGGATGACTTCTGCCTTTCAGATAAAGGTCAGTGTGGGTCGGTTTCCGATAAGACTTGATGGCCTTAGCTGCGGTCTCTTCTCCTCTCGATCAGAAGATCGAGGAAGGGCAGGCGTTTATTCGTTTCAATCTCCATTGCGAACTGGATTTTCGGGTGGATACTATTCATATGACCGAGGAAGATGCATGGTTTGCCCAAAAAAATATATGGAGTGATTTTTTCCGCCAGCATGGACGGCTGGAGTGGGGCGACCTGTAACAGGATAGGTGCTGGGAGGTTTTGGAGCAGCAGTGTGACCCGCATTAGTTGCCTGTGGGCCGTTACATTGTGCTGATCACTATAGAAACGGACCCCTGTTCAAGAGTGGCGTCACGGATTCATGATATCGTGTTTCATGGAGGAACGACACGCGTTAAAATTGTGTGTTAAGCTCGGAAAATTGGTTTCGGGAGATACAGCAGGGTCCCGAGTATTGTTTTCCACTGGCAAAAGATGTCCCGGGCGCGGAGAGAGGAGATTATCGATGAGGAATACCTTGGATATCCATGACTATATGGTGTGATGAAAATGTGCAAAAAGTGAGACAGGCTCAGCTCTGACTGACCGCCAAGTTTCAGGATATTAGCAAAGAGTTCAATATTCATAAATCCACAGTGAATTGAATTCTTACAGAAGATTTAGCCATAAGGAAGGTGTGCCAAGATGGTCCACAAAGTGCTGTTAGAAGGCCGCTTGTGTGACAATCCCCTGCCTTGGACGTTTTGGACCCTAGTGAGAGTGACCAGAATTTTTTAGAATAGATGGTTACTGGAGACGAGACATGGATCTTTGAGTATGACTCAAGTATAGCCCCTAGGAGCACCATTTGGGACCCCTGGATGATTTTAAAAAGAGGTCATGACGAGGTACCTAAACGAGGGTCCTGGTGATGCCTTACAGGAAGCCAACCATTATTGGTGTCGATACATTAGGGCGCTCGTAGGTTGTGTGGAATTTTATCAATGTTTACTTTGATCCGCAGTAAATTTTTCCAACTGATTTTTTCTACTTATTTTTGGGACAGACCCTGTACACATTAGCTGGATTAATCTCTCTATTTCCAGGATTCGCTTGTGGAAGATATATACACACTGGTATCCAAAACTTTTAAGCAGATCCTACTTTCATCTTCCTTAGTAAAATAGTTTGATAAATGCATCGTGAAATATTATCGTTAAAATATCAAGAAACGCAAAATAGCTGGTTGCAATCCATAAAGCTAAGAGATATTCCCGAGTAGAGGAACAGAGAAAAAGATGATCAGAGATGGAAATGCGATACCATAGAATAAATTAACATGTTGATATAGTGGCCATTGATGAAGCACTTCAAAGAGTGGGCGAAGAAAGAAGTCTATGGAGATTTGCGGTTGTAGTTAAGAAATTAATAAATTAGCTGATAACAGAATATTAAGGATATCTTTGAGAAATTCTACTTAACTCTCCTCGGATTTGTAAAACATACTGCCGGTGACGCGGCATTTTACTGTTGCATAGAAAGTTTATTGTTGAAGGGCAATAAGTTCACAATGTTGTCCTTTAATCAATATACTCGAATACTCGTATGTGTTTCTTTCTTTCCAGTTTTTTTATGTACAATCGTGCATGTTTACCGCTTTTTTTACTATCAATGGAATTTTTTTACGGAATTCGGCTTACGAACGTTCATAGTTTAATTTTGTGGCAGCATTGTTCCCTAAATGAATGGATGGTGAGTACAAGTATCATATATAAGATACGAGGGTCATCCGGAAAGTAGTACCCGTTCGTGCCGCATGAAGTGCTGACGACGCGAGTAGCCGCTGGACGAGGTCAGATAGCTTCAGTGGCTTGTCTGCCTTCTCTGAGCCAAGTTGCGTGACGCTAGCATTGCCTGTGTTGTTTCTGTGATTGTTTACAATGTTTAAAAAAATTGAGAACGCCGCCAGTTGTGAAGTGAGGGCAGTGATTAAATTCCTCAATGCAAGAAACGTTCGCCCATGTGATATTCATCGCCAATTAAAGGAGGTGTATGGAGACAATGTAATGGACGAGTCGTCTGTTCGGCGGTGGTGTCGCAACTTCAACATGGGGAGGGGGAACACACACGACGATGAGCGTTCGGAGAGACCGTCTGTCATTACAGACCAACTGGTGAGCTCAGTTGACGAATTCGTGAGGAACGATCGGCGCGTCACAATTGATGACATCTGTGAGCATTTTCCCAATGTTTCTCGAACAATTGTTCATGAAATTGTTAAACACCATCTGCATTATGCAAAAATTTGTGCAAGATGGGTCCCTCGCGTATCTCAATGAGCTGGCGGCGAAGGACTATGCAGCAGGAATACAGAAACTTGTCACACGTTATGACAAATGCCTTAATTTGCTTGGAGATTATGTTGAGAAGTAGTTTAAAGTATCCTCTTTCAAATAAAATTTTTTATGTTTGTTAATATTTACTTTTGTCTTTTTAATTCACGAACGGGTACTACTTTCCGGATGACCCTCGTACTTAGCCCGAAAATTTTGTCTTCAATTTAATACTTTCAATAAAAATATTATGCTGTAGTGATTGGTTAATTTCAAAATATATTTAAAACAAAAAAATGATTCAACATTTATATGAATACGAAGTTATTAATGTTACCCAAAAGTTTCAATTAATGTTTCGCAAATTCACAAAACCCCGACAACTTCGAATTATTTATGGCAGCTTATTATTACGACGTGGCCCAACAACGCGTTAAATACGTTGCGAATAAAATGCACTTTATTGAAGAAAAAACCTCCGAAATGAATTATCTCGAATTAAAAGAAAACCCATTAAAATTCCATTGGGTGAAACAAATTAACGCATTGACCCTCCCCCTCACTTGCATATGCTGTGTGCTCAGGTCTAGGCCACGATCTCCATTCCATTCCCAGGCGGTGGGGTGAACATTTAAAGGACTTCCTTGCCGAAAGGGATGAAAAATATGGAAACCAGCTTAACGTGGCGAGTACTAATGGATTGGAAAAGTGCTAGTGGGAGCAAAATAACCTTCTCCCTTTTTAACCGAGGCGATTCTCATCGGACCACGTGAGTAGATTGCGGATTGGGAAGGGTGCGGGGATGTGGGTTTAGGGGATGGGTGCAAGCGAGAAACGTGGGTGGCTGGTAGAGGGATGGGCGGGGTGCGACGGGATATTTACGGGGTGAGAGCAGGCGTGCCGAAGGGGAACAGGGCTAGAGGGAGAGCGAATTTAAAAGACATTTCGAAGGGAAATGGCGAGGGAATAATCCTACTCGGGTGAGAAGAGGGGGGCACACATATGGAATTCACCCGTCCTGAAGACGCATTGAAGAGTGGATTCTAGACTTGAAAATCAGGTCATTTGAAAAATAAGCATTAGGAGCGGTGGAAGAAGAGAATTGAATGTGGCGACCAGTGTGTGCAGGCCGCTTTGACTTCGGTGCGGAGCGTTTGCAGAACCATTTGATCTTGCCAAGCTCCCCAATGACTACGCCTTGGGAATTTGGGACAAAACAAAAAAACATTTAACTAGTGATTCGGGAACGAAGCAAGATAAAAGTATAGCATCCATCAAAAATTGTTTTTGAAAATAAAATATAAAACAAATATGCAAAAACCTTGAGAATTAATTTACTTGGTTGTGGATAAAATATGCAGCATCAGCAATTTAAGATCAAGTAAAAACATTCAATTCAACAGTCATTAAATGTTTAATTCTTGTAGTCCTATAGAATTATTTTCATTCCGTATGTCAAGTGCTGCTGGCGTCTACCGCCATTAAATATTAATTAAGCCAACTACCAAATAAACATTATATTTTTCTTCTGGTTTATTGAGTAAATCAGAAAACTTTGCCAAATGGTGCGTTAAAGCTCCTACTACCATACGCCTAAATTCCGATTATAATAGCACATGCTGTACAGTGCACTACAATGATATTTTTATGATTCACCTAATAAACCAGAACACAAATATAATTTATTTAACCAATTATGTAAATATATATATATATATATATATATATATATATATATATATATATATATATATATATATACATATATATATACACATATACATATATATACATATATATATACATACATATATATATATATATATATATATATATATATATATATATATATATATATATATATATATATATATACATATATATATATATATATACATATACATATATATACATATATATATATACATATATATATATATACACATATATATATATACACATATATACACATATATACATATATATATATATATATATATATATATATATATATATATATATATATATATATATATACACACACATATATATATATATATAAATATACACATATATATACATATACATATATATATATATATATATATATATATATATATATATATGTATATGTATATACATATATATACATATATATATAAGTATATATACATATATATATATATATATATAAGTATATATACATATATATACATATATATATATATATATGTATATATATATATCCCTCCTTGGACTACAACCTTGGCGTGGTGGAAGGGCTTTTACGTTCCGATGACCCCTAGGGCTGTACTGGCAGGAGTAATAATAATTGCTCCTGGTAGGGTCACCCATGCCAGATGGTTCGAAGGTTAGGAGCCAGACGAAAGGTAGCCCACGCAGCGCCGGTTCCTCAGTGAGGCGGCTGCAATGGCGTCTGACCCCAGTGGGGCGGCCAGTAAGTGATGGCGCCACGTTAAAAACACTATTGAGGAAGACAACGGGAAACCACCTCAATTATCATTCCCAAGATAAATATGATCACTAAAGAGATTTTGAGTCCTGGCAACTACGGGGCTCGGCCCAATCGGCTTGTGTCGTGACGGCAGCGGGGTAGGCTAGGCTTCCACGGTCGTCATCCCACGAAACTCTTGCAAGGGAAAACCAGCAGCAGCAGGACAGAAGACGCAGGAGAAGAAGACCAAATTAGTTAGAATAGGAACGTGGAATGTTAGGATAACGATGAGGACAGGGAAACTGGAGAATGTTAAGCGAGAGATGGAAAAGGTATTGATGCGAGGTGAGATGGAAGGATAGCGGGAATTACTGGAGTGATAAGTATAGAATAATATACAGTGGTGGGGACGAGAGCCAACGAGGGGTTGCCATAGTATTAAATGAAGAGGTAGGAAGAAGCGTAGTCAACATAGAGCAGGTAACGGATAGAATACTACTAGTGGAGATAAAAGCAGAACCGACGAACTTAGTTATTATTCAGGTATACATGCCACCGAGCAACCATAAGGAAGAAGAGGTCGATAGGATATACGATCAGTTAGAGGACATGATCGCGTGTGTTACCGCAGGAAAACATTTGATAGTGATATGGGATTGGAATGTGACGGTAGGCGAAGGAAGAGATGGTGATGAGGTGGGGGACTGCGGTTTAGACATAAGGAATGACCGCGAGGAGAAAGCAGTTGAGTTCTGCAGGAGACGGGTTATTCATCACCAACACTTGGTTTAGATATCATAAAAGACGCAGGTATACATGGAAAAATCCAGGTGACTCAGAAAGGTATCAGTGAGAGTATATCCTGGTTATACACCGATTGAGGAACAGTGTGATAAATTCGCACAGCTTCTCGGGAGCGGATGCGGACTCAGACCACAATTTAGTTGTAATGAAATGTAGCATCCGTTTGAAAAAGATAATGCAGGGGCGGCGAGTTAGAAAATGGAATGTAGAAGCATTAAATAGTTTGAAAAGGAAGAAATACAAACAGGCGGTAGAGGAAATCATGGAGAATGGTAAATAGCTAAGTACTATCGAACAAAAATGGGAAAGTATCAAGAAAGGGTAGTCTAAAGCCGCTAAAGACACTTTTGGAACCGTTAACGCTTAAAAGGAATAGGAAACCATGGATCACGGATGAAATGATTACAAAGATGGATGAACGGCGAAAATGGAAGAATGTAAATTCAGAATTAGGGAGAATGAAGTACAAAGAATTGAACAATAAATTGAGGCGGGCAACAAATAAAGCAAAAGAAGCATGTTGGAAGATGCAATGCGAGAATATGGAAAGTCTGCAGAGGAAGGGTGAAATCGGTGCGCTGTACAGCAAAGTTAAATCGTTATCGGGAAGTAAGAAAGAAATATCTATGCTAACAGTTAGAGATAAGGCGGGTAAGGTAATAGTTGACGAAGGGAAGATCCAAGGGAGATGGAAGGAGTATATAGAAGAACTGTATAGTAAAGAGCTTAGACCAAATAAGTTAGACATTGAAAAGGAACATGACGTAGAGGAAGATAGCTTAGGTCCAGGCATACTAGACAAGGAGATAGAAAGGGAATCAAGGAAGATGAAACTAAATAAGACCGTGGGGGTGGATAACATTCCCACGTAAATATTAAAAGGTTTAGGAAATTGTGGGAGGAAGAGGCTATATGGGCTCATTCGTAATATTTATGAGGAAGTAATCTGGCCGGAAGACGTTGTGAGATCAGTTTTAGTTCTTATTCCGAAAAAGTTAAAGGCTACATCATGTGAGCACTGCAGGACAATAAGTTTGATATCACACGCAGCCAAAGTTGTTCT
Source organism: Hetaerina americana (assembly GCF_022747635.1). NCBI lineage: Eukaryota > Metazoa > Arthropoda > Insecta > Odonata > Calopterygidae > Hetaerina > Hetaerina americana. The sequence goes on along the minus strand of NW_027286470.1, from coordinate 290,419 downwards.
CAGGATCATAAACAAAAGGATAGGGAGTAGGGTAAAGGATTACTTCGGTCATTCATCCAAGTAGTCCTGAAGTTAAACCTATTTGGACGCAGCCATAATTTATATTCAGCGGATGATACGAGAGAATGATTGAATACTTGCCTTTCTCCATATTCAAAGCTCAGGCGGTATGAGAACCTCAACGAAATGGGAGTTTTACGTACTTCACAATGACCGGATTTAGAACGGGTGTTTGTGTGCTCCCAAAAGACTTCTTTAAACAGTTTGTCTTGTAATTAAGTCCATCCGACAGCACCGCAAGGGCTTTGAAGTGCCCTTAATTAATACCATAACTTGTATTCCGACAATACGTTGCCGACAAGCCACGGCTCTGCTCATACTGGAACACCGGAGAAGTTGTCGAAAAAGAATTGTCGGATTGAGAAAGCTTTTCTAGACATGTATATAACCGTTGCAAATATTAATGTTGCAAGTTACAACTGTTGCATGCATATAAACTATGCAATTCATAGATTTGCCTGGACGAGTGGTTTCAGTGCTTTCAGCGTACAAACGGGCGGAATGCAGCCAGTGTCTAAACAAGGCTGTGTCGTAAAAACTGTTTAAATTTACGAGAGGTGTTTTACAATATTTGGTAAAGGAATCGTTGTTCGCGGGATGCAATCCTCAGAAATATGGCTAACCCTGATATTTGGTGACGTCCAAAAATGAAATGTCATGAATTTTAAAAGCCTTTAGAAATTTGTTTTGCTGTCAAAGAATTAAGGGAATAAAAGAAAAATAATGGATTTTTTCCGTGCTTATTTAATTTTTTCAGTGAAATTCCACGCGGAAGAAAATTCAACATTGAAAGCCTGAACAAAAAGGCTAACGTCTGCACGTAATGTTGGATCATTCATAAAACATAACTTCTGCGATAGATATTAATTTCCATATTTTATTTCCATATTTCCATATTTTAACAATGGAACGCATAAATTTTATTGACCAAAAAGCTCAACCAAAAATGCTAGATAACTTGGTAACCATGTCACCTTTAACGAGTCACTATTTTGATATCACAAAGAACAGTCATCCTGGGACTGAATCGGGATTTTTGCGTCTCTATGGTATTTCTCCATGGGAACATCGCCCTACTCGATTTAGGGATCCAAAGACTGTGCCAGTTGGATATTACATGGAAGTGAGGGTGAGCCAGACACATAAACTAGACTTTACCTTTCCTCTCCGTTGTTAAACCTTGTCCTCCCTAAAAAGATTTTAAAATGCCCTCAATTACCAAGAAAAGAAGGATACGTATGCGCAGAGGCTTACAATACCTGACGTTTTGCCGCTTCCACAGCTTATAGAGCACTGAAACCGGTTTTGTGGTGAAGCATAGCTTCCTTCCTAATTACTCCAAGTGGTTTGATTCCACTCCGACGAATAGATGCGACGGGAACAATTTCATGGCATTACTTTTGGAATGCACCCTGTACTCACGTTTGGCTTTATTCATGTTTAATTACGGGTCATTCTTTGGCATCTGTGAACGGCTGAGTGGTCGGGACCAGTGCTAGCAAGCGTTTAACTTCCGAAAAAGTGGGTTTTAGGGAAATATATAGTATTCTTGTAATTTTGTAGAAATGGCTGTAATAAATGATTGCAAGCATTTAAAAATGTTGGCGAGGAATGTGACGGATAGGGAAAGTAAGCCAAATGCATAGAATTAACGTATTTAAGCTTACATGTATTGTTTGCCTGCAATTATCCCTAGAACTTCAAAAAAATTCTTCAGCGGCAACCCAGCAGTCGTCCGTTTTTATATCCATCAATTTGGTTAAAATTAACTATAAAACACATGTATATACCAAGGAACTCCAAGGTAACGTTTGTATACATAACTAGAATATCTTTCTCCAGACAACAATTCTTTTTCGACAACTTTTCCGCTGCTCCAGTATGAGTATAGGCGTGGTTTGATGGCGACGTATTGTCGGGATAAAAGTTTTGGCATTAATTAAAGGCACTTCAACGGTCTTGCGGTGTTGTCGGCCAGACTCAATTACAAGACAAACTATTTATGGAAGTTTCATCAAAGTATAGAAAAACCCGTTCTAAAGCCGGTCTTTGTAAAGCTCGTACAACTCCCATTTCGTTGAAGTTCTCATTCCGCGTGTGTTTTGTAAATGGAGAAGGGCATATTTTAAAGATTATCTCATGCCTTCCCTTAGCAATTTCAGAGCTATAAAATTTCGTCGAAACACTGTCGCCACGCAATAAATATAAATAAAAGCCAGTGCTTCATTATTTCTATTTTTCTTTGGAAGTAAATCGAATCGAAGTAATGATGAGTCATACATTTCACATTATTCCTTTGCTCATTTTCCTGTCTTGTTATTTTTGAAATAGTTATGCACGTAATGTGTTTTCCAATGAATGATCGAAACGAAAAAGAGCATTACCGTACAACAACGTAAGCTGTATATTTTACCAACCAAAACAAGAAAATAATAAGATAATGGTAAAAGTTTAGTTGAATTCATTTAAAAACAAATTTCAGTTTCGCAATCAATTATCATTTAGCCCTCTTTATAGCATCACAAAAGCAATCTACGCTCTCTCCTAATCTTTTTATAATAAAAATTTCAATTTAATTAATTTAATGATTTTGCAATAATCTGAATTTGTCATTTATCCTAATTTGCAATTTATCCTAATGATTTTTTTTCATCGCTGGCTATGATAATAAAATTTGATTGTGCTCTGTATTACTAAAAAGATTCTAAATACTCGTTTTCTTATCATTCCTTATAATAGTTATTCAATTCATCACATTAGTATTCCAAATTTTCGCAGGAATGGCTGACCTATCATGGTTGACGCGAGCCGGAGTAATTATATTTGTTCTGTGGGATTATGAATATAACATCTGTGCTTCCATTTCAACTCTATATTTTGCTACGCCCTTATCAACTTCTACATGTGCATCTACATAATACCCCGCATGCCACCGCAAGGGCGTGTGGCGGGGGGTGTTAGGTCACCACCCGCAAAAGGCGCACAACCACCTGAAAATCACCAAATGTATGCAACACTATACCCACAGTGGCATATAGATTCTTACAAAAATCCTCTTTCTACGCGCATTCAAATGCATATACTATCATCTAACAAATGATGGCACTTTAGGATGGAGTAAGAAATTTCTCCAATAACGTTAAATTAGAAAAGTCTGAAGGTGAAATTCCACTGTCACAAGGACATGCAACATAAAACGGTCTCTTCCCAAAGGGCACAGGTGGGGAAAGTGACCCAACGCTGATTGATCTCGCCGTTCGCTAAAAAGCCTTCTCAAATCGCACAAAGGCAAAAAAGTTCTGTATGTAGTCAGTAATTCTCTCTGCTTTGTTTTCATCGCTCCAACGATGTTTCCGTTCTCCTCTCCTTTTACCCCGTCTCTATCCGTCCATGGCTGAAGTAGACGTATGCCATTTTGTCAGTTCTTCTGTTCGCAATTATTTTTTGCTACTTCCTCTCACACGGATACGGTGAAACTTTTAAATTCTGTTCTCCCCAAATCCTTAAGTTTAACTCCATTTCGGGATTGAAAATTTTAATGATGATTACGTATTCTGACCAGAGTCCTCGTTGATAAACACCTTTTCGCAGCTAAAAAAATTCTATTTTCATCTTGACCTTTGAGTATATTTACGTTAATATTTTCTTCTTTACCTCATACCTTGTTTTCTTTCATATAGTACTCTATGCTAAACTGCTGTAACGCAAACATTTCTGATACACACTTCATATCCTTACCCTGAGGTTACTTACCTACTTTATTTATCTTGAAATTCTTCCACGTAATCTCTCTGCACCTTCTTAATGGTTTAATGCTATATTTAAATCTTTTTGCTCAAATAATATTGTTTTTTTATTCTCATAGCTTATCTTGCACCTTTGTATGCAGCACAGTTAGTAACCTTCCTGAAATGACTCTATAAATTAACATTTTTATTTTCAACTCAATTTCTCGTACCGGTTTGCCGCATATGCCTTTTTACCTTTTCTGCTAATGCACCGCATTTTTTTTAATACTGTGTACATAACTGTTTATCTACATAAATTAATTCGTGTATTTTTGTCCTTTCTTTGCCCTTGTCTTCGTTATCTTTTTAATCAGGTTTCCTGTAATATTTCTATTTAACATTATGTGAAAAAAACCATAATCATTAGTAACAAATTAAAAATATTGATTGCTCTTAACAGAAAAAATAATTAATATAGTGGAATGAGATTAAAAAGAATACAGAAAAATTACTATAAAACCTGTAATATTTAGTCATGCATACGTACTCATTCCCTGCGTAGCACTAGAAGTTTATACGTATATCAGTTAGTTTACGTCGCAAAGAACAACAATATGTTCCACATTTTACTTTGTAAAATTCATTTATTCAGAGTATTTTTTTACCTAAAAAAGTAATAATTTTTAACTGATTTTAAAACTGACTTTTAATTTTAACCTAATTACCCCTCTTATTTGTGTTTAATCTTGGTTTAGTCACATGCCTTTAATTTTAAATGATTAACTTTACATATTTCCTCAGCTTCTTCATGCATCCATTACAATTTTCATGCAAAGAGTTAATTATTCATTAAAACATATAGGTAAGCATAGCCTAGGGGTGGCGGTAATGCAGGGGTAGAACATTGGACTACTGACCGGAGGGCCCGGGATTGATTCTCGGTCGAGCCTGTCTAGGCACACTCAGCTTGACCCAAGCTATATGGTTTTTGGGTACCGCATCTTCCTGGGAAACCATAGCCGGCCCAGGGAAAGGAATTTGCTCCCCTACCCTGACGTGTGAATTTCACCCGCAGTATAGGGCTTAGTCCTGGGTGAACTCTACCATCACCTACAGAACCGAACTTTAGGTAGATTTTTATATTTATGGTTTAAGTATAACCAATGAAATATAAATATTGGCATTAATTATTTCGATGCCAAAATGTATACAAATCCTCCTAATGTTTGAGCATATCTGCATTACTGTGTAAATCTTTTTAAAAGCACTAAAACATGGTTACAAAGGTCACAAGTAAAACTCAAAATTGGATAATCATTATTATCATCAATGTCCTTGACTATAAATCATTTCTCATTGCGTCACGCCCGTGAATAGGTGACGAAGTGATATTGCTTCCTTCAGTAATTGAAATTCCGATCACTTGACGATTCGATGATGCAGTGCGGCCGTCAGTTTAATATTCATCATTCAGATATGCGAAGCAGCAGCCAGGGGTAAATTCGTATGCCAATACGCGAAGTGAATATGTTTGACCTTAATGTACAAGGGCTGCACAATAAAAGATTAGGCTGGTATTCCTACGCAAGAACTGCGTGACGGATCACAAAGAGTAAGGTGTCCCCTACTAGTGACGTCTGTGAGAAGTAAACCACTACCTTGCTCGTGGTCCTATCTCGAATTTCCTGCTCACAACTGCCACTCCTGTCTGATTTTACACACAGTTTCTGCACGTATTCTCCTGTCGATGAGAATGAAGGTGTTAGAAAAGCAGTGCTTTCGTGTTGAGTTTTCGTTTTACACATGAGAAAAGTGCAATTGATACTTATGCAATGATTTAAGAGGTATTCGGCAGTGAATCTATGAGTCAGGCAGTGATTTTGTTGGCACAACCGCTTCCATTCTGGACAAATCTCAACCGATGTAGGAACGAGAAGGGGGCAACTATTTACGCCAGAAAACAACGCCCAGAAAACTAGGATATTGCGATCGAACGTGACGGTAATTTTGATTGTTTTTTAAGATTAGGAAGGCATTATTCATTATGGAAATATTCCCAAAGAACAAAAAATGAATGGGTGGCACTATATAGAGGTTTAAAGAAGGTTAAGATGGCGAATGTTGCGTAAGAGACCACAAATGTGGAAAAACAAGCCTCGGTGCTTTCATCAAAAGAACGTACTAGTGCACATATTGATTGTTACTTAGTTTTTGGCCTAAAACAGCACACCGGGAATCCCATAGCCATACTACTCTCCATATCTTGCTCCAGCGGCCTTTTTCCTTTTTTTTTAAGTTGAAATTCACCTTAAGGAATATCTGTTTGAAACTCTCGGAGACACTCAACAAAATTGTACCACAGACCTAAATACTTTCCTGAAAAAAGGGTTGCAGACGGCATTCTAGAGCTGGAAAAAAGTTGGGAGCATTGTATTGGCAGCCGAGGGTTGTATTTTGAACGCAATAAACATGACTAAAGTGTCAACAAAAATATCAAGTCATTATTCAAACATTTCTCATTTGTTTTTGAAGAGACATTTTAGATAAAAAGAAAAGTTCATATTTTCCATTTATTTTTATATATTAATTAAATATTGTACATTTTAATCGAATCAGCAAGTGAAAACTTCATTATTTTGGTGGTTATAAAATTTCTAAATCTCAGGTCATGGTTTTGCAGGAATGACAAAAAAAATCCCACATTAATCCTTAGGAGAGTGAAGCGGAAGATGAAGGAATGGGTCGGTGGAGAGAGGAAAAGGGAAAGGCAAAGGAAGAGAGGCAAAAGTTGGCAAAGGAGGATTCTATGTCAAAAGGCTTCATTTGGAAGAGCCACTCAGGCCGAAAAAAATGGCGTAATGACGAGATTTTTTTGTCAGCGTGACACGTGACGGAAAAGGTTTTTTTGGGAGGTTGATGGACGGGAAAATAGAGCGAAGAGGGTAGGGTGGTCGTCGGAGCATGGGGGTTAGCGGGGGATGGGGTCGAGGAAAAGACGCACCCTTGGATTTGCCGAGGGAGGGAGAGAAGGGCGACGTGTCCACCCTCCAGCCCTTCGACCCCTCGTCATTAAATACAGCATTCGAATCAAACATTTAGCAATGGGCGAAAGCGGAGGATTTTACTGGGAGTATTTTCTGAGAACAAAACCTAACGATTCAAAAGGATTCTTTGAGCTCTGTATGCATGGATACATTTCTTCCTCGGATTCAAAATTGTCTCTTTCTAAGGGGATAATTATCGCGTCCTCGTCTTTTGGCTTCCGTTCGGAAAAGCTTTACCTCCAATGGTGCGGATCATTTATTTTCTTTACCTTGGACGGCAGTGCTCAAATATGCCTATCTGTCCTTCTTTTGCCTCAAATCACTCTCATTTGGCATGTTCTTTTGAAGATGCAAATTATTCTTTCACATGAGTACAGATGTCTTATTTCTACAGTAAGATTATGTTAGGGATCATTGTTGCAAAAATGTGTATACTATGGATGCCCTTTTAAAAAGAATGCCATAAATTATTTCGTGGAAATGTAGGGATTCCAAGACTGAGCACCAAATTATGAAAGTTGAATGAGTTCATTTTGGGCGGCGCGGAGCTGTTTTATGATAAAAATAGGTCGGAAGTAAGTGGGATATTCATGAATACCGAAGGAATAAACGGGCAAAAGATAGACATGTAAAATTGATATGCAATCAATTGTCACGGGTGGGTTTCTGTATCTAGCACTTTTTTTGCCTACCGATATGATAAGACACTTTTTCAAGCCTATCTCCTTTCAATAGTTGTATGAAAATACTTAAAGGTAAAATGTAATACAATCTTCCGAAAATGTCGGCATATGTCAAAGTATTTAACAATATCAGCATTTTATTAATTTTTTGCACATATACTTTATACCATTGCAGAAATATTTATTATTAGTAGTGATAGCCTAACGGCTTATGGTAGAGTCTTGATGAACCCTGCACTTAACAATTTGCTGTCTTTGGCGTAACTGTATAGAATTTGCTTAATATATTGAAATGAAATGAAATTATTTATTTTGTTATTCCAAATTCCACACACATTGTGCTTGGAATTACAAAGTTAATAATTTCATTTCATTTCAATCTGCACCATACACTTTATTGTATTTGCATTTACTAATTCTTTCGCTATTTCATTCATTCCGCCTCTCTACTCGAATGTCTCCAGAAAAACTTCTTTCCTGTCCCGTACCCACCACTTCGTTTGTTTTTTCCGTCGATTTTATTTCCTACATTCTTCTCCGTCATCTCCAAACTTATGCTCTCCCATTTTTAATGTTTATCTTAACTTTTATGTTCCTTCGTTATCATTATTCGTTATCTTCGTTTTTTTCTGATTAATTCTTATCCCATACATATCACACTGATTATTCAATGCGCTAATTATTTAATGTAAGCCTTTGGTCGACTCTTTAGCTAATATTTGGTAATGAGTAATTCTGAAATTTAAAGTTCCAAATTTTCTTCCCCACAGCTCTTTTCTTACCACCCCTACTATTTTCTCCGCATTTAGGCGAAAAGGAACAGGTTCGATGGATATAAAAAAATTGCTCCGTTTCCATTTTACACTCATGAAACCTTTCTCAAAATACACGGAGCATACAAACACATTTTATTTTTCTGTTCTAATGGAGGCATTATTCAAAATGAATCACTCATATCCGTCCTCATTCTAAATCACAACTCATCTTCGATTATTCATTTGCTCTCCTCTCTTTTAATTTGATGATAATCTTACGTAATACCTATACCACTCGTGATATCAAGTGTAAGTTCTATGGTCCTGACATACTGCTGCGTTTACCTGTTTTTCGTTTATTATCAGTACGAGCCTAGCAATTTTCCAACCAAATCATCTTCTATAATTCATCTTCATCTACATAATACCGCGCAAGCCGCTGCAAATGGACTGTGGCGGGGGGCGTTATGTCACCACCTGTAAAAGGGAACAAAACCACATGCAAAATCAACACATCCAAGCCAACTTATTCCCTCGGTGGCGCATGCATTCATGCAAAAATCTTATTAATTAACACCCATGCAAATACATATTCTATCAATTGACAAACAATTTCACATTAGGATGCAGTAAACCCGTTAAAATAATTGTAACAAGGAGCCCAAGAAAACTTTCAATCTTTATTTGCTTCTACTTTTGAAGGTTTTTTTTACTTTCCGTGATTACCAAGTTTTTCCATCGCCCAGTTTTCTCGGCCATTGTAATAATCCTCATCTAGGCCTCCATCTTTTATCATTCAGGCTACATTGGCTCTCCTTGGTTTGCTAGGCTGTCTGCGTTTCGTTCATCCTCATAGTAACTTGTATTCTAGGAGAGCTGTCTGTCTAATTCCTCGTATATTCTTTGAACTTGGGTATACTATTGAAGGGTTTGCCTCTGTATTCTTTGTGCCACTGATTCGTTCATGCTCGTTACTTGATTATTATCTAGTTTTTCGCCAAAATCCATGCTTTTTTCCATCTTACTTTACATTTTTCTAATACTATATGTCTATATTTCTTTATTTTCATCTCTCTAAAGATTTATTCCAACTTTCCTGTCCTCTGTTTTTTTATGAGATTCATTTTCTTATTAAGTATCATTGATTTTCCTCTGGTTAAATGATTGAGGGGTTCCATTTACTTCCTCAACAGTGGTTTTAACGTGACGCCATCTCCTTGACTGCGGTCGGGCGTATTTGTTGCCGCCTCACTGAGGAACGGGCGCTGGGTGGACTACCTTTCGTCTGCTTCGGAATACCCTTTATACTGTTTAGTTTGGGCTACCCTGTCAAGAGTCATTATTTTTACTCCTGCAACTTCATTTCTATGTTTTGTTAAACCACGTAAGCCTTTCCACCTCGTCAAGTAAGGGTAAGAAGGTTTCCGAAGACGAGAAATGAAATATCCAATTTTAATTTTTGAGATTGATTTCAAGACTTCAAGTTTGTTCTTCATGTGTTCCTGTAAAGTTACGTTGTATTTGCGATTGATGTTCATTATTTTATATGTATGATACCATATGGAGATAATACACAGGGTCCTGAAATCCTCTTGCTATCACAGAGCCTTGAGATTATCGTATATTTCCTCATGCCCTAGTTCCTCATGTATTTATGACGTTTCTGTCTTTACTTTCACCTCCAGATATTAATTCCAGTTAGATTTTGCCAGAGTTCCAAAGTTTGGAGTTATTTTTGCTACAATAATACAAGGTTCTACATATTTAAGAGTATGAATACAAATTTGTAAGTTTGTCTATTGCATTAGTGCATTAGTTAGTGCATTTGTTTGAGTAAACTGGAAGGGATTTTCATTGAAGAAAAGGGAAACTTCCGGAGGGAAAGAAAATTGTGGAAAAATATTTCTTCCCGTTAGGATTATCTGTTTCCCATACAGTCATTCAATTCCTTTGAAATATTACCAAAGGCATAGTTCTTTCATTTTTTTTATAAGCCCATGGAAACGAAGTATCAAACCCATCCTCGTATTTGAGGAATTGAAAGAGTAATTTATGAAGAGAGAATGGGGAAGAAATTGCAAATGCTCATTCTTTCGTACCCACGAGTGTAACGGACTCGATGGTAGAATTTTGCATTAAAATTTGCTGGGCTATTTTCGATAAGCGTGTACAAAAAATAAGTGAGCAGCCACTATTTGGGGAATTACACATCAAAGGCCTCGCTCCATGGACCATCGGCCCCGCGGAGGGAGTTCTGATGGACCCGTGAGGGCTGAAAAGCGACTCTTTCCGATGACCTCGAGCATGACCTCATCATGGTTCCCAAAAATTCACCCATCCACGAAGCGCAGAGTGAGTGTCTATCGTCCGTTATCTCCCGGCAAGCGCCCCAAACGAATAAATGCGTGGCAAACACTCTACGTTGTCCAATAGATTGCATTGTATGGGTTTGAAGAGGCACTCTGCTGAACACATATGGAATGGGCTTATCTTGCTTATATTAGGGATCACTGAAGATTTAAATAAACTTGGGACTGCTCTGCCCCTTATCGATTTATTTTATGAAGTGATAATATAATGTTTTAATAAACATGCTTCCAACTGCGTATTAGTCCTATTCTCATGCTCAATTCTAAAGCAATAAATTTTTTCATATCTATTGACATCAATAATATCTCTACGCTAATCGAAACATAAGTCCTGGCATTTATCTTTATTCATTAGTTTAAAAATATGTCGGAGCTGCTGTAGTTTTATTTTCTGAAGTAGGACGGATGGGGATTCATGGACGATTGATTTTGCGAATGTCAATGTATGTTCCTCATTAGCAATATTTATATTTTATAATAAAAATCTAAAGTCATAAATGGTGTAACTGTCATTTTCACTTGAAGAAAAATGCAGTTTAAGGTTCGTCAAGGAAACATCTGCATCGTTTTTAAGAACTGTAACAATTTCTTCGAAATTAAAAATCGGAACCTTTAATATACTCTCTGTTTCTCATGCTACCGTTTTTCTAATATTCACAGTTTCACCGAAATTAAGAAGATTTTTAACTATAAATTAACACACCTACACTGCAAGTTTATTTATATAATAAAGTGCGCATTTTATTGAAATTACTTTTTGCCAGCGAAGGGATGCTATTAGATGATGATAAAGGGCGTTTTCAAGGTAGTACGAGCTCTTATTATTTGGTTTTGTAAGTTTAGCCTAAACTTAAGGATTCTGCCATTATTGTTTCAATTTCTAAGAAAATATTCTGGTAACATTGGTAGATATGAATAAGAATGACCATTAAATTTGATGTATTCCCATTATTTGAAATAATAGCCCTAAAAATCTTGTTAATGAAATTAATTAAGGACTCCATGCAACTATAATAGAAAATGGTGGTACTTAATGCCAAGTAGTGATTTTGGCTGTCGCCTCCGTCATAAATTCACACTGGCTATTATTTTTTATTTCCTTTACAACTCTATTACTAATATCAATACTGTATCTTTCTTTATTCCCATTTCACCGGAAAATTACAATGTCGTCCACTGCCGATTAATTTTTGATTTTAACTTAAATTACTTAAGTCTCGAGAGAATAGGAAAATTAGCATAGCTCTGTGAAACGCCATTTTAAATGTTATATAATGGCAGAAATCTAATGTGAAGCTGTCTATTTTAGGTAAAACTGTAGATTTTATGGTCACTTTTCTCTTTGTAGATTGTCCATTAAGCTCAAGCTCCATTAAAATTACAAGTAATCGTTATTGAAAACGTAATTAACTCGCAGAAATAAATCATATGTATGTATAACTTGCCTTGCCTTATTTTTCACTCATCCAAACTTTTAAAGAAAATAAATGCGTTTTATCTCATTATTGTCGTTTAATTGACTTTTCACCACTTAGGCATATGGGCACGTTGAGATAAAATCTCATCGAGATAATTCATACAAATATTCCACTCACAGAGATTGTAGAAAATTGCCAATAAAAGTCATTGTTTTATTTTTGTGGTCGGTATCGGCAGCAAAAAGATGAGATTGGACGCCAATACGTAAAGTGGAACCTCGTGTTGAATTCCTTTCTTCGATGCAGCAAACTCACCAGCAAGCATCACTGTGTGCTTTAAATCTGGACTGTTGTGTATAACTGGGCCATACCCATCTGGAAATGTACCATTCATTACGAAAAATTCGCCGATATGAGATTTTCACGATTCATTAAAAATTGATTTGTTGCTTTTTTGTAGGAGTTTTCGACATTTTCATAGGGGGAGGAAATCTTTCATATCTTTAATGCTGAAATAACTCCCAAAAATTTCTGAACAGGTTTCACTCTGGCCATAATTTGGATTCAACTATTTGCGATTTCATATTCCATGCAGCTCCATCTCGAAAATCCAGTCACGTTACAGGAAAACATTCCTTCCTTGACGCCATTAGGCATGTACGATATTACATCTGGAATTACTTAACTTGCATTATCGATTTGGTGAGCAGTATTTACAGATAAATACTTTGAACTGAAATATTGCGAAACTTTCACTTGGGCGCTAGTTGTTTCTATAAACTTTTGACAGAGTGGCACTTAAATATAGTGAATGTATCAATCTCAAACTACGTACCGTTGAATCATTCGTAATATCCCAAAGGTATTTCACCTTTATGTTCCAAAATTAAGTCGTTCGCATGGCTCGAAATCTCCAACTTTTATTAATCTGGTGATTTAATACAGGAATGAGAGTAATATGCCACCAGTAAATCCGGCAAGTATCATTTAGCACTCTAGCAGATTGCGCGTTTTCTTTCATATTGTGTGGGAGACTTCTGTCTCCTGTAAAACGTGATTTGCTAAAAACGTTTTAATATAAACTGTAGATCACTTATGCTTCCATGTTAAGTTTTATGTAGTGTCTCTCTTACAATTTCTATTCAGTGTAAGCGTTTTCACGCTTATACTGCTTCGAAGTCGAAAAATGAAATTATATATATATATATATATATATATATATATATATATATATATATATATATATATATATATATATATATATATATATATATATATTAGTACTTGGTATGGTCGACGAAGAGAGGGGTTTGTTGGGAGAAATCCTGTGGAGGCAGGAAAATTGGATGAGGGGGGTATTGACTGGCAGTGGGATGTTGAAGACTGTAATAGAGGGGAGATTGTTAGGCAAACGAGGAAAGGGAAGGAACAGGATAGGGATGTTGGATGAGATGAAGGGAGGAAAAAAGTACTCGGAGATGAAGAGGGGTCTGATGTAGAGTAGGCTACTGGATTTTATATTTTGTTAGGAATCACAAAATATTTATTTAGTAGCTGTGTCCATCCAAAAACCTACCTTAACCATTAGATTACCTTATAATAATAATAATGATAATAATAATATATAAATATAATAAATAAATAATAATAGGTTAATAAAAGTAACCCTTGAAAAACTCTTCAATATCTTGTTTATGTGCTCTGTGTTTTAATTTTCAAACAGAAGAATACAACTTGTCTTTGGATGAAACTAGCTGCTGTTATTTATATTTTTATATCATAAGATAATTTATCTTTGCTTAACTGGCAAGTTGGTTGGTCTTTAGAGCGTATTTCTAAGTGAAGGAGAAGTTTTCGACAGCAAGATAAACCAACGCATAAGAAACGTATGCATTTTTTACGAGGTGAAAAATTTTTAGGTGAACATGTTTGAGTTTATAGTTTGATTTCGTATTTCGTTTCGCTGCTGTGGAAGCACCTTGCACGGATATGGAGAGAGCGCAGTGCATTTGAAAAATATTTCAATGATTTTCAATGCGTGATATCTGGTATATGATGACCTAATATCTCAAACTAATTATTGCTTGGGCTTTAACGCGAACGGCATGGGAGCGTGGTGCAGTAAATATTTCCAGGAGTAAAGATCAATTTAAAGAGGCGATAGAATATCGATTGGCTTGGTGGGTTTCCAGTTTGGTAAGGAAATGTATTTTGCACAAAATATAAGACTAGATGTTTTATAAAACCAAAGATAGCGATAACTCATTCGTGCTTCTAAAGTAAATGACAGTTTTTTTATTTCATTTTAAAGTCTGTCTTAAATTCAAGTTTCCCTTGGTAACTGATTATTGTAAAAACAATCATTATGGTTGATAGATATTTTTTTGATTAAAAAAGGTGTATTATTACTCAGAAAAAGCCCTAAAACTAAATTACATTCTACTTTATAGTTGCATGTATTTTCGTCAAAATATGTTGTATTATTTTGCTACGGCGTTCGGGGCCATTGTTTCTGGATTAAAGACTACGGTGTAAGCTTTTGATCGTGTGGATTTTCTATTTTTATCGGGTAAAATATTAAGTAATGGATTTATAGAGCCTTTAACAACACCTCTATTGCCTTTTGCGAATAAACCTTGCTATTTCTGATTACATGCCTTTGGTCAACCCTTTCAGAGGTCTTCCTATTCGTGCTTTCCCTTTGGTGGTCCACCATAGCTGTTTATTTTTCTTCCTTCGGCCCTCCGTAATGCTACGTGAATTCCGTTCCACTTATACGACTTCTATTACACGATATTTCTGTGAAACCTTTATGGTCCACATTTGTGGGATCAGTTGAGACAGCTTATACCTTTACAAAGGTTATACTGTCGCATAAACCGAGCCCATAAAATTGAAATGTCTTTTATGGCACTATTGTTATGGTCTCCTGGTCTGGAAACTTTGAGGATTAGTTTGGTGATAAAATATGAAATCGACTGCTGGTTGACTCCATATGGGTTTTTCCCTCTCTACCTTGCTTACTTCCTTGCTATTCGATCCCTGTGATTAACAGTCAACGTGTAGCATTTTCAGTAATTACTCATATGAGGATAATGGGGTGACTTTAAAATGTTTTCTCTCTTTACAGACTTGGATTACGACTGCAAAGTAATAAAGTATACATAAGGTTATCATAAATATGTACCAGAAATTTCTAATTATAGACACGTGGAGATTTGTTACAAATATATTGCTGAGATAACTTTTTTAGAGCAAGAAATAATGAGCTCTACGGCCTCTCAATTAAAGAAGAAAGGGGAAGAAAACTCCAATGGCCGTAAGAATTAGATGCCAATCTCTCGTCAGACCAATTGTTGTGTTGGTTTGACGGGAACCACGTCAGGGACCAACCACAACCTCTCTACCAGAATACCCTCTGTGGTGGTTTACGGGAAATTAATCCGCGTCAGGGACCAACACACAGCCACACGCACACTATCCTGACTGAAATCCTTCACGAGGCTGTGAGACCCTGTTAAAGAATTTCAGATGGAGATGGAATCCTTCACGAGGCTGTAGAGTAGACCCCGTTAAAGATTCCAGGATATTCTCGAGCACACACTTTGTGACTGGTACAGACCAATCACACACACAAGCACTCAAGAAAGGCACACACACTCAAAAGGGCCCAACTTCTGGGAGAATCTGGACACAGGTAAAGAGCAACTAGGAAATGCGTCGAACACGCGTGTTTCGGCCACAAAGTGGCCCTCTTCAGCGAACCGAAGGGAAAACACCTCCAACACAAGGTTGAAAGTAAACAACCGGAGACAAACGTCATATTTATATAGAGACTGTGGGAGTTGAAGCCACAGCCTCGTGAAGGATTTCAGTCAGGATAGTGTGCGTGTGGCTGTGTGTTGGTCCCTGACGCGGATTAATTTCCCGTAAACCACCACAGAGGGTATTCTGGTAGAGAGGTTGTGGTTGGTCCCTGACGTGGTTCCCGTCACACCAACACAACAATTGGTCTGACGAGAGATTGGCAACTAATTCTTACGGCCATTGGAGTTTTCTTCCCCTTTCTTCTTTAACTTTTTTAGAAATAGAATATTTCATGTATTCTTATAAATCAATCGTCAATGAAAACTTTGACACAACATTATAGGTATAGGCGTAATATAATATGCCACTATATGAACTCAGTACCGGTTAATCAGTTGGCTACTGAAGTAATATTTCATGCTGCATGAGCATTCGCCATTAAACTCTCGGCTCATAATTTATATTCCTGACGCATTCTTTTAAGTGCAGAGCTGCTTCCTTAGGTAATTTAATTCCTTCAGGTGTATCCTAAATTAGTTAACATGTCATGAATTATAATCTTTCTGCTCGAATAAAACACTGAATTTACTCATTTCTCTTTATTTTGCAGGTAAATGTTCGGGGCTTAATCCGGCATAAATTGTGGAACACATCCGGTATAAATTGCAGAAGACAAGTGCAGTGCATTTAATTGCTTGTTTAAAAAGGAGGTGATCAATTACCAGGTACTGATTCCATTTATTACCGCTACCAAATGACCAATCGCATTATTTCAAGACATCCACTAACTAGCACAACTGCCTAACCACTTTCCTGCCCAAATTAGATTCCCATTATTCGTGGCGGAGATGTCCGAAATCGGAAGTTGTCCAATGGGATTTGCTATAACATTTATACTGCACTCTTTTAAAATAACTGTTTCGTATTTTATTTTTGCTCTTTATTTTTTAAATTTAAAACATATATTATTCGTTTCTCGATTTTTATTTCCAAATTTTCATTATCCTAATTTTCCACTCTAGTATTTAATAATTACAATGTCTGTACCAAAAGTAGTAAGGTCAAGTCGATTTAAAAAAATGTATTGCCAGAATTGATACATTCACTCAAAATTCTTTGAAGTAGAACTAATATGTATCCACACACCGCTGTCAGCGGATTTTCCAAGCCTCGTAGGCATTTTGGAAGGCGGCGCCCGGAATACTGCTAAGCTTCCTCGTCACGGCTTGTTTCAACGCTTCTACCGAGCTATTGGGACGTTCTTTCAGCACGAATTTGCAGCGGAGAAAGAGGGAGAAGTCTGGTGGGGCATTTTCTAAAAATGCTTTGGAACCTTACTCATATGATCAGGAAGCTCTTGGCAGATCCTCGTGCGAGTTTCCCATTGTTTTTTTCGAGAGTACTCGCGGCACCGAATTCGTAAACTTCTTTCTCATGCCCATTATTTTGGTCGCAAGTCGATGCAGATTACTTACGACGATTTCAAGTTCACCATAAGTCATGCAAATGCTTAATTTGCGATATCTATTCGACAAAACCTTCAATATTGAAAGACATTTTCTTCACTTTTTGAGGTCTAAGGGCGTCCTGAACGTTCGGCGTCTTCAACGTCTTCTCCAGTCTCTCGAAACAACGTGTGCTACTCAAAAATCACTGCCCCACCTATGGCGTTATCACAACAAGCTGCCTTGAGCGTGTCATGCGTCTGTTTCTCGATTTTGCACAGTTTTACGCAAAATGTGATGTCATCGCGCTGTTCCAATAACCGTCTCTTGACGGAGCGTAACGAGGTCACGTTATAGAAGTTTTGCAAACGAACGATCCGCACTCCGCAAAGACAAGGATTCAACTGCCTGTGGCCTCCAGCCTTTCCTGAGACTACCCTCACTCGATCCCTGCCAGAAGAACCGCCGCCCGTCCATCCGTTTATTATTGGAAAAAAATAAGTCCTACTACTTTTGGGAGAGACCTTGGACCTTGTTTACCCCCAATAACGGAAGACACCCTTTGGTTTTGTATTAATTGTTTTAGTATTAGATTTACATGTTTTACTGTGCTCGATTGTCTTATAATGCACAAAACTTTGTTTAATTTGAATTTGGGAGTGAGGAGTAGATGAAAAGTAAGCAGCTCAAGGTTTTTATATAGCAAGTAAGTCACCAGAAGGTATCAAAACTATGTAATTAAATGTAGTTTCACATTGCGTAAAAGTGTGATTTGAAGGACCCAGGGACAGGTATTTCTTTACAGACTAATTTTCATTTAAATAACGATGTAAGAACACCTTTGTCGCATTCGAGTGAATTTGCACGCTATTCATTTTTTTGTTTTTCTTCCCATCCAAACTACTCTCTTTCATAAACCTTGTCCTCACGCATTACCAATATCACATATTCTGTTCAATATTAATCATTCCGAAGCAAATAACCATACACCTAATCCACAACCTCCAGAATTCTTCAAGTTTTATCCCCTAAAATTTTATTCTAATCGATCCGCCGCTTTTTTCTTGAGTTCGTCTCCATCAAGGCTTACTTCCCACATCTTTTTTCTCCAAAACCTCTAATTTAATAGGTTTCTTTTATTGTTGCTATTTTCACCCGAAGTCGATGCTTCACCTAAATATTTAGTTTTTATTTACAGATGAATCAATCACTAATTCTACTCGTTCTTCAGAGTCTCGAATAAAAAATTGTAATCAAAATTTTCCCTTTTTGTATGATTCTCTACTTCTAACAAAGCTTTGCGAAGAGACATGCATTACTTGCATAGCGTTCCCATTGAAATATTCAAAAATCGCTTTCCACTGAAATCTTTCAAATGCGGTAACCAAATCCACGGAGATAAAATTAAACCCTCGTGAAATTTTTCAATACTTCTCCTAATATCTCATTACCCCCATGGTGATACGGGTTCCTCGTTTTGCTCCTGAGCAAGTACTTGCTGTATTTTCTGGTCTTGGGGGAGACTCACTCGCCTCAGTTGTGCTCAGTGAAAAATGGAATGTATGCCTCTACAGCTATGGCATTCGGTTGAGTTGTTCTCTTTCGGGATTGAGGTCGAAATGATTTCACAAAGTATAAAAATAACTCTTTTGTCGTAAATACCGCGTAACAGTCCAGGAACAAGCTTACTTTTCCTTCTTCCTTAAGCCATTAGCATATTCCACGGGATCGTTTTTGCGCCGTTTTTTCTACTAAACCAAAATAAAAATTTGACAGGAGAAATGCTAATTCTCATTGCTAAAAGAAAACCTGCATAGCATATTATTGTCCAAATGAAAAGCCGAATAACGCAACTCAATTGTTTTAGTATGAAACATTTTCAATGGAGTATTGTTTTTCAAAATGCAATTTTATTTAATTAGAAGTGGCGCTCAAACTTAATACACTCACACATAAATAATTTACTGTATATTTCCTAGTAATTTACGACGAACCATGAATTTCATGCCCAATCAAAACACTAATGTGTGCAATTTTACGGGAGATGTCAAAATACTTAACAACCCGTTTGAAATGAACATACTCCTCATGGAGAAATATGGATGTTGAAATATGATTAAATATGAAGTGATAAAATTTTATATCGTATTATTCAATGACACTTTTAAAATATATTCATTATATATGTGTTTATTATGTCATCTCGGCAACTATTCATATTCATTAAGTCTAAATTTGGACTTTTTTCAAAACCTTTTGATAAAATTTGGCGTATACAATTTGTGATGTAATTTCTTTGCATTCATATTTGCATATATTTCGCTTCGGAGGTAACAGCAACTTAACGTACTGTTTGACCGCTATGTACCTTGGAAAAGCGCCTACTATTCTATCTCATCATTTTGTTGAGTTTGTTCACTTCCTGACTGCCCACCCAAATAAACAATTTGTGACGAGAAAATTTATTAATGAGAGTATTTAAAAGATAATATTGCAATTTTAAAGTGAATATCCTATAGAATGGACAGTGAACGGGAACGGGTCAAGGTACAGAAAACATACCTCTGGGTCAAAGCAGTAAATATAAGTATAAAGTTCCTGTACAACAAAAATATTAATTTTAATCGCTGTTATATTTTTCGGCTGACATCAAGGCCTTCTGTCCATTTTTGTAAGCATTTTCACAGAACATTGACAATGATTATTTTAAAGATGTTAATGACAACAAGTAAACGATACGCATCGAAGGGAAATGAAAGACGCATGTGTGTGTAGTGTTTTTGGTTGAAATTATGCCGCAGACATTGTATCAAAAATGACTAAGATGAATGATTTACCTATCTCCAGCGTTCAAATTCTTTTCTAAAATCTGTTTCGCGGGTGGTAACATCAAAATTTCCAGAATACTAATTTTTTTGCCGGTTCATAGACTCCCGAGCAAAATAATTGAGCTGCCATTCTCCGGAGCAACTTTTCGTTTAGTATTTTAGTCATTTTTAATAGCTACTCTATCAAAAATTAATAATGGCATAGTTACTCTCAAAGCCATAGTTTTTCTTACTTGATCGGTTAGAGACCTCAGTCATCCAAATAGTTGAATGAGTGATATAACTGTTAAAACAAGATGCATAAAGTTAACATTTCCTAAATATTTATTTATTTAGTATTAGTCCGAAAATAGTACTTCTGTCTTTACATCGGGCTTTTAAACAATCATATCACAATATTAACATTATATACACCTAAGCCGTAGGTGGAGGAAAAACTACCTAGGCGAGAGTCAAACCCGTGACTTCTAGGCAGGCGAGGACGTTACCCCGCCACTACCGGGTTCGGAAAATATTTATTGAAAACTTCATAGTTCTTGATAAGTTCTTGAAAAGTTGCATAGTTCTTCCTAATTTTACTTAAGCCCAGGAATTTCCCGCGACTGCAGAGTATTGCATGGTAATATCACCCCTATTCAAGTAATTATTTTAATAAAATATAAAAAATTTAAGTTTCCCCTGCCATCCCGCGTCTTCCTCCCTTGGGGGGGGTAGACGAGGGATGCCCCTGCTGCCCCCTAGCGTTGCGTCGAATTCCCTAACTGTGTTCTGAGGGGATGTATACGCTACTGTGAGTGTAGGTTTGCATGAATGTGTTGATTTTGCATGTCGTTTTGTTCTCCTTTACGTGTGGTGATCCCCCGCCACACACCCCAGCAGCGGCTTGCGGGGTGTTTTGTAGATACAGATAAAAATTAAAAATTGCTTGAAAGTTAGGCCAATGATATCAATTATATCTCCACATGAATTCTCATTCACTAATATGTAAATATTACATTTTGCACCAGTAAACTGTTACATTCTTCAAGGTTAGGAAACCCATTCCATGGCCTGTAGTTGTTACTTGAATTGGGTTGTAAAAGAAAAGTTCAAAAACTTCAAGCATAAAAATATGATACGACCATACTAATCCGACGCATAGATGACCCATTCATACCTGATGATGCCATCTATCCGTTAGTCGCGTGAAATATTTGGAAAAATGAAATGTATATTTATTCAGTGATCATAAGTCGATTTTGGAAAAGTCTGAAATTTACCTTCGAAATTGTTCTTCATAAGCAAACATTAATTTGTTGCAGAAAGCAGAAGTTTACAGCATTTTAAAATATACTACTTCATTTGATTTTAAGGCATGCACGCAATGTCTCATTTTCAGTTGGTTAGTTTTTATAGCACCTATAAATATATTTGGCGTTGTTTTATTCTTCGGTGAGTGTTATTTTGTCTTCCATTGAAGATTTTTTGCAACATCAAATAGCATGATAGCCTTTGTACCGTTTTCTGAATCGCATGCTAGTCGGTAAAATTTGACTTAACTCATATTCTTATAGTGGCGTATAGAAATACGTATATTCTTGAAATCAACTTGGTTCCTACGATTGATCCAAATCATCTGAATGTTCCTCAGAGCATTAATTCGGCGAACCACGTTTTGGGGAGTGAGCCAATCCCCTACATGATAATGTCCTTTTTCCGACGCCCTTCCCTAGTGATGATTGTACTATCCTAGTTGCAGTTTAAAATATATGCGCACGATAAATCATATTAACGCATAAAAATATTTTCTGTATAACACTTCGCTTCTTTACGAATTTCAACTCCAAGCGTTGAAATCAATAAACAATGATGTATGCTAATAGTTTAATAAGTAATGTCATTATTGAATATTTTTCTTAATCAAATAATAGATTATAATCAATGCAGTAATAATTTATGCAAATATGGGAACATCTTATGAATTTAATGAAGGGTTTCATAAATAGCAACTTGAAAATATAGCTTTTGAGTAACGAAAGAAAATAAAACCAAAAGCATAAAGATCTTACGTTGATTTATCTGCAAATTCCTTTCCTGAATGAAAATTAAGAGCTAGCTTCGTATTAGAGTGCTTGTAAAGATTCCATATTCATTGAAAACGTTATGTTAGAGTTTTAGGTTGCTATGGGGTGGAGGCGACTCGTATTATGACATTCACTTCTGCGTCAGAGAATAATAAATTTGACTCGTAATTACTATTAACTTGTAATTTTTAGAGTAGTCCATGGTAAAAATTAAAACGAATAAATGTTCAAAATGTTAAGCTTTTTAAAATCAACTGCTAGTGTTATAAGAATTCAACTAATCCAACTTAGGGTCTTTTTACTGCAATTTATGCTGTTGGTAAGTTAACCATGAAAAAGGGGTTGTCAACTGGGTCTGTGCGTAACGCTATAAATTGTATTAGTAAAGTAACTTAAAAGTGTAAAGAAATTTTGAAATAAGATTGACCAATTGTCTTTATGAACCATTTCTTTGATACTGTTTATTATGAAGATATGTGATTGTCGATACGTAGTTCGGATATTATTTGAAAAAGTTAGAAAGGAAAAAGTATGTAGGGCCATGGATTGTTTAAATTAGTCTGTAAATAAAATAATCTCTAAATATTGCTTCAATATGCGCAAAATAGTACTCTTTGAAAACTTGAATCAAATGGCTTGATATCATCCAGAAATATACCTAATTTTCCATGCTCACATATTTAAGTGTAACCATTGGAAAGAGTAGAAAGTGAATTTTGTAGAAAAAAGTGAGTGAGTAGTTATGCAGGAGCGAGTGGGGAATGGAAGAGAGTTGGTGAGAGGTTCATGGAAGTGGAAAAACGGCTGTGATGGGACAGGGCACAGCTAAAAGCGGTGGGGAAAGGGGGAGTTCGATAAAAATGGGACCAGGACAGAAAGGTTATTTTGGATGACGAGAATTGAATGAATGTTTTGTAAGGAGATGGAGATGATGCGAATTTCGTAGACCGCTAGATGATATGTTTCGGAGAAATGATTTAAGAATTTGAATGAGGTGTGTAGTCATTAGTGAAGTGGGGATCGCGTCAGAGTACATCTACATCTACATAATACCCCGCAAGCCGCCGCAAGGGCGTGTGGCGGGGTGTAGTAGGTCACTACCCGTAAAAAGAAAAAAACACAACCACATGTAAAATTAACACATACATAAAAAACATTACCCACAGTGGCACATACGTTAATTCAAAAATCCTTTCATTATTCATGCATGCAAATAAAAATTGGTGTATTATGGTGGTTGGAGCGAGCATTGGTCTACTCATCTGAGGACTGCTTTCATATACCAGTTGATATCTTTGCAATCTATATCTAAATTCCAAAAACTTCATTCATCTGTTTGCTGTAATTCCAGGGAAATTAATTTACCCTGATTTGAACTTGTAACATGTAAAATGTAAGGTTTCCAAAACCCAACCGTTCGTTTTTATTCCCTCTTGAGAATATTTCTTGTTTTCAGGTTCTTTCAAATCACACCCTTCATCTTTGTAAGGCACCGACAAGATTACATTGTAAATGGGCTCGTATTTTTTTCACAAAAGAATTTGGCCTTTTGAAAAAACCCATTGCATTGCCCTCCAGTACGTATTTTATGCCGGCTGACCCAGGTGCGAGGAGAGTGTGGCGGGCTCACAGGCAAAGGTATAGCTCCAGATGCTCTCACCCTTGAAAGGAAGCGTGTCCTAATAAGGTAGAGTAGAAAGAAGCTGCCTTCTTCGGGAGCTTAAGTGTCGAAAGCTTTAAGAGCGGTGAAACTAATAATTTTCGATGGTGGATTGCGAGGGAATATATAGACTTCAAGAGGCTCACCGAGGCTGTTAAAATATCCGTAGGCACTTTAATCGACGCCGTGGGGGCCTACTCAAGTGCCCCAAAGTTGGTTGGTGCCCTATCGCATAATATCTTTTATTTCATGCTATTGTGTCCTGTTTTCCTCAAACATAAAAATAGGAGCATACACTAACATGATACCTTACCTTCCTTCCTGCTTATTTGGACGCGAAATGTGTAACTCGTAACAAGCTAGGAGTTTGTGAACCCTTCTTCTAGTTTTCATTGAAAAAATACAATATATTTTAACTCGGTGGTGTTTTAATTGATAGTGATTAAACATAAAAAAAATTCACTTTAAAAAATGATTTTGTATTTCTTCCGTGCAGCCTTTTTCTTCAACATAACGCCATGTTCAGTGAGTTTAGCTTTGCAAATATATGTATTTCTATATTTAATCTAGCCCATTTGATATGCATTTATTAATTCATCAATTGATTTTAATAATTTTACCGGTAATGTACTGTCCGTTTTCAGGTAAAATTATCGCATCAATATACCTTATTATCTTCCTTATGATCAGAGGTGAGTATATACATCTTCCCATCCACTGAATTTGTTAGCAATATTTTGTATGAAATTATCTAGTAGAAACTATTGACTTTATTTTCAATCTTTTTTAATTATTTTCCTATTGGATTCAGCCTCTTTCTTTTGGTGCTCAAGATTCATAAATTAAGGCAATAATTTTAAACGATACATGAATATAATTATGTGTATGTATATATATATATATATATATATATATATATATATATATATATATATATATATATATTACTAGGTAATCTACCGGTTAAGGTACGTTTTCGGATGGACGCAACTACAAAATAGATTTTGTGACTCCTAACAAAACACAAAATCCAGTTTCCTACTCTACATCAGGTCCCTCTTCATCTCTGAGTACTTTCACCCTCCCTTCTTCCCGTCCAACATCCCTATCCTGTTCCTTCCCTTTCCTCGTTGCCCTACATTCTCCCCACCGTTACAGTCATCAACATCCCACTGCCGGTCAATATCCCCTTCATCTACTTTTCCTGCCTCCATAGGGTATCTCCCAACAAACCCCTCTCTTCGCCCACCATACCAAGTACTTCCTCATTTGTTTTCTTCTCTGTCCACTTCACCTTCTCCAATCTTTTCCACACCCACATTTCAAAAGCCTCCTATCTACATTTATCCTCTTGCTTCAATTATTTTAATGGTTAGCATAGCCTTTTACTTTCTAGAAAATCGCATAACCTTTGTTTTATTAATATTGATTCTCATCCTATACCTTTCGCACTGAATTTCCAATTCACGCAGCAATGTTTGCAACCCCTTGGCTGAATGACAAACTAAAGCTTGTTCATCAGCAAACCTAACTGATTTTACGATTTCCCCACCCACTTTCATTCCTACTTCCAGTTCTTCCCATGCCTCTTTAATCATTTTCTCTACATACAGGTTGAACAGCAACGGTGATAATGAGCAACCCTGCCTTACACCCCTTCCTAACACTGCCCATCCGGACTCCCCGTTCCCCACCCGCACCTGAGCAGGCTGAGACATGTAAAGGTTGCGTATTAGCCTCCTTTCCCTCCATTCTATTCCTATTTTCTTCAATATGCTTATTAGTTTTTCCTAATTCACTCTATCAAACGCTTTTTCGAAATCTACGAAACAGGCAAATACCTCCTGGTTGTGTTCTATATTCCTTTCGAGTAATAATCTCATTACTCAATTGAATTAAGCGTACCTCTCCCCTTCCTGAAGCCAAACTGTTAATTCCCTAAGTAATCATTTACCCAACTCTCTATCCTTTTTTTGATGATCCTGAGAATATAATCATAATAAGATGATAATAATAAATATATAAAGTTCAACGATAAAATCTCCCGGATAAGGTAGGCATGAGTGCATCATGAGTTCTTGCTACGGGATAGAACGGTAAATAAGGGATCTCACCTGTAAGTTACGCGCAATTTGCGCGAAGCAATCAGCCATAAACGCCCGGATTTGTTGAAGACCAAAAATTAGCTTTTGCCCCATGACACCACCCCTGCTCACACATCCTTACTAGCGCGAGAGGTTTTGGCCAAAAACAGCTCGCGAATGATGCCGCACCCACCGTATTCCCCAGATCCGGCCTCCAATGACTTTTTCTTGTTCTTGAAACCGAAGAGGCCCATGAAAGGACAACTCTTTACTACGAATGACGAGATAAAGACTATCGAAGGAGGTTCTGAGCAAGATCACAAATAATGATTTTGTGAATAGCTTCGAGGAATTGAAAAAACGTTGGCACAAGTGTTTAATATCTAACGGGGATTACTTTGAAGGGGACGAAATAGATAGTCATGTATAAATAAATAATTTTTCAGAAAACACATAAGTCGTGATACTTTTTAACAGACCTCGTGTATATACTATATGTATGTATGTGTATATTTTTAAAAGTAATTTATCAGTTAATGTAGGTTTTCAAACAACATTACTACCGAAAACCTATCTCTTAACGAAACACGATAGAGCTTTCCACTCTACAAGTCCCTCTTTATCAGTATGCACTTACTTCCTCCCTGCATCCCGTTTCACATTTCTATTCAATTACTGCCCATTCCTCGTTTGCCCAACATTCTACTCTCAATTGAAGTCTTCAACATCCCACTACCTATAAACATACTTTTAATTAACTTTTCTGCCTCCTTATTATTTCTCCCAACAATCTCCACTCCTCTCCCACCATGCCCAGCACTTTTTCGTTGTTTTCCTTTGCGTCCGTTTTACCTCCTCTATCCTTCTCCACACTATTAATTTTAAAGGCTCCAATCTATGTCTATTTTCCTATTTCAGAGACAATGTTTTTGTGCAGCACATAACTAGGCTACATTTCAAAGTTTCACGAGCCTTTTCTTACCATCCTTACTCAACGTCCCTGTCGTCAACTCCCTCCTCCCTGTGAAAGCCTCTTTGCCTAGCGTAATTCTTCGCCTTACGCCTCTGCTACTTTGATCATTTTGGTGAAAACATTTCCACAATATGTAAAATGTTCCACCTGTTCTATTTTTTGCACTCATATTTTAACGTTGAGCTTAACCTTTTTCTCTCTGGAAAATTGCATAATCTTTGTTTTATCTTTATTATTTCTCATCCTGTATCGCACTGAGTTTTTAAATCACTCATCAATGCTTGCAACCCCTTGTTTGACTGACGAAATAGAGCTTGGTCATCAGAAAACCTAGAATTTCCCTCCGCCTTTCATTCCTACCTCTAGTTCTCCCCATGCCTCTTTATTCATTCCCTCCACATATACGTTGAACAACAGCGATGATAATGGACAACCTTTCCTTGCACCTGATTGTATTCTATATTCTTCTCGATTAGTGATCTCATTACTGTAATGGCATCACGCGTGCCTCTCCGCTTCATTAACCCAAACTGGTCATCCCCTTAGTAATCATTTGCCCTACTCTCTATCCTTTTGTTTATGGTCCTAAGAACAACTTTAGCTGCGTGGGATATCAAACGTATTGTCCTGTAGTCCTCACATGATGTAGCCTTTACCTTTTTCGGAATACGAACTAAAACTGATCTCACATAGTCTTCCGGCCAGATTCCTTCCTCGTAGATACTACGAATCTTTCCACATAGACTCTTCCTCCCACATTTTCCTAAACCTTTCAGTAGTTCCATCGTTGAGTATGCCTGAACCTAAGCTATCTTCACATGCGTCATATTACCTTTCTATGTCTAAATTCCTTGACCTAAGTTCTTTGCCATTAAATTTTTATGGCAAAGAATTGACAATTCCTTTCATTTTGTATACATTATTTCTAATTCCACCATTACTTTTAACATATTTTCATTTCTTTTGTTTTAAAACAAAAGTTTAATTTGTCCAGATTTAATCGCCGTACCCTTTATATGTTTGCCCACAAGAAAGATAATATACATTTAGATTATCCTTACATAAACCAGCAATTAATACTCGTTTATTGTTATTACGTGTATGCATCCTGATTGTGTTCCTAAATATTTGAAGAAAATTCACTTAAGAATCAAAACTTACCGTGATGCTATTCTATTTAAGTACACTTTCAATAGGAATTTATGTAAAATATGACCTATATAAGTTGTGATTTGAGTGTTTTACCGAAATGAGCAATTTATTTTCTGCCACACCACATTTATTTTTATATCACCAGCATATAGTATTTTAATATCCTCGGTTTTTTGTTGGCGAAGCTAAAACTCTATTGCATTAAAACGACGGTAAACCTTGTTATTCTCAATAGTTTAGCTTATATATTAGTGTGTGGAAATGGTGGAATTAAAGTCATGTGAGACGTGGGTTGAAGCAGCGTTGACTGAGAATTTTTCCAACGTCTTTCATCCAATTTTTCGATTTCACAGCAGGTTTGGGCTCAGTTTGCACGATTTTTATTTAGTCATCCTGGCTGCTCTCTAACATCACTGTTCCAATAAATTCTTCAAAAACTGTGAGCAGTCGTTTTTTTATCAAACTTCCCATTCTCCGTAGAATATTGAGTTACATTTTCACTGATATAAGAGAAAAAGTGAGAGAGGAATTAATTCGTTAAAAGCCTCCCTTGCAAATTATTCACATCTCTTCCATTTTGCGTCCAAATGTTTTTTCCTTCGACACTTCACCCAATGATGATTCACTTTTTGAAACCCATTTTTATGATTCTAAAAAAATTGTTATTGTCACAAATGTTTTCCCCTCCCTCCTCCATCCAGTTCATCGTGGAAGGGCAGGTTACGGCGGAAGTCGGTAGCTGGGAAAGGGTTGATTTTTACTATGGTCCATGCGAAGTATGACTCCCAGACCGTTCTCCATTCCGACATCCCCCCACCCTCAACGGCGGACGCCCCTCCCCGGCCTGTGGCTCCTCCCACTGAGGAGTCTCTGCATTAGCTGACATGTTTTATTCATCCAGCGTAGGGAAGAGAGAAGGGGAGCGCTGCCCCTTCACCCGCCCCCTGACACCCGCCCGCTATCATCTCCAACCCCCATCCCCCTCGCTCCACCCCATGCCATAGTAGTCCTAGGACTTATTTGTTGGCGAAAGGATGCTTATGGGCCAAAGGTACCATCGCACCATTGAAAGCCTGCCTTCTATGTTACCGACTACCCACTTATTGCACTCAAAGACAGAATTCCATCGGTCCTATCAGTGTTCATAAACCTAGGAGTTTATCAGCAACAAATTAAAATTTATTTTATATTATTTTTAATTCATTTATTTGGTTTGTCAATGTTCAAATATTTCATTATGTGAAAAATGTAAGGCGGCATCTAATATGGTGACGAGAGATTAAACCCGGCCGAGTTCGAACCTGGGCGTTACATCTTCATTCCACGACTCAAGCTGGTGTTTGATATTTCAGTACCCTGCAGGCCACCGCTTGGGTTTGCGGGAGGGGGGTGTATGCATGCCTGACAAATTTTACTACCTGACCAATTTGGTTAACTCAAACTCCGTGATTTCAGAGATAACCTGAGTATTAAGATGGATCACTGGCAGTGTAATAAATGGAACTCTTTCCCTCACTCTACATTTGTGATGCTAAAGAATTTAAAAGAATGCGATATTTATCCTTACCTCTGAAACTATTTGACGACTCTAATTTTGTAGTTTTGTGCTCCCAAACCTTGTTGGTGAATGTTTATGCATGAAATGACGCACATTGCTGCATATGGCTCTGTTTAAAAAATAGTTTTTCATGGAAATGTATGAGCAGGTGGCGTTAAATACCAAGCCGTGATTAACCTGCACATTCGTGTAAAAGTATTTCAAAAAATAGAAATGTTGTGATCATAAAATGATTTTGAATTTTTAAATGGCAATTATAATATAAATTAAATCGCTTTATAATTTAAAGATTATGTAAATTCAGCATTGAGTTTCAATTACTTTTCATTTCAGTATGGGATTAATGAACTCCGAATTCTTCATTGTATCTCAAGTAGTAGTAGCAATTATGGGAGAAGACGGAGAGGTAAGGTAATTCGTGTCATACGGGATGGAAGGGAAAGGAAGGGTGGAGAGAGACCCGGCGTCGGCATTAACCTACCCTTGTCGAAAGGCACCAAGGGGTCCGCAGCTTGGCATGCCATTCGACAGACGTCGTACAAACTGAAAGTGCTCTCCACAAAGCACCTCAAATAGGGATCGGGATACCACTGAAAAATAGCTGCCGCCTACGGGATTTGAACCCCAGCCCTCTCGGTAGGAAGCCTGTTCGTTAGCCAAGACAAACTCCCGATTCCCGGTGTATCAGTATCATCATTAAGTTTGATTTAATTCAGTGTAGAATTCGTAAAAAACTAAAAGCTGCTTATTATTTCGTGATAAGAGAATGGGAGGAGGGCAATTGGAAATCTACCGTCGCCTCTTCCATAGCGTCGGACTAGGATTCCCCTGACACGGAGATGTGCAGTAGGAAGCGTTGAATTGTTGGTAGGAGCGAGATGGTGGTGAATGCCGAGGAGATTCGTTTACGTGAACCAAATTTGGTACCGTGGATGGAGGGGATGGATGACAGGGGATGGGATGGCGGGAAGGGTGGTACATCAGGGAGAGGAGGGACAGAAGGGGACTAACGGAACCGCTTTGGCCCGTTTCACATCTTTTCAGCAAACCCCATCTCTTTTATTTCGCTCCCAACCCTCATATAAATGCTGCACGCAAATCCGATGCGATTTCCATTTCTCCGTCGGTTTCTTTGCCGTCGGGCTGACGGCTGGCCTGGGAGGCGATTTCCCATCCAAGTGTCCCCCTCTACCCCTGGTCGTCACGAACTCCGACAACCGCGGCACGGAGATGCCGCTCTCTGGGGGATGACGGCAGCGGACGTTCCTTTAGGATTCTGTGTCGTCGAACATGAACCAGTCTTTCGGTGTCATCCGACGGATCTACAGCAGATTCCTGGGACCGTGACACGAGGGACGTGGGTCCCCTATAAAGAGTGTTTCGCCCTCATGCTTGGATTTCGGGTGTTAATGACCTGTTGAATGGCAATATTTTTTTCAAATTCATATTTGTTTTAATGAGAAGGAATAATTTATACGTTTCAATACTTGAAATGATTGACACAAATGGAACCACTTTCCATAGAATGGTCGAAGGGTGAATTAATTAGGCTGTCGAGCTTAGGATCAATGAATAAATGTTGGCAAACGCAACGTGGTCTAAATAATATTTCAAATGAATAGTTCATTACTAATAAGTTGTCTCTTTATATTTTTGAAACCCGTTTCTTATTTTTTCATAAACAAGCTGAAGTGCTTAGTATAATGGGCCCCTTGACCCGAAATGGATCTACAGTTTGCGCAGGTAATTGTTCTAAACGGTTTGGCTTGTATATTAATTCAAATTTATTCCGGGAAAATCATGCTTGTAGTGTTAAAAATAAAATTATGACTGCTATCACAGTACTATACCGACTGCGGTACATTTTCCGAAACAAGAATCGAAGAGTGGTCATCCAGTCCTGTTTGATAGCCAATTACCGTGTGTGAAAAACATTAATGTTTGCACCAAAAGGATTTAATTTTTAACTTAATACTGCAAATAAGAGCCCTCAATTTTTTTATTTTGACTTCCAAACACCTAATATGGAATTCTATCAATCGACGGGGCTTACAATTATAATCCAAAGTTAAACTATCTCCATCGACCCATATTTTAAAATTAAAACATGCAAAGTGCACTAAAATATTAAACCTATTTTAAATTCTAATACGGTTACCTATTCTACAAGAACTACCATTTACCTACATGCTGGCACGTCGGCTATACTAGTAGTATCATTAAATCCATTTCGTACCAGACTGTATAAACATATAATGATTTGACTTTTGGCTTAAAAATATTTCAGTTTCGTACAATGTTTTGAGTAAAACTTGCAAATTCCAGGTTTGATGGTATCAAACTGTGTCCTAAAAAGTTGTTAATTACTATACTTATCTATTGCTATTTTCCTTTTCATATATTCTGGCTCTGCTGCTCAAAAATATGCTTTATCTGTGTCCTTATGCTGCTGTTGTAACATTTTATTAGCAATTTTGCTCATATTTTATCACGCATCACTTTTCACAAACATTTTTCTCTATTTGCCTTTTTAACCAAATCCATTTTTTATGAACTGCAAACTACTTGGAACATTTATCGGAAAATATTACATGTTATTTTATTAATTATCGTAAGCAGAATTTTGTGCGTACGGGTACTTATCCTCGTATCAGGAATTAATATTTGATGGAAGGAGACTATTAGGTGAAATTTTATTTATGCAATACCTTTCCAACTTATGCAAATCGATCAAGAATGGTAGTGATTCGTTGCTTGCAGGGGAGCAAATACCTTTGGGCGTGCGTTCAAAGGTTTGGCGACCACTGCATTAAAGTGCCAGCCCAGTGTTTGAAAGGTGCTCCTGATCGCTTATTGATATCCTATATAAATGAGATATCTAGAACCTATGTGTATAAAATGGTGTCCATATTGATTATAATCTTATGCAACTAGGCTTTAAAACGTTCAACATGCTCGTCATTTGTCCAGAATAAAGAAGTAATCAGTGAGCAGTAATTTGGGAGCTGAATACCTTTCTCGTGTGTGTTTACTCCCAATTGACCTAAGTATATTATATTTAATTGTAGAGATTTTTATTTCCACTTACCATTAAGCTTAATACCATTTCTTTTTTGTGTTACTGATTTATTTCATGTCTCTAATCCATAGAATATTTTCTATCTAAAATTCAATTAAATATTCTCTCAATTTCACTTAATAAGAATTGAATTAAACGGATTTATATGATAAAATTTTATCCACATCTCGTTCCAAAATTTAAAAGTATATTTTATTGACTTAGTAAAGCTTCCCCTATTTCCAGCGTGGCAACAAGGACCCTCCATCAATAAAAAAATTCTGATTTGGCTCAGGAGCTGTTGGTAATATTTGGCATCGAAATCTTACTGAAAGATATTTTTGAGAATACTAAGGAGGTAGCGGAGTAATTGATAAGAGAGATAAATAGTCATCTGCGACTGATATCATATTTGGCTGCATTAATTCGGGAAAATGATAGATTTTAGGGAGTTAATCAGTTATTTTTCTTTCGGAAAAACAAAGTTTGGTTTGGCTTTTTAAAAGTATTTTAGGAGCTCTCCTCTATAAAAATTGTTGTGGCAAAAGTTCTCCGACCGTTACAATTATATATAAATGAAACGAAATTGAAATATATCAATTAGTTTATAAATTAAATTATTTGCACCAAATTCCTTTACATTTTTTCAAAATCACGAATCTTGTTTTCAATTATTTAAGATCAAAGCTGTTTTTTAGCGGTTTGTAGTTCAAATAAGTAATTATGAAGACTAGTGAATCAAATATTCTCCGATCACCACAAATCATCGATGTGGCAGGTGATAATGAACCATCAAATTTCTCACCGAAAGCCTTTAGCCTATTTTTAAGGACTTACATGAATTATCTTTGAAGAGGAAAAGAATTTTAAATTGCATTAGGTATGTACATGGGAAGGCCCATACTTACCCGGCCTGACCTGGAGATGGCGGTAGTTGTTTGAAAAATAAATGTATGATAAGGTTCGTAATCTTTTAAGCATACGTTTCAAGTTTGAAGACGCCACGTTGTTTGCTTGGCAGCCATCAATAGTGAACGTTTTCCATGAATTTGTGAAAGGCGGAGAAAATTAATCACCGTTATGAGACACAATACTTTTATTTGAAAGGATTCAGCCCATCTAATATAAAAGCTGGGCTGGATTCTACTCTGGGTGAGTCTGCCCCTTCGTTTACATTAGTAAAATAAACGAGGCCGTATGAGATGCCAAGACGAGCATCGCATTGGTCGACCAAATGAGGTGACGACTCCAGAAACGGTGAAGAAAATTCACAAAGAGATCAAGGGCTCGGTGGTCAAAGATTTTCCAACCGTGAAGAAGTGATATCGGCAGTTATGTATTTATTTTGAGGAGCAAGACAGTTCTTATATTATAAAAAGAGTGTTGAGCTGATTGAATATCGCTGGGAAAACTGGGTATAGAGCTGAAAGGAGATTATTTTGAAAAATAAATACATTTTTTCCAAAATTTTTGTTTTATTTGTTGGGTCGAGTACTTCTGGGACCACCTTCGTAATTCACTTGGGTATTTGGTCTTCCTTTATAACTTCCTCATACTTTGGCAAATCTATGGCTTCGACGTTTGGCGATGTTATTTGTTTCAAATGCTATTTGAAAGACAGGCGAGTTGCAAGTGAGGGAATCGTGGTTGCAGAAATTTTAATCCACTTGGAGATTCTGCTAAGCCGGCCAGTGGTGTTTCATGAAATCCCTTCAAGAAAGACAATCTAGGCCAAATGAGACCAAAAGTCATACGTCCAAAATTTTCCAATGCATTTCGTGAGCCTTTCCTTCCTCCTTTTCCCTCTCTCCGGAAGCACCACCCTGAATCTGAATACTCACTGCGCAGTGGCCACAAGTTTGGCTTGCACGTGTCGCTCTAAGTTTATTGCCATTCATGAATAACACTCGCATATTCTTTCCGCCCCCCCTGTTCTTCCTTTCACGTGCCGGCGGTTCCTTAGAGGGCCGGGATCGGATGACTGTCGTGCCGTTGAAATGGAAAGAAGGGCAAAATTCTGTCATTCCCATACACCCCCGGATCCCTCCGCCGCCTGCTTCACCTGTCCCGCTGAAACTCCCTTCATTTCCCGGATGACAACAATCATTCTCTCCCCCCCTCCCGCTCACAACCCCTCTCTCGCCGCTCCCAGTTCCTCTTCTTGATACGCCCTCACTTTTTGTCCCACCACTTCCAGATGCTACACCATGCCCATTCTTTCCTCTGGAAATTTATTCTGTTTTTTTCTTCTTTAGACTCAGCAAATGTGATGCCACTTTGTGGTCGTTCGTGCACACCGGTTGGAACTACGCTTTTAGGTTCTGAGATGGCTAAGGTCGCACCCCTTCCTCTCGCCCCGCTCCCCTCCACGGCTGACGCAAAGCAAGGGCAGCACAAGACACTCGCCTCAGTTCCTCGTGCCTTCCCCTCGACAAAATTAGAAACCGCCAACTCCACGTACGGTCGTTGAGTACTGTTGTATCCCCACTGGCAATTAAATGAATGCCGCCAATCCCTGCGATAAGACTTTAATCGGGGAGAATTTTTTATCCATATGCGGCGGTATTTAAACCGCAGCCTGGGTTTCATATATCGGGGTAGTACTTATCTTGAGCGAAGCTTTAAAGGGAACGGAATACATGCATGGTCAATTCCTTTCCCTCTCCCGTTACCAATTCGTTTGAGAAATCTCGTGTCAACAACAATTCACGATTTTGGCAAAACTGAACAATCACAGCGACATACCCCAGATTGAAATCGAGCGTCTGCCGAACTGTCCATCTATTTCTGCTTGTCTACCAATCTTGCATCTCAGATTATCGAGATTAGATTTTATAGATTTAGTTCCACGACCTCTAAACGACCGTCTCCTTCTGCTAGATTTTTATTCAATTTCGACTCCTTTTGTGTATTTTTCTTTTAGCTATATTGTGTCCATACGTTTTTATATGCTCCTCTGACCCAAAAACGTTCATTATTTTCCCTCTTGGGGGTCTCTTCGACCGTATGCAGCTCACTCGGCTTTACTCCTTTCTCTCGATCCACTCGCTGTGCTTAAGTACCTCTCGCATAGCTGCTCGATAATCCGATTTGCATCCGTCGTCTCAAAATGGGCATACCAGTTGAACATACTTCTTTCATATTCCTCTGTTAACGATGCAGCGAATCAATTCAGCCTCTTTCTTATTAAATTATTTGTTCTTCGCCCTTTTTCTCCTACTGGTTCACTTACACTACAAATTTCTCATGACCATCCCAGTTAAAAGTTATTAATACTTTTTTATGGCTTTGTTTGACAAACACATGAGTGAATTATATTCATCCATTGCTGTAGGCAAAACTTAATTATTTATATCGTGCATGCGATCAGCACCTTTTACCGACATTCACATCCATTTTAATCTCATTTTATCGCCTGTTAATATTTTACAATATTCATGCTGTAATATCACCGGGTTACCGATAGGAATCACATCATTTCTGCCTTACGTCTTAGTTATTACATTTGAAGGCGCCCCCTTTTCTCGTAAAAGTATTGCGTATATATTGGCGTGCGGAAGAAAGGGCTGTGTATTTGAGGATTTAAGAAAGCATGCGACTAGATGATTAGTGGAATGGTTTGAAAGGATTTCTGAGAGTATCAACAGAGTAAGAATTTTTTAAATTAATTATCGATGACGTAACAACTCTATAATTAAGCAACTCTATAATTAAGACATTTATGTAGTATATTGCAACTGGAAAGAGTGATACATCAATAACGGCAAAATAATTTATAAAGTTGATGATTCAGTATGCATTAGAGGATTATTTTTAAAAATGGCATTATAGAATAAGTAATCGAAAGGCTTTGGCATTCCAGAAAACATATTGTTGGTAATTTGGGTGGAATATGAAAAAATGAATGTTTTCCTAA
Organism: Hetaerina americana; assembly: GCF_022747635.1. Classification (NCBI taxonomy): domain Eukaryota; kingdom Metazoa; phylum Arthropoda; class Insecta; order Odonata; family Calopterygidae; genus Hetaerina; species Hetaerina americana. The sequence continues at coordinate 253,818 of NW_027286470.1, read as the reverse complement.
TACAACAAACATGGCATTGTATAAAAAATGCCATTTTACCCAAACAATTTTGTGAAGGTGTTTTTAGGGCAGTGTGAAGAGGAAAGCCGATTGAATTTGGTTTTGCTTAGTACCTAAAAACTACTATTAATAGTAACATAGATAAGAAAGGATCATGCATTAGAGGACAATGAGAAGATTTTCATCGCATACACTCTTAATTTGATAAGCATTAAAAAATTTCCTACTGTTGTTTTCTAATGCTGAGAAAATAATTTTTGTGGCCTAATAAACACAAAGACATTGCAGAGAAGAGCATTAGTATTACGGTTTGGATGGCATAGGAATGTCCTAAGTGAAAGTGTTCGAAGGGATTAGCTGGACGAGAAATGCTAGACAAAGTCACATGCGAAAGAACTTATTGATGACCTGTATATACCGAAGACGAAGAAAATACATGAGGATAGGTGATGAGGAAAAGGTTTGGGAATAGAGATTAGGGTTCCTGCTCCAGCTTTCCATGATACTCTTACATTGTGAATTAGGAGCCAACAAAAAGGCTTGAATACGAGGTTTCACTGCTTGTTTTGTTTATATGAAGTGTACACGCAGTGAAATGAGCTGTAAATTGAAAAAGAAAGTCATGTTAATTGCTTTAATTTTAGTACTTTTTCATACCAATTAAATAAATAATATATTTAAACCTCTCACCGAAGTTTTTTAAATAGTGGAGGTTATATTTATCGGTGAAAGTATTGAAAAATATTAAGTGAATCTATGGTGCATGTATGTAAAGCATTCTCCGCTTAGGTATAGCTAGCAACATTCAAGAATCATTCGCTCACTTGGTGGCGCGACGGTTGAATGGTTGATTGATGAGGAGAGGGTAAAACGCTACATTTATTTTGTTGAGGAAGAAAGATGGCGCTTGTTCTTGAAGGAGAGCGTCTACGAACTGGACCCATGCGGTGGTGCTCCCAATCCCAAGATGGCGACAGATGCCTTCATTTCCTTTCCCGAGGAAATCTTATTCCCCGAAAACGCTCGCCTCTGCACTGTTTCCCACCACGTAAACCCCTCCTCTCCCTCAACCCCCCACCCATCTCCCCGCTGCCGCCCCCACCACAAGAGCCGCCCCCCCCTGCCTCCTTCCCCGTTTCCAATCTCTCGACCTTTTCCATCTCCCAATCCCTCCCCCCCGCCCCATACCAAACCTTTACACGCCGCGCGCCGTGCTACTCAAACACACCTTATTCCATCCCATCTCGTCCGACCGCCCATCTTGTTTCCGCATCCTTACTCCTTCACCATCGACCGATTCCTTTTTCTTTCCTCATTCCCCCGCTTATAAGGCCCCCCGTCTCCACCCTTCCCTCCACACCCTCCTCCGTCGGCCCCACTTGATGACTTCGAGGCCCTTCAGCCCAGGCCCTTAGGAAATCCACAAGTAAGCTTTTAAGCAGACGTGACTCGTGTGGAGGGCCCATACCCCCTCTCTCACACACACAGCACTCTCACGGGCCCCAATCACAGCCTTCCTTTCCTTCGACCTTCGTCTCCCCTTCACCCTGCCCTTATACACACGGCCCCCTTCCCCCCACCCAACCGATCCCAATTCCTCGTCTTCCCTTATTCCATTTTCAGCTGCTTTGGACGCTTTGGAGGCCATTAAAAATTCTCACCTTTCTAGCTTCGAAGATCTGCCATTGGTTTTCGCATTCGTTTCGCCTGTGGATTTTCAAAATCGTCCGTTATTTTATTTTGGTGCTAACGGATGGTTAAATGGCTGTTTTTTTTCGTACCGACAAGGAGCGAGGTACCAGGAAAATGTATACGAGTGTGTTTGAGAGTCTAGTTGGTAAGGATCCCCTTAGACATGCCTCGCATGTTTTACGGATGATCGAAAAAACCTTTCCCCTTTTTTCGTGGCTCTGTCATGCGTGAACTGTTAAGGCGCAGATCACTCCAATAACGTCTCAGTGGGTGAGGAGCACCGAAAACCGAGGGCGTAAAAATGTTAAAAATTTGTATAAGATTCTAAGAGGCCAAGATAAGGCCTTGTCCACGTGGCTAGTTTTTTTTTAACTTCGAAGGAATTCTTGGAGATGTGGTAAACGTGTAATACCTTCGATGGCATAGAAAGCTCGCTTTCCAATCGATAAATCCTAGAAAAGAAAGAATTTCAATTTTATGGATTCTTATCGACTTCGATCAATTTCTTCGGAACCGAATTGAACGTAACGTATTCATAATGGAAAGGTTGGTTGCTAAATTTATCAAAGACCGAGTTGTAAATGTATTATTACTTAAGTCCGTTACGTTAAATGAATATCGTCGGGCGGGGCAGTTAGAATAGAGCAGGTGTTTAGGAACTACACACTGTTCAAATTCTTACTCGTTACACCTGGATTGCTTTTTGTGAGAGCATTACCGTACAAATTGTTATAAAGTATGAGGACTACTTAAATGCACAGGGTAATTCGTACAAATGACCTATAAACTGCTTCAATACACAATGGTTTGAGTATCTTTCCCTTTTCAAAATACATTTTCATTGCAGGAATGAAGAATTCCATATTTCTGCTAGTATAAATATCTGTAAGCAATTATTATTTACGTTTGGACGAATTTTCTTAATATTTGCTGTGTCGTGTGAAAGTAGAAAAAATAATAACCCTCAAGTGACCCCATTTTATCATAATGTCCAGTTATTACAAATTCATCGTCGTTCTTTTATGATGCTTGGTTTTTAGTTTCTGGTAAAGTTGTTGCCGTAGTGAAAATCCCTATAGTTTTCACTGGATGCTATCTCGCGCCCTCTACAATTTAATCCACAGCAGAATGTGTGTAGATTTCATAACTCCGTATGAAAGTATAAGTCGTAAGTGGATCAATTTTGAAACCCCTGCTAAATGGATAAAAAACGCTCACTTGTGTAAGTTTATGAATGTATTTCTGTTTTCGTAGCTATTTCCAACGTACTCTCAAAAGCAAATTTCAGGAAAAGTTATCAAGAATTGCCTGCTTTTGTGGCGCCTGTGTTATTTAAATCGTAATTTATGCCCATTTCCAAACTCACATAGTTTTATTAATTTTAAAAAGTTAACCTGGAGGCAAGGGGTCGACTCTGGTGTGGAACGATTGAGCAGCCTGAAATTCATCCAAGCTACTTCAGTTTCCAGGAAACCGAATGCTCTTAATTGAAAACCACTGGGAAGGGAAGTGACCGATTTATGGATTTGACGCGCTTCGTAGGGCTCAGTACGGGGTCAACTCTACCCGCAACTATTAAGCCTACCATTGAATTGCTTATTGTCCTTTTTTCCTTCATTATCATAATTGACAAATAAAACCAACTCAGGATATTATTCAAATTTTTTTAAATCGACCGTTTCCCGCATATGTTTGCCCTTACGTTGTGTAGGATCCATTGTAAATTAATAATTTTCATGAATACAATAAATGAGATAAAGGAGATAGTCCACAAAGTGACGCCTGAAGCTATCTCCTTTATCAAGTGCGCTTGTAACGCGAAAAAGGCATTTCTCTACAGGAAATTATCGATCAAATACAGAATAGCATCGTTGAATATATTCTTCAATAGCCAGTGTATCGTCCTCGGTGTCCTCCCGAAGTACATCAGCCTGAAAGGGAAGGAGAGTTGGTCTTCCGCTGGAAGCTACGCGGTGGGAGTTGGAAGACGGGCCTGGCTTAAAAGGGAACTCCACGAGTGGTATGTAAAAAGGGACGCCATATCACATTATCTACTCCTGCTATACCTTGAATTAACCCATGAGCTGGAATGGACCGAATGGCTCTGCTTTGACGACATGGTCAGGCAAAAAGCCAGTGAAATCGCCCATAAAAAAAGAGGTAATATCTCTCAGAAACTCAAATCCTTGGTGCAAAATAAGAAGTCGGCCTTTAACAGTAAATATAGTACCTTACCAATTCTTGGTGATCACCAATTCGGGGAGAGATTAGTGAACTTATCAGAGCACCAATTTAAACCAGACGAAACAGCCATGTTGGAGAAAGGGTTGAAATACGTCCCCAACCTCCCTATTACGGTCAACGAGGTGAAGAGCCTTGCAGTGGACTGTGAAGTAGCTCTCAGTAAAGAAAACCTGGGTGAGAAACAACTGGTGGCGCGTGAAATAGAAAAATGTTTGCAAAAATCCCGGTCTAGGAAAGGAAAAAATTTCCCTTCCGATTTAACGGCACTAAAATCAATCAGACGTAGTTTAGCTACGAATAATCTGATTGTCCAAAAAGCGGATAAGGGCAACGCAGTAGTGGTGATGGAGCAGAATAGCTACAACAGGAAGTGCGAAGAGTTCATCAAGGAAAATAATATCATAGAATTACCTAAGGATCCAACTACCCAATTCCAAAGGTATTGTAGGGACACCATCAAATCCTGCCAGCTTTTGTTTAAACCGAGTGATGTATATAAATTAGTGCAAATGAATCCCTCTGTTCCCCGGTTCTTCGGACTACCTAAAGTGCATAAACCTGATGTGCCCATAAGGCCAGTAGTTTCAAACGTTACAGCCCCGAACCATCTCCTAGCTAGGAAACTCAATGACATCTTTAGGCAGCACTCCAAATTCTCCCCCAAACATGGGGTAGTCAACTCCTCAGATTTAGCCAACCGTTTATCCTCAGTGGTTCTCCCTCCTAAATGCATCCTGGTTTCCTTTGACGTGGTGAATCTGTTTCCCAGTGTTCCTGTGAAAGAAGCCGTTCAGCTCGCCGAAGACCTCCTCATACAGAAGGCGGTTCCGTTCCCCATTATAAGTGAAGTGTGCTCAGGTCTAAAAACATGCGTTGCGCAAAATTATTTTAAATTCAATGGGAGAATATATGAACAACCAAAAGGGCTGGCGATGGGGTCACCCCTATCTCCATTATTAGCCGATATCTTTATGTGTCAGGTGGAAAGAGACATTTTTGCTCACCACAACTCCTTAGTGAATAACGTCTATCGCTGGTTCCGTTATGTCGACGACGTTTTTTGTATATGGTCAGGATCGGAGAGACAACTTGACAATTTTTTAATGTTCATTAACTCAATCAACAAATCCATTAAATTCACTTTAGAAAAGGAGAGCAATGGCTCTCTTAATTTTCTAGACTTAGTAGTAACTAGAGTCAATCAGAAATTGGAATTTGCAATCTACAGAAAAAAATCTTACACAGATCAAGTAATCCATGCCACATCCAGGCACCACTTTTCTCAAAAACTGTCTTCTTTTCATGCAATGATTAATAGAGTAATTAACGTGCCCATGTCTTCGCGCAATATTGCGAAAGAACTGTCTATTATTAAACAGATAGCGCACAGCAATGGTTACACGCCCCAATTAATTGACCGTTTATACCAGTGTAAAAGAAAAAAACTAAGCACGCTGTTAATATATGGTTTCAATCATAATGTTTTTTCAGAAGCCAAGTGGCGCAGGCTTCCCTTCCTAGGACAGTTGTCTCTCTCGGTCGCTAAAGTGTTACCAAAAAAACGGATAAAGCCAGCCTTTTACAATAGACGCAACTTGCGAAACATCCTCGCAAATAACAAAGACGAAATCCCAAAATCGGAAAGGAGCGGAGTGTACAAGCTAACCTGTGAATGCTCCGCCGTCTACGTAGGCCAGACGGGAAGGAAGTTCCGAGAACGTGTGAAGGAGCACCAGGCCTGCCTGAAGAACGGTAATGGAAAATCTCAATTTGCCAAGCATTTGATTGACCAGAACCATAAGAGTGATTTCAGCGTGGAGTTTCTCCATTTCGAAAGAAAAGGCCCCCGGTTGGACATTTTGGAAAATATGGAGATATTGGAAAGAGCAAATTCTTCCTGTAATATAGTGAACGACGTGCTATGTAACTCCCGGTCACCCCTCCTCAACCTTAAACTCCCAAACTCTTTGTCCTATCTCCACTAACCCCAAGGCGGACCCCCGCCAGGCAACCCTTTCCCTACCATGCTTCCTTAACCTCCCCCCCCCCTTCTCCCCCCCCCCCCGGAGACTAACCTTGACTCCTCCTTCTCAGTAATACCCCAATCCCGCTCCTTTCCCTCCCCCACCATCTCCTCTTCCTTTCTTACATCCATACACACCCCCCCCCCACCTCCCCATTCCTTCTGTTATATAAAGAAAGATTTTGGCCTGTATTTCACCTGAAGATGACGCTGAGCGTCGAAACCTAGGTCGTGAATAAATATTTTATGTGGAAAAACCAAGTGTTTCCTTTGCAAATACAATAAATATTATTACTGCTCGGCATGGATATGTTTTTTCCCGATTGCACATGAGGCATGGTGACAAAGTGCACAGGCACTTGTTTCGTCTTGCGTCTTACAATGGTTACTTGATATCCAAGGATCGTGCAGGGTCATTGGGGACACAAACAAATAAACGTGAGTGCGTGTTGCCTGACGGATAAAGCCAAGGGCGAGGGGTGAGGTGCGGAGCGGGGGACCAAGTGGGCAGCGAGAAGGGTATGGCTGTTGTGGAGGAGAAGGGAGGACAGAGGAGTGCGAGGTCCTTCCAAAAAATACGCGAACTGATGCCATAAAACGTTATTGTGCAAAATTTAGTCTACATCCACTTTGTCCCCTTCAAGTGCTCTCCATTCGTTGCTCTGCACTTATTCCATCTACTTTTTCATTGTTTAAGATTTCCTTGGAAGTCCTTGTTAGTTGGGCTTTTTTATCATCGTTTCTTGCTTTATTTTGTCCACATATTCTTAGTGATGTTCCCTAATCTCAATTTTACATTTTGGGAATAGGAAAAATTCGCTGGAAGCGAGATCCGGCGGATTGGGAGGATGATCAAGTAGGGTGATTGAATTTTTCGCCAGAAACTGGCGAACAATCAATGCTGGATGAGCAGGTGCATTATCATGGTGAAGGATCTATCCATCATGTTCTATTAAAAAAGTGCCCACTGATGATTTTCCAAAATTCAGTTCATCAGCTATCATTCGGCTAGTTTTTCGACGATTTTTAAGGACAAGGGACCGTACACGATCAATAATGTCCTCAATTTGGGTGGTTGAAGGTCGTCCCGGCATTACATCATCCAATGCATCTCTTCGGCCATCTTTAAAACGCTTAATCTACTTGAAAACGATGTTTTCTTGAGAGCATTATCACCGTAAACAGCTGCCACCATTTCAGTAATTCCTTAATAACTTTTACCGCACTTCACCAAAAACTTTTTGTTGATTCGTTGCTCCGTGATTTCATAATTTTCCATTTTCGGCAAGCAGGAAAAAGGGACAACAGAAAGTAACATAAATGGCACCATACGCACAGCTCGACGATCCGCCAAGCACAGACGGCTCATTGGGTCTAAGGCAACTAGCGCCGCAAGTGGGCGGGGGGGCTATAGTCCCCGTCATGGCCGCCAGTATGCACCAGTTCGCGTATTTATCGGGCAGACTACGCATTTTAATGACTTTAAAGGGCAGGCAGGGATGTCATGCGTCGTTGCAACTTGAGAACACTGTTACGCTATCACTCACATTAATTCTCTCCCCCCCACCCAACCAAACCGCGCACACACCCCTTCAGTGCCAGCCTACCTCCAACTCTTTCCTGAACCCATAGCCAGGTCGTCTTTTGTTCTCCTTCAATCCACTTTCCCCCTCCCCTCAAAAGGCGTCGGTTGTGAAGTCTCTTCCCCTCGCCATTCTCCCCTCTACCCCACTCATTCTTCAAAATAAAAGGAAGAGATGGAAGAGAGACCAAGGCCTTCACTTTGGCACTCTGCTTCCTCTCCTACTGTTCCATTATTTTTCAATGGCATTCCTTTCGCTTGATCTGCGGCGTGCCTCCATTCAAATACTGCAACTCGCCTTGGTCACACATGCCCCCGCATGTCATATGAAAGGTCAAACGGTATAAGGGTGTGTTTCCCTTGGAATTGCCGAAGAGAGAAATATGGTACAGCAGTTCGGCCAGAACTCCGTCCGGACTCCGTACAGAAGTCCGTATCCGTTTAAAGAGTGATAATTTACTTGCCCTTGTCATCACTGACCTATAAAACACAGTAATCAACCCGAAGGTCGGTATAGTAGGTGACGGTAGAATTCACCCATTACTAAATCCTATATTGCGTGTGAAATTCACATCAGGGTAGGGGGGCCATTTCCTTTCCCTATGCAGTTAAGGGTTTCCCAGGAAGATCTGGTCCTCGGTCAGTAGTCCAACGCTTTACCCTCTGGACTACCGCGACCCACCAGTTACCTACTCGTCACCGATATTTCCTACAGGTTTTAAATATTATCAACGTTATGTGTGGCAATATCACGTTAAAATTAAATCATCTGTGTGTCGTTACATTGAAATAGTGCAAGTAACGTCAACGAAGGTTTTGGCTACCTTATAGTGTAGGCAATGGTGTTAATAATATTTTCCTACACCGTAGCCAAATTTTAATTTAGATTCATTCCTAAGAATTGAGATTCAGGTGCATTGCGATTAATATCCGAGTAGTACGCTGAAATAAAATATCAGAAGATCTTTTTCAGATTAATTGATGTAATTTCGAATCTATAAACGTGTAGGTGTGTCTACCCGTGTAATAATTGTACATATGTGTCAGGGGCTTGATAGAATTTTTACTATTTTGAAATGAATCATTTTGTCGTAAATTTCTTGAAATGTAAAAAGTTTGAAAATATGCAGAGATCATTATGTTCTAACTGCTGCGTGGTATTAGTTGTGGTTTGTAATTGTGGTTCTCCTTTTGTCTTAGAATCAAGGAGACGTAAATAATATTTCGACGTTATTTAATTTTTAATGTGGAAGGATAAATTGTGTCTCATTTAATTATATTTAAGTTCAATTCAATTCAATTTCAAAGGACTTGAAAGAGGGAATACCTTTTAAATGTCACTAATTTACTTTTTTGCCACAAGTTTACTTAGTGCTCTTAGCTACCTTTTTAAATTGGCTGAAGGAATCGAATTTTAAAAATCAATTTGAATCGTAATTTGCTCTCTTTAGTTTAGGTTTTTCAAGTATATTTTATTAGATAATCACACTTTTGAACATTTGCTTTTAGCATTGTTACCGCTATATTATTTCTAGACTCCTCCACCTAGACTAGAATCTAAGCTAATCACCTCTACTCATCAATGTTCCGAAAAAATTATCGGTTAATATTATTGTGGTGATATTAAGTAAAATTTGCACTGATATAGTTAGCAGTATTCAGTTCAATCTTATAAATCTCCATCGTATTTGAAATCTTTGTCATGCGTTTGCGTGAGCCAAGTTTTCCGACCAATAACGGATATTTTAGTTTCTCCTTTATCATGATGCATTGCTCGTATCCTTGTGTTTATGACTCTCTTACAATGTTCTTGTGTTCCGCATTTTTTTTGCTATACTCTCATTATTAGACATGCTAAAAAAATAACCATATAACTCATGTCATGTTTCATTGCATTCTACGTGAAGTGAAGAAGGGAATAATTTAGGCTGAGACGGGTTGGTACTAGGCAAGCACGCGAACACACCATCCATAATCTCTGCTGAAAATGGCTTACGATGCGATGTAAATAGACGGAGCAAAACGTACAAGTTGGCGGTAGACTGTTTGAAAAATATTTTTTCAGAACATATACGATATTTCCTACCTAGTTCAACCTAGCTTATTAATTCCATATTTATGGTTTAAGACATTGATTGATAATCCTTTCATTACTGTTTTCATTCTGTATCCAAAAGATTAAAGTATTTTTTTCGTTTAATTTTATGGTATCATGTTTCATTATTTCTTGTAAGTGACGAAAATAAATATGCACAAAACAGTAATGGCCTAGATGACGTGATTCTTTGGTTATTGCCCTTTGTTTGAGCTTATTTAAAATGAAAGGTGTACCTTTGAATAACGCCTGCTGATTAAATAGCTCTAGTAAGAAGCATAGAACTTGATCCACAGCTTTTGTTTGTGATAATAAAGCTGGTTTGGGTAGGTTTTGATGGAGTACAACCTGCTGTACACTTTAAATTTACTAACTACTGCAAAGTAATTTACAGAAATAACATAGTCACTCATTTTTAACTCTAGCTCAACATAATTTCTAATTGCCATAACTTTATCCAAAATGCCTATTTATGTCCTATCTACATCTCGCTCTACCAACTATTAGGATACTTAGAATCCAATTTCCAATAAATTTCTCTTGCATCAAATTGTATTGGCTCTCTTCCCATTTCGCCCTTTTTTCCATTTCATTTCCTCAATTCTTATCGGCAACATCTAGAAATCCTCGAATTTACGCTTATCCCCTTCTATCAAGAATCAGGTTTCCAAGCCTTAAAAAAGTAGTCTTTCTATTAAATTTCCACTGTTTATCTAAATGTATTTACTACTCCTATGTTTATCTACTGTATTTACCTCCTGTATTTGAGGGTTTGGTCATCAATCCACCTCTTTTAGTATAATCCTAATTGCTTAAACTTAGACTAGATATTTTTTAAATGAGTTTAATGTCCCTTCTATTATGTCCACCATCCTCATAAACTCTGAGGCAATAGGCGCATTATTTTTCCTGTCCTATTTAAGTCACCCAGCTTTATTTTTATCTTACCTCCTTATTTCCTGAGAATGTAATTACCTTGGTTTCTTATGATCAATGCAACATATGTTGGTACTGGAATGGTAGCAATATCGTTATGACAAAGTTTTTCGGTTAAATTTTAGCATTATAAATTCTACGAATAAACTCATAAAAATGCAACCCTTGTTTTCCTATATTCATGATTATTTCTGCTGTAATCTCTTTCTTCCGGCATATCTTCTCCACTTCATATTTTCATACTGTTAATATCATTACCACAGCCACATTACTATTCACAGCCAAGTTTTTCTGGTGCCAAGGTCTCCTAAACAACATCATCTTCCCTTTCTATATTCAAACACACTGCTCTACTATCTTTTTAATGTATTTTATCTGTATCTTCTTTCCATCTCACCAGAATCTCCTCAAGTTTCCTTAAGATTTATTCGTTTTATTTCAGATAGTGTGAATGGATTTTCCCACCTTAAATTTAACTTCCTTTGCTTTGCTGTATAGCCGCCTATTGCTCTCTGTCTCTGTAAAATTTTTATATTCTGAAAATACTCTTTCTACCACAAATCATTTACCCTTTTAGTTGAAAGTTGACTAATTTCGAACATGTTATAAATATTAAAATATTATTATGTGACTAAGTAATTCTTGACTACGCTTTTCTGGCGGTTAAACAAACTAATACTTCTCTAATGATCAGCGATAAAATATATTCCCTAGTTGTGTCTTGTATAAGCACCTATATTTTGCGAAAATCTCTGCAATATTTCCTTAACATTTCCCTACAAAATCGCTACTCACTTCAAAACTTTTGACCGAGTGCGGTGTATTAATGTAATGAATCATGCCGTCATAACGTTTAAACGTCCCTCTTGTTTTTGATAAATGCGCTTCTTTATGTCCTAATTGGCATACTTTTGCAGCACGATCTCCGTAAATTAGTACTTCCTGTTATGTACGTATTTTCCCGTTCAACTAATGAGTTATAATCCTATTCAGAATGATCTCTGTCATGGTTTACTCTAACTTCGTGACTCATGGGTCATTTGAATTATAGATGTTGTTTGTTACGGGCAGCTAACAGTGATGAAGTGAATGCCTGCAATGCAGTTCCTGATTTAATCCAATGCGTAGCTCTTGCAGTCTTTTTAAATGTCTGCTAAGCCTGTTCAGTGCCTTTATAGAGATGCACACTCTTTCCCTCACCCGGAACCCGGCTCATTGTGAATGAGAATTGACCAAACTTAGCGCCATTATGTTCTTAAATGCTTGAAAATCTTTTTCGGGTAAGATAGTTGGGTTTGGTAGCATGCAAGTGGGTCAACTAAGCTTATCATATAGCATGTAATACGACTTTTCAAATACATAAAAAACATACATTAACAGTGGGTGTTATACGCTGCGAGAAGGTTTCACTATTTACTTTTTCAGATTAATTATTAAAGCTTTGACAATGTATAAATTGGATCATATTTAGTACTTTCTCATTCCCTCTCTATTTAAATATCTAAGGGAAATATCAACTTTGAATAATCTACTTAGAATGCTTCGCGTTTCTTCAAACGTAGGGTCGACGAATTGCCATTAAAAAACAGTTTGAGCGGAGTTAAACACCAAAAGAATTTTTTCTTCGGTAAGAGTAAACATCTGTTTTAACCTTTTTCTTGTGTAAAAAGAAAAAAAATAATACCAAATAATAGAATATAACAATGATTTCAATGTAAAAAAACGTGTATAACGCGATTAAAATAGCATTAGTCAGCCGTAAAAATATTTTAAACAACTCTCATTGATTTTGCAGTATTTTCAAGCCCTATTTGAACATTGAATCAACACAATTACTAAAAAAATGAAATAATATTGCAGAAGGCATTATTGGTCTTGATCATATTCTTTGTAAAAAGCAAATTATATTAAAGTTATGCATTAAAATCACGTTCATGTAATTTAAAATCTCTTCCGGCCGAAAAATATTCGCGATTTCAAAGTAATTTAGCATGAATGGTGTTTGAGGTGATTAAGCTTAATTCATTGTGACTTGATTCAGAATATGCATTAAAGACCAACATTTTAATTTTGTCTGAGATTTTAAAGAGGTAAGTGAAATAAAATGCAAATTTAAAAAAATGAAAAATATGCTCATCTACTTGCCAGACTAAGTTGATGATACAGGATTATTATATGAGTCATGGAAAACGGGGATATCCTAGAGTATTTTATTGCCATAAACAACAATCATTAATTGACCAAATGGTATTTCATCAGTTTGCTATTAAAACTCGTTATGTAATGAATATTGGGATTATATCTCCATTGTGAAGAATGGCCGAATAGGAATTTGTTATGGTATTAATCTACACATCCCGTCTCTACTACGCCCCGGTGCACACCATGCAACCGCCCACGCTGCAAATGCTACCATCTTCTAAGACCCTCCACATCCCATATCGCCAACTCCCTGCCCGACGCCATCTGCACCTCAAAAAACATTATATATCGCCTCTCCTGCAACTTCTGCCCTGCCTTCTACATGGCCGAATGCATAACCACCCTTTCCCTCCGCATGAATAAACACCGCTATTCCATCAAATCTCCCACCTTCCATAATTATCCCATCCCTACTCACAATGCTTCCCACAACCAATCTTTTGATGAGTTCTTTTCCGTTTCGGCGATTGAAACCCTTCCCAAATCTGCAAGTATCGTAGAGGCGAGAACCCGCGAGATGGCGCATATCTGGGTGTACCAGTTATTTAAACCACCTGGCCTGAATAAGCCCACTGAATGCATCCAATAGCTGCCTACATATCCCCTCCCACCCCCTTGTTCATTTCCTATTGGTCCCTTACCTCTCTTTCCCTCACCCCTCCCCCGCACATGTCCTCTCCGCTCTTCCCCGAGAACGCCATTCTGATGACGTCGGCCGAGCCGTGGAAACATCAAGAATATATGTTTTAGTGTCCTTTATTTGTATTTTTATGTTTTACAAATCAACATCTGTGCTTTATATATTCGTGTGTTGCCGAAGAGCGTACCATTTCGAAGATACATATGGAAGATATTTATGTGACGAGATTGTGTCAGCGGTTTCTATCTAATTTTTGTCTTGGAAATGGTAACATAGTCATAAGAACAAATTATGAAAAGTTTTACATTAATGAAATTTGTGTTCGATAACTTTAGTTAAGGAATTAACAAATAAAAGCCATTTTTCGAAACAAAAGTGCATGGTGTATTTTATGCATCGAATTAAATTAACCATGTTAAAAGTTAATCATGAGGCGACAATTATATCTAATTTGCTAGGGTTAAGTGGGAAATATTAAATGTGGCAAGTCAAAAATAGAGATTAAACTGTAAATATGTTATGCGATAAGTATTTTTTTGAAAATATGGCTCAGTACTTGACGCATAAAATGACATTTTGAGTTATCACCATTAGACTTTGAAAAGATAAGAGCATTAATAAATGAGTATCCCTGAGTGATAATAGATATCCGATATCCCTGAGTGATAATAGATAACTGGAACTTCCCACGTAGAGATTGGCGTTGCGAGGTTCCAAAACCTAATCTAAAATAAAATAATAATTGTAGACTAAATGGAGTTGTGGAGTGGCCTGGATTAAATAATCTACACATAATGGAAGGCGTGTAGATTTTGTAGTAAAGTTTTACCTTAGAGAGGGGGTTGCTTGGGAAAACTGAAATAAGACTAAAGGCTTGGATAGAGTAAGGAATAGATAATAGTGAGACGGAGAATGGTCAGGTGGAAGGTAGAATATTGAATAATCGCAGGAGAATGATAGGAGCAGAGTCTGTAGTTTATTGTAACGACCAATAAGAGATACTTGAATCGTAAATATCTGACGATGGTAACAATTTTGAAGGAAACGACCAAAGTGTGGTGATTTAGTTTTTCGAGGTCGCCCATTTCCAACCGCAAACAATAGAATTATGTAATAATAGCCGCGGTAACGTACAATGGAAGTCATAGTGTGCACACTGAAATTATGAATATCAGAAAGGATATGCTTACATGATTAGTAAATGATTCGAGAAGTGTGTTTTTTTCCTCTACTCGATTCGGCAAACACTTGGAAATCGTGACCACTACGCCATAAAATTGGAGCATAGGAGATTTATATGAAAGCTTTCACTTGTTATCCGCATGATTATCGTTTCACCAAGTCTCATCCCTCCGCACATAATTGGTAGCAAGCACAGAATCCCCTCCCACATCCCTCCATACTCCCCAATGCCTTCCAGTCCAGCTACTTGTCGACCCGTTCAATTCGATGCCCCCTTTGCACACCACCGCTCCCTCTCCCCCCTTTGGCCTCCGTCGTAATACGGAAAACCCTTTGACCCACCCCACTCTCGCCCCCCCCCCTTTCCCCTCCTCATACTCGCACCCCCTCGACTGAAACGAATATTCTTTGACCGGAAAAAGAGGGGAGGGGTAGGTGCGGGGGGGGGTAGCGTTTTGTGGGTCCAGTCGTGTTCTTTTCACCCCTTCCCTACTTCCCTTTCCTTTTACTTTCTCGCTGGCCCGTCGGACCTCGCCGCTGTTACTTGGGTCCTACCCCGATTATCATTTGACCGTGAAGCTTAGGGGGTGGGGCGAGAGGTTTTGGCGGTTAAGGGTGCGCTTCGATTCCCCTCGCCTCGCCCCTATTATTCTATCCACCTTCCGAGTGTGGGGTGGACTTTTCATTCCCAAAATCCACGAGAATATCACCTTTACAAGCCCTGTTTTTTTTCGTTTAGGGGCTTTGTGTGGTGCCATGATAATAGTCGCTTTGGGTTCGCACACCATAATTTGTGGCGTACCCATGTGTTCGTCCACTATTTCGGTCTTTATTTGAAAAAATTACGTCTATATTTCTTGTTTTACCTTTGCATAAGTGAAAATAGCGTGAATTATTTAGATGTTACCATTTCATGAGTTTAATGTTTTGCAAGAATGACTCAGGTTTTCTAATAAATCATATTTTTTAGGTGTGATTTTTTCTGTCATTAGATACAATTTTTTTCTTATTCTCTTACAAATTCGCTTGTGTAAAACATAATTTACCTCTAGGTGTAATTACACCCTGTGGTAACATATTTTAACGGGACTAAACCTTAACCTCAGAGAGTTTGGTTAAGATTAAAAAATCAGTCTTGGTTTATAAGTTTATAAAGATGCCTTTCAATCTAACAGTTATACTTCTGTTCCACCTATGCTTTAAAAATAAATATTTTCAAAATTTTGGGTCTGAATTGGTTTGAAATTTGTCATATTTCACTAAAGACTTCTTAAAAATAAATAAGTTCTCAGTTTTCCTTCTTTTATACACTATAATTCTCTAAATCAAATGAAATCTGTGGTCGGATCACCCCATGCACGTCGGAGTTTGAGTGTTTTCTTTTCCCTTTTCTAAAACCTTTAAATACCCCTCCTCTACCTTATCAGTCACTCTATACAACTGGTGCGTGCACCCTCTGCCATAAACCTTTTTGGTGGATTGCGAGGTATTTGTGTGGTAGATGTGGAAATTTTCAAAATGTTATCTGGACCATTCATCATACGTTGAAGCCTAACAGATACTACAATGCAACAACCATGTAAAGTCAAAACAAATCGCTTAGACCGGGATTCGATCACATATCTTTCGATATCCGGCCGGGTGTTTTAGCCAGTTAAGCTATCGAGGCGACCTCCTAAATTCTGAAATTTTGTTATGCATAGTTAGTAAATGTCTCCGTTAAAAGTTACAGTTGCGGTATCTCCCGCAGTTTCTTGGAATTTAACGAATACCGGTTGAAGAGAAAGATATTGGGAGGACGATCTTACGGCCAAGGTCATCTTGGTGAGAAATTTGACTTTATCAAACTAGTTTAATTTCAATTAAAAAAAACAAATTCCATTAGTACTTAACTTTTAGTTAAATGGTATATTGAAATTAATTGTTGCAGTACGGAGTTTTCACAATGGAACATAACGTAAGTCAGCCTTCCTACAGAGAATGAGAGGTTAGGTTTCAAGGCAGTGCCAAACTTTGCATTTCGGGCAATGAGCTACAATAAAATCGTATTTTTAAAACATTTGAATAATTTTCCTCAGCTTCATGTCAACCAGGGCGATGCTTTGCCCTTTGATGACCTGTCTATTAGGATTGAAGAGCCCGTATATCTTTTCGACCTCAGGTTATAATTTTCGGCAGATTGTTAAACTTATCAAATAAATAAACTGCGTGAAATATTACGTAATTATTTTTTTTTCATTTTGAATCACACTTCATAGGGAAATAATTAAAACTCTTTAACAGTTTAGTTTCCAGCTTACCTTTGTGAACACTTTCCATATCGGATAGAAATTAAAATCAACAACCGTGATTTCCACCATGCTTAAATTGATTTTTACTGTATTAGTACAGTTCAAATCACAATTGTTAAATGACTTTTGTCACCAATATACAGGCTTACTTAGAAGAAAGGCTTGCGAAGGGGTGTAGCCAGGAGTGATGGGTAATTATTGTTATTATATAAATCTATTTGCAACTAGTCAATTTTACTGGTGGCAAAGGTCAAGTCTGGTCAACGGTCACTCTTACAATGCACATACAGATATACATAAGAAGAACAGATATGAAACAAAATGCTCTTATATAAAAAGACACTTAAAGATTACCAACCGCTCCTTCACCATCACACAAGGGCTAGGTTCAAACCATGCCCACAACGCTCCGTCCGTCGCCGCACTCCATCCATAATCACGCACTCTTCAATTTCGTATACCTTTAAAAATCCCGCACCGTTCGTTAACGCGTCGTTCACTTTTGCACTACAACTTTTCACACCGTCCATATCACATACAAACAATATTTTAATAAGTACAATAGTATAACAATCACTGATCAATGAAGTTAATCACTCAGTAGCTGATTTGGACTTATTCTTAAAACTCCTAAAATTTGGATGGAAAGGGCTCAAACAAACCTCGAGGCTGCTTGTTCCATTCAACAATAGTTCTGTTTAAAAAAGAGTATTTTTTCTTATTTTTTGCGTTCTTATTTTTCTTTTAAAACTGTGGTCATTTTTTCCCTTAAAGTTTGGTGTTTCTATCTCTTTCCATAAATCTTTCCACGCTTCGGGAGGAGAGGGGGGGAAGGAATTCTTCAAATCAGTTAGAGCAGCGTATGACTAAGCGTTAGTTAGCCATCCAGTCAAAGGTTTAAAATCATTAGTGGGCAGATTGCTAAATCAGTGAGACAGAAATGGGACGAGGATTAATCCTATTAAAAAAAAGGCAATGCTTTTTAAGAAATATGAAGGCTAAGGTAAACATTCAATGTGAGGATCATGAAATAGTACAGATAGAAATGTGCACCTTATTTATAATAGTATATACGACGTTCGGTAGAAAAATAATTGTTGGATAAAGAAGCTTTTAATTAGAGAAGGGTATTGATGAAAGGCTCCTAAATTAACGATGCAAAGGAAAGAATCGCGGAAACTTTCATTCGTCGTAGCTTTTTATGAGGCAAAGTAACATGGTCGTTGAGACGAGCATATAAGCGTAGGTTGGAGGCTCTTGAGATGCGGATGTGAAGGAGGTGAGATAGACCAAAGAGATAGGCAATCGATGAGGTTCTAGGTATGGTAGGGGGAGCAAAGGGGTTTCCGGAAGAAATATCTGAAGAATGGAGGACAAGTGTATGGAGGAGAAACTGAGGATCAATGGGAAAGGAAAGAATACTGAAGAGAAAGGTAGAAGAGGAGGGAACAAAATATTTGAGACAACATTTTGGATGGTAGAAATCATGCAGAGCTAATGAACGAGCTATTTTAACACCTTGCATGAGATTCATGGATATATTGTGCCATGTTAGCTTATACTCACGAGTGCAGTACATGTATAGTCGGGTAGTTTTTGGACACACCTCGTATTTGTAGGTTCATGTGTATTTTAGTTGGTAGTTTCTGTGTTTGCATGTGTGTAAGGTGTAAGGGTTTTTGCATGAATGTGTACCATATTTTGTGTTTGGACTGCATAGATTTGTGGTTGTTGCATGCGGTTTTTTCTTATTTACGTGTGGTGCCCTGACACCCCCCGCCACACTTCCTTTAGGTGGCTTGCGGGGTATTAAGTAGATGTAGATGTATGTATTCTGCAGCACCGTTATTTCCCATTTATCTACTTGGAATCGTCATATACGACTTACATTGAACTCATATTACGTTTATTTATCTTGAAGTTTACCTTGAAGTCTTTATCCACAGGCTCTTTGCCCTGCTTATTGATTGGTTAACGAACAAAATTAATTTGGAATTGAATCCAATATTAAATTTCTGAAAAAAATATTTTACATTTATTGTTTTAGCATCAAATCATTCCTACAAGTATTCATCAGCAGCAGTGTTTTGTGGATATGTAAATAAATTAACTGATTTAATTTACTTTCCCATTTTTATTGAGTGCCTATATGTGTATTTCATAAGCTTTTATCTCAATAATATTCTATATGGAACCTCTTTTCGCGCCTGCCTAGTACGTGGATTAAGGGGAAAAATATCAAATTCGCAATTCCTATGATATTATTTCATTTTATGTATCTGTAATTTAAACTTACCTTCCAATAGTCGGATATCGCACACATTTTAAATTCCTTTTTACATTATTGGAAAGGGCGATTGCGAAAGCCAATAGCATAGCTGTCTTTGATCTTTCAAAACGCTCTAACCGTCATAATTTCATTCCCATCTCCAATAACATCCCTCTGGGGCGGGCAAGCCTCCAATTTCCCTCAAAACAAGTGAAAAGCTGCTACAAAAGCGGGTGTTTTCAATCTATCTTTTAATTCGGCAATGTTGCGTTACTCTGTAAAAATGGAATAGTGAATTTGAATTAAAATTGTAAAAAAAATTACAATTCGAAATATTTCCACCAAAATCTATGCTATATAGAGGGATAATATTTTGAAAATTACCCTGGTAGTATACTTACCGTTAATAATATTAATTAAATTTTGCAATTTATTATAAGGTACATGTTATAATTTTACAGCTAAAAAGAGTACTTTAAATGGAAATATGTATGTCCACAATACGTTCTCGTGAAAAAAATTATTAATATCAATAATTTTATCTTAAAACACCTAATACTACCTACATAAACCCTTTTAATCTCATTTTTTTCAAATAATGTTGACGTTTTAGTCGGTTACTGGCTTTCTTCTTGATCCGAGTATTCCAGATGTACTAATTACAAACCTGGCATTATATATTTTTAAACAAACTTACCAGTATTAAAATATCAATGAGACAAATAAGACTTTTCAATTATCACTCTTTCTGTGAACCTTCATTGGCGACATTCATCACCGCCTACGTGGAACAAACACGCATAATAATTCAAAAATGCGTAATTCTAAGCCTTTTGTACAATATTTTCTCGTATTTGTCCGAAAGTTTTTGCTTTTTTTGAGTTAAAGAGGCCAAATACAATTTAAAATTTTATATTGTGTTCATACCCATTTAAAATGTCAGGCACACCCTCTCTATATCTTATCGTGAGAAATAATTCCTCTTTGTTGATATGGATATCCTAAGCCTCTATAAACACGTTCAATTTCATTTTTTCACAAATAAAAATGCTTAACTTCTCGTGCTCTCCCTTTCCATCATTCTTATTTACCACTGCTCAGTTGAATTAATTTTTTACATTATTTGCTGTGCTCCAATGGCCATTTCAAAATTGTTACTGTTGCCTTCTGGCTGTAAAGGAGGTAGCTATTTCCCCTTTCCTTTGCACGCACAATCATTCCATCAATTTGGCCATAGAGTTCTCATCTCTCTGTTTAATTCCCAGCTTGATGTCGTTGTTTGCTTATCTGGGAATCTCGCATATTTAAATAAGCGCGGAATGTAGCAGCCCTTTTGTCCTGATGAAGTAGGGAGAAAGGGATGAAGAAGGTAGTTCTCTTTGCTCTTTCGTCCACTTCTGTACATTATTCTCCTTGGGTTCGTCACCAATTTTCGTTGTTAAACGAATAACATATTTTATGTGATTGTGGATGGAGGAAGAATACACTTTATTACGCTCTTTTTTAATTGCGACGTCAGCTATTCAAGGATACGTTCCTCCAACAATCATGCTTTACATGACACCACAACATCTCTTGGTTTTACTCTTTTCGCCAAAGACCTTCGCTTAAAATTGTAGAATTTCTCCTATTAATTTTTTTTTAAGTTTTGCATTATTCGACTCCAAATCGGTTGGATGCTTGGAAGAGTTTCCAAGCACGATTTTTTCGCAGAAAATCTTATAATCTAGCAACAGAAATAAGTGGAAAGGAAGCAAAAGCATAAAAAGCAGTAAAGAGTCTTTATATTTTGGCCATGTTCTAACAAAAAAACATGCATGTGGAAAAACCATATTGGCAATATATTACATTCTGAAGAGGGACCTGATGTTAAGTAGCATACTGTATTTTGTGTTTTGTTAGGAGAAACAACATATTTATTTAGTAGTTGTGTCCATCCAAAAACCTACCTTAACCGGGAGATTACCTAATATAATTGCATTCTGCACATCAACTAAAGCAGCAATAAGCTCCCTACACTAATGAAATTACAATTAGTGCTTAATCACTGACTTGAAGCTCACCATTTTTTTATGCCATTGATAATGCAGCCTTTTGTATAAATCACGTAAAATAAAAATTTTAAATAATATTTATATAATCTGGAAAATATTCAGGGGGTGATCATATTAAAATTATACTTATATATACACTCTATCTATAAGTATATAATTATAAGTATATATATATACTTATATATATATATATATATATATATATATATACTTTTATATATATATATATACTTATATATATATATATATATATATATATATATATATATATATATATACTTATATATATATATATATATATATACTTATATATATATATATATATATATATATATATATATATATATATATATATATATATATATATATATATATACTTATATGTAAAGGAGCTAGATTGGTAGAATGTTTGTGTGATAAACTGAGTAAAGCATTCAAAATACTAGAGGACCTAGGCTGGGAATCACTCAGCGAGCGAAAGTTAAATTACAGATTAAATACCCTGCATAAAGTGGAAGAATACCTCTTTAGCAGTAATGTTGAAAATGTGTAATAACTCAACTTGTACTACGGTAGGAGAAAATAATGTCAATAAAATGAAAAAGATTACGTTTAAATCAGTTAGAATTAAGATGTAATATTTTCCACAAACGATAAGAGATCAGAATGACATATTCCGACCGCGGTAGGAATAAATACATTCGAGTCCAAATGATTCTGGCACATATTGACCCCCTGCCACACACCCTAGTAGTGCTATATCTCTATTTGACCTTACACTTATAAGCAAAGGTATAATAACAGGTTAAATCCTTTTCAAAATGACTGATTACAGATAATTTCAGTGCAACAAATCATCCCAAATGTCTGAAGGCATTTGTAGATAAATATCATAATAAATAAAAATGTCGTAAAAATTATCAGCTTATTGCACAACAAGTTACTATCGGAATGGATTTAATGTCGCTAAATATATGACCGCTCTATGATGCTAAGGCGTTAACAATAGAAAGATTGATTTTATGCTCAAATGAAGAATCCATTTTAACCCTACTACATGGAGTCAGGACTTAGCCATGACTACCGAATTCCAATGTTAGGCAGATCTTGAATAAAAGTTAGCAAAATCCTAAGAAACTGCAGGAGATGCCGCAGCAGTAACTTTTAACGGAGTCATTTGCTAATCATGCATTACAATGCAACAATTTCAAAGCGTAAAAATCATCCGTCAATTCTCGTCCAAGTGAATGACTTTTACACGTTAAAATTGTTTCAAGAAATTAGCTTTTCTATTTAAAAAAGAGATTAATATAACTCCGCGGTGCTCGAAAGAACTTTTTCCTTCATTATTTCTTTCACTTGCTCGCTTTCATCCTTTACTCCAGAAGATTAGAACGAATACCTACTGTTGATATTTTCAGGGGAAACTGGATTTTGCAATGAGTTCTCATTTCACTTCGCCACATATTAAAACAAGTCACCTTCTATTTATGGATGAAGAATTCGTAATCTAAGCCGGAGGAAATTTCCGCTTTCATTCCTGGCCGGTATCCACGTGGGGATGGTGTCCCCGTAACTCTCCACGAAATTCATTGGTTCCCTTTCATCTTCTTCCTAATCATTCTCTTTGGTTACCCCAGCATTTCGCCCTTCCAACATTGCCCTCGCCTGTCCCTCTCTTCCTCCATCAACCCCATCCCTCCCACTCCGATATCTACCCGCGTGGTCCGGCGGACATTTTTTGCCAATTTACTTCCCTCTCTTCCATTTTCGTTCTTTCTATTACGGCAATCCTCTTCACCAACGCTACGATTTTTTTCGCCCCCTCCCTCCCTTTTTGGTCCACTCGTTCCTTTCCCAAGCACCCCTCCCTCCTTGACCTCCGTTCCAGCGCTGCCCCCCACTGTTATTCGGACCGACCTCGCCCTTGCCCGCTCATCCCTCTCATCCCCGACATTTTTCATCCACTCTCCGCCCACTGCCCGCCACCATTTCCTGTCCATCTTCTCACCATCTCCCCCCCAAACCAACTCCTCTTTCCCCCTGCAGTCTCTCTTCCCACTCTCCCCCGCCGCTTTTCTTAATTTATCTAACCCAAACAATCATTACCTTATATCGTCTGCTTAAAAGGTTTTCCTCCCCAAAGGGAAGCTGAGTTGTGACCCTTTCCTCCTTCCCCGCAGCCAACCCACTCGTACTTGCTACGAATGAATGGCTCAACCTCCGTGAAGAGACCTATCTCTGGTTCTCGTGAAATGAAGACGATTTTCTGGGAAATCTACGACATGTAGAATAGTTTTTCTGTTTGATAAGGGATGGTTGGAGAGCCACCAAAGCGTTTGAATTATCATGGGTGTTGTTTATATTAGGAGTGGTTGAAGTTACAACTTCCAATGCAACTGAAATGAAACCGAGGACGACTAGTCTGATCCTTCGTTCATTTTACCTGCGATATATCCAGGAATGCCAACTATGAAACGTAGGTTTTGGACGATCTGTAATTACTCATGCAAAGGTGCTACTTGGAATTGGTATCTCTCAATCTGCATTAATGTTTATGGTATTTGTCTATTCTTAATTCATCCATTATATCTACCGAACTTCATGACCTCCATTAAAGGTTATTGCTCCCACCACTTCATTTATTGTCTGTTGTGGCAAGGACGTCGATTCTCAAATATCCTTCAGTATATGCTTCAATCACTCTTTCTGCCTTTTTCTGGCCAATTTCTTTCTTGTCAATGTGCGTTTAAAATTCTTTGTTTTGTCTTTTACACTTTAAAGCTTTGATTTGTTGTTCTTATATATGTGCACAGGGAAGGTGTGCCATTCCTCACTCTGTCCTTAGTCTCAAAGGTCAATCTTTCGATCCATTCATTGCTATATTTTATATTAAATTCTTTACGTACTTCTAAGTCTTCAATAATAATTTCTGCAAACCAGTAAAAAATTTAAATTCTTTGCAACGCAATTTATGTCAGGTTCAGCTTGTATGTATATTTTTCAATACATTTCAAGCGTAAAAAGGCAAGCTGGTGAGATAGGACCTATGGTTATAACTAATTTTCTTTGAATACGTGGTGAAATCTCAGAACATTGGAAGTTTGAGAACTTCGTAAACTCAAATGTTTTTGGGGATTTTGTGTACATTGACTGGAGAAGAGAAACTGATTCAAGGATTAGTTTCATATGAAAACGATAGCAAATATTTATATTGGCAAAAACGTCTGCAAACATCGTAAAGCGGGCACTCAGCTGAGAACCGAACTCAGCGCATGTTTCAGTAAAAACCCTTCATAAATGAAAATCTACTATTATTGATTGTGTATATTTGTGTATAAACTTCATATTAAAGTATAGAATAGCGAATATATTTTAATTCATGCAATAATAGATGATCTTAAAATCTTTATAAATGAATGTGTGATGTATGTGTGATGGGAGAATATCACTAGCATCCAGAAGATTGTATTGATATTTGTTTTCCATTCTATGGGAGTAGATAAATTTGAAAATATTTGACCCTGAACCCTGATATACAGGTCTCAATCATAAGAATCTTCTTAAGAAGAGTGAAAATTTCATATATTGGAGTAAGAGATTAAAAAAATACAGAATTGAGAAAATCACTTACTTAAAAAACGTCTATTCAAACTGAATAGTACCTAAGTAATACATGCATTTGCCATTTATTTCCGAAATCTATGTCAAGAAAGAATATACTTGTATTAAAACATATTAATGGAGAGCAGGGCTAATGGATACTTAAGGGATAAATAATTTGGGTTCAGCAAGGGGAAGCACGCGGGTATGCGATTGCAGTAATGAAATCACTAATAGTAAGGAATATAGAATAGAATTTCGGAGTATTTGTCTGTTTTGTTGGTTTCGGAAAGGCGTTTGAAAGAGTGAATTGGTAGAATTATTGATTATATTGGAGATAATAGGAGTAGACTGGCGGAATAGAAGACTTTGACGCAACCTCTTATATGTCTCAGACTGCTCAGGTGCGAGTGGGGAATGAAATGTCCGGTTGAGCAGTGTTAGGAATAGGTATTAGGCAGGGTAGTCTACTATAACCTGTGCTGTTCAACGTAAATGTGGAGGAAATGGTTAAAGAGGCGTAGGAATAACTCAAGATAGGTATTAAAGTGAATTGGCCACTAAATTTTAAAATAAGAGGGCAAAAACAAGACCAAGTGGAATAGTTTGCGTATCTTGAAGGTTGTTTGATCAAAACGGTCAAGATAGTAGGGGCATACATGGAGCAATTGAATTAGGAAAATATATTTTCATAATGAGAAAATTGATTACGGGGACTTTAAGTAAGGGTGTTAAGAAGAGTCTCATTAAAACTTAGATTTAAAGCGTGCTTTTGTACGCCTCGAAGACATGGTCATTGAAACAGAATGACTGACATAGATTAGAGGGCTTTGAAATATGAGTGAGTGGAAGGATGGCTAGGATAACGTAGACTGAAAGGAAAGCAAACGAAAAAGTGCTAGGCATGGTGGAGTAAGAGAAAGGATTCTCAGGAGAAGTCAAAATGAGAGAAAAGATGAATCTAGAGAGTTTTAATTGGCGATATAATGATGATGATTGTGATAGAAGGAAGGACATTGAACAAACGAAGAAGGTTAAGGGATAGGAAAGGCAAAATGGACGGAGAGAAGACGGAAAAGATGCGATATGCGGAATAACGTATGTATGCGGAATTGAAGAGATGCCAGCTATTGCGTCCGACTTTCGGTTATGCTTTATGTTAGGAGAGGCAAGTAAATGTAATTTTAAGCTAATGTTTTGGCTTTGTCCATCTAAATCCAACTCTAACCGATAGAATACCAATAGTAATAATTTGATACCAAAGTTGCGTGGATTGTTAAATAGAAATGCATTCAGTCTCGATCTTGAATTGCAGAAATAGATACTTTCAAAGGATGCGGATTAACTTAGAGAATTGATGAAAGCGTAGGACTTTTACACAGCATCGATTAACAGATGATTTAAAATAAAATTACAAAATTTCTTAATGGAAAAAGATAATATTTATTAACTAAGGAATTATAATAATAATGTCTTTTTCAAAATCGTCCATAGAAAAATAAACCAGATATGTTGGAAAATTACGACGTATTAACCAAGACTGAATGATTCCTTTGCCATCCTTTGCAAGGCTACGAATAGAATTTTGTGTATTGTAAGAGTTCCATTCACTTATGCTGTAGTTAAAGGGAAAAGAAGGCTCATAGTAGCTAACTACGGTAAATGTCAAAGGTCACAATTTATTCATTTTCATTTGCAATAACGTGCTTGCAGCAATACTTGTCATTGATATGGGTGCACTTTCCATCCCGGTCTCATTTATTTATCGCTATCGCGCATTTTATTCACGCTTCCTCTGCTACCATTAGAGTTGCAAGTCGAAACAGAGGACAAAATTCATGGCCACAGCACCTCAAAGCCCCTAATAAAGCAATATTTTCCGCCTGTTCCCTTTAATCGTGTCAACCGGAGAATACTAGAGTCCCATGTCCCAGCCTCAAAAACCCTAATCCTGTTTGTACACATTTCTCTCCGCACCGTTGCTCGCGGGGACCCTAAGTAGTCTCCAACGCATTCTTTTCTCCCTTCACCCCTTTGTGCCCGTACTGGAAAATCCAGCGGGGCCTTAACCCCTCCACCCCTTTCTGTTGGTCACCCTCTCCGAGTCTCCACCCTCCTAAACCGTAATCCAACCGACGCCCCACTTTTTTTTACGACTGCCACCTCATAGCCCTCGACGCCGGACTTACGACTCCCGGGCGAAAATAAATTTGAAAGATAAATTTGCCATTCCCTAAGGTGCAGTTGTTCGGTAGGGGTGTGGTGTCGGATCCCTGGGCCAGGAGCCTCGCTCCTGGGTGTTTGGGTCCCCCCGCGAGTGACTGGAAGACATGGGGCAGAGGGCAAGGGAGAGCGAGGGCAAGTGGAGTCCTTGGTGCACGGGGGTTTGGTCGGACCCAGCGGTGGTTATTCAGCGAGAGAGATTGGAATGGGGGATGAAAAGGTTGTTTGTCCGGCGGTAGAGAAGTTGTTGGGTTGGCCGGGAGGGGAGAGAATGGAATAATCAGGGAATGACATTGATTGGTGGCTGACGGATGGGATGGAGACCCTGCAGGAGACATAGAATGAGCAGACTTGATCGAGTACGTGAGTAGACAGCCGGAAACGTGCGTACCGCGCATGCGTATCTCAATATGACAGTTGTCTTCGTTGAGTTTTTAACAATTCAGCAAAATGTTTCAATCGAATGATGTACTGATATCTCTTCTCGTGTATTTGTTTTTAAATAGAAGACCGCCTAGAGGTGTTTGATATAGTTGAAAAAATGCCATACCATATTGCTTTCATTCTAGTTTTATGTAGCATCAAATTCTCCAAGTGCTCTGAATATCAAAATATGGCTTCAGTTGAGCATACTCGTAGTTTCATAGCTTTAATCTGAGGTATTCAAGATTTATTTCTATGGCTGGAGAATCATGGACACAGAATTCATTTGCCTGAAGTATTTCCCCAAATAATATGTGAAACATTCCATTATACTAGAATACTATATTTGTAAATAAAATACTGCATAGTTTGTCAAGGTCACGACGAGTATGACTGCAGATATTATGAATGATTGGCATTTAGAAGTTCTCTAAGATATTCCATAATTTGCAAATCTCTATGCGTCATGCATTAGCGTCCACCGCAAGTGTTTTCCAGTTATTTTGTTTATTTCATCTGAAGTTCTTACTCTCTTTCATTATAGTATTCGGGAAATATCAATTCAATCAATTTCCTCCTTTTTCCTTTTATATTTTCTAAGTTTTTTTCATGCAGACGCTAATTTTTATCATTCGTTGAACTGTTACAACATTTTAATTTGGTAGTCTTCGATAGCACTATATTTAAAGGGATCTAATATTCTTTTTCCACCTTTTTGGGTTTTCCATGTCTCATAGCCATTTTTTCTTGCATCTGCAATAAGAAAGAGGCAAATTGAATGCCCATCCCTATACGATATCAGTGTGAAAATACCTTTTCGTATGTTGGTTAAGCTATTATTCAACGGTGAATCAATTGTAGTCAACAAGTAATATGCAGAAATTATTTATAATTGTATCTCTATAGCGATACTTACAGTTTTTGGATATTAAAATAAGTGGCATGCAGTTCTGGTATATACACAGCATTCAAGTTAACCTTAACTATTCCAGTAAAGGTGGAACTTCACTCACCGGGACAGTTTATACTTGCTCGCTTGGGCAGTCAATGAAGGTATTTAAAACCATGGTGACCCCCACGATTTTAAGTAGACATCAAGTTTCTATGCTCATTGCTACATTATGATTGAACAGCTCATTTAAGTAGCCTATAGAAACTCCCGTGTTTATTTGAAGATGTACTTTTATAAACAAAATTCAACGAACAATTATAATCCAAAATGATATTTTGATAGAAAGCTACAGAATAACCTTAATTCTAGCAATACACCCGATAATATTAACACATTTATTTTTAAATGGGAAGTTTTCAATGATTTTGTGAAGTTTACCAGTATTATACTTTAATGAAATATACTACCTTGATCAAAAAGTTCCCGGAATAACCACCGTGTGGCGCTCCCATCGTTCCGATTTGAGTTCTGTTTTTTTTGTTAAATTGGTACATCTGTTGTTGATATTCCCTTTAAATCTTAGTGTCATAACTTGACATTTGCAAAAGTTACGTAGCCAAGAGTACATCTATCTCTGTGTGTGTTGGCGATTTTTTACAATTTCAGAAATGGATTTAAATTTGCAACAACGAACTTGTATTAAATTTTGCGTAAAAAACGGATTTAGTGGCGCACGGACGTTGGAAATGTTGGAAAAGTGTTTCGGCAACGATTCTCTAAAAAAAACGGTCGTTTACCAGTGGCACGAGCGGTTCAGAAGTGGTCGTGAGTCAATCGAAGATGATGAACGCAGTGGCAGACCATCGACATCGAAAGTCGGTGAAAAAATTGATAAAGTAAAAGAAATGTTGGTCAATAACCGCAAATTAACCATCAGAGAAATAGCGGAGGACTTGAACATTGCCTATGGATCCGCCCAAGACATTGTGGTTAATGATTTGGGTTTCCGTCGTGTAGCAGCAAAGTTGGTGCCAAAAGACCTCAATTTCATGCAAAAAAGAGACCGTGTTGACGTCGCAAAAGACATGATTTGCGAGGCTGAATCCGATCCCACATTCATCAAAAGGATCATTACTGGAGACGAGACGTGGGTTTATGAGTACGACACGCAATCCAGACATCAGGCAAGTGAATGGCGTTCACCAAATGAGCCGAGACCAAAAAAACCACGTCGTTTTCAGTCAAAAAAGAAGGCAATGCTGACGGTTTTCATGGATTACAACGGTGTAGTGCATCATGAATTTTTGCCAGAAGGCCAGACAGTAAACAAAGAGTATTATTTGGGCGTTATGAGACGTTTGCGTGAAGCAATTCGCCGAAAGAGACCAGAAATGTGGGCAGAAAACTCGTGGATTTTGCACCATGATAACGCACCGTCGACCAGTGCTATCATTATTCGTAATTTTTTGACGAAAAATGCAACAAATACCATCCAACAGCCACCGAATTCACCTGATTTGGCTCCCTGTGACTTCTCTCTGTTCAATCGAGTTAAAAAACCATTACGGGGAACGCGTTTTAGCAGCCGAGAGGAAGTAATGGAAAAATCGCAGGAAGCACTGATGGACATACCGAAAACCGAATATAAAAAATGTTTCGAGGATTGGATCAAGCGCTGGCATAAGTGTGTTGCAGTCGATGGGGATTACTTTGAAGGGGACAATATAGATTTAGATGAATAAACTTGTATTTTTAATTTTCTGAATAAATTCCGGGAAATTTTTGATCAAGGTAGTACATCTTATTATAGGTCTGAGAACCGATTAACTCTTGCTCGAGTAAGTTCATGAGTATCGACTGGAAATTAATGGTCCATGTCACAAAATTATTTGCTAATTCCATAGATCCATTGATTAACGCATTCGTACTAATGCGGCGGTAGTTCCGACGGCGTACGAGTAACCCCGGGGGTATCTATGGGAAGTGTAGCCGGGCCGTTGCTTTTCTTGATTTTTGTTAATGTTTTGAACCGCGAAGTGAAAAGTAAGATTAGGATGTTCGCGGATGGTACGGTGGTGATTTATCGGTAGATATATAGGGATCAGAATCGTTTAATTCTGGCGTAAAATCAAGATTGAATTACTAAATAGTGTTCAAAATGGAGATTGTCATTTAACCGTAATGAATGCTCGTTGGTAAATTTCTTTAAAAGATCTACGAGATTTGTTTACAGATAAGCTAGAGTTGGCCTAGAAGTAGTTGATTCGTTATAATACTTAGGTGCTACAATCACTAAAGACTTAAATTGGGCCACCCACGTACGTTAAATCTGCGGGCAAGCTTAAAAAAAATGGAATTTATTAGACACCTTGTTGGAAGAAGTGACTCCAAGATCAAGTTTAACGTTGTTAACACCCTCTTGTAAGGCGTAATTTAGTATATGCATGTAGTATATGGGATCCGAGTGAAAAAGGCCTCATTTGGGAAATTGAGAAGTTTCAACGCCGGGCAGCTCGTT
Organism: Hetaerina americana; assembly: GCF_022747635.1. Classification (NCBI taxonomy): domain Eukaryota; kingdom Metazoa; phylum Arthropoda; class Insecta; order Odonata; family Calopterygidae; genus Hetaerina; species Hetaerina americana. The sequence goes on along the minus strand of NW_027286470.1, from coordinate 222,949 downwards.
TCGTTAATAACGCTTACGATAAAACGAAAAGCGTCACTAAAAAGCTCCTGGATTTGAGATTGGAATCATCAGAAGAATAACGATTCACTGCAAGGTTGATCTTACCAAATAAATTTAGATTTGCATGTTTTAGCGCCGAGTTTTTGTAAATTATTCTCACTCTAACATACATTGTTTGCTTAGATTATATATATAAAATTCGGGATACTGATGCCAGAACTAGCAGACTCAAGGCCTCCTTTTTATCTCCCATAATACGGGATTGCAAAGGTAGATTAATAGATAGCGGGAAATTCCATTTGTCACCATCAACGTCTATATTGTGCTCAATTGCACGCAAAACCCTTCTAGCATGAACGGATTCTTTACAGTATTGCTTGCTCTGCTTTATTTTTTTTTAAATGTCCCCTTCCATCGCTCGTCTCTCTGTGTAGGGTGGACCGTTTTAATACCTACAGAGTTGTGTTACATTCCCTACCAGTGTCCTTGGGGGTGTAGACCATTGTATGTAGCATTTCCATGTGGTAAACGAATTTTGCCTTCTTACTTTTCAAATTCTGGCGTGTACGATATTGGATAAAGTTTTACTACAATCTGAGGTGCATTTATTTGTTAGCTGATAGTATGTATGCATATATTATAAATATATATATATATATATATATATATATATATATATATATATATATATATATTCACATATACCTATATGCATATATATATACATATATATGAATATATGTATATATATAGGGTTCGTCCGGAAAATAAGTGTACTGAGCTCAGGAAAAAAAATTTATTACACTTTTACATATCTTAAGCTAATATTCCTCAAAATAGGACCCTTGTGATTCGATACACTTGTTTCAGCGGCGTTCCCATTCCTGGAACGCTCCCGCGAAGGCATCATCGGGAACCTCTCGAAGACTCGTCGTCGACCTCTTCTCTGCCCTCCACGAACATCTTGTGCCACCGAAAGATCATGTTTCTGGACATGGCTGACTCCCCGTAAGCCTGGTTAATCATACCGACAGTTTCGGTAGACGATTTCCCAAGCTTTACCGCAAATTTGATGGAATAACGCTGCTCCAAAAACTTCGACATCGCGTTCCGTGACGTGGGTCGAGCGTGGAGGTTCGCGTTAACAGAGCTCCTCACTACACCACAGCTCAGAGCCGACTGCCTTTTTCAGCGTCGCTTGCCAACATAGGGGCGCCCAGCCCAGGAGACAGTACACTTATTTTCCGGACGAACCCTGTATATGCATATATATACATATAAATGCATGTATATATATATACATATAAATGCATGTATATATATATATATATATATATATATATATATATATATATATACATATAAATGCATGTATATATATACATATGTATATATATACATATATATATATACATATATATATATATATATATATATATATATATATATATATATATATATATATATATATATGTATGTATGTATGTATGTGTGTGTGTGTGTGTGTGTGTGTGTGTGTGTGTGTTGTTTTGCATGTGGCTTTCTTCTCTTTTACAGGTGCTGAACTAACACTCCCCACCACACTTCCTTGTTGTGTCTTGCGGGGTATGATGTATCTGTAGCATAGCCCAATAGGAATATTATTAAACGCATGATGTCTGATTATGTTTTGAGAGATTTAGGTTGTTGATTGTTTATGGTAATTTTTTAACACTTCGATAACCCGAAAAGCAAGCCATAGGACTGCCATGACTCGTTACAGTAGAGCTCACCTTCGCTGAAAAATAAAACCCTAAAGTTCTTCGTATACTATTGATATCATCTTAATTAGAATTCGAGATCTAAATTAGGGTATTTTCTTTTTTCATTTTTTACGTTTGACATTTTATTTGGCATGTTATTACAAACAAGAATAATATAATTCTCAACTTCACTAATCCTGATACTTTGGATTACTATCTAATCACCGGCCTGTGTTATATTGGACCTGGTCTCCTTTCTTTGAGTGTAAAAAATTATACTTTTTTCCCGTCATGGACTGAACTTTTATTAAAACCAAAATGACTCCTGGGTTATTAAGAACGTCTGAATTCAGGTTACTGCTCTGTATTTAGCGTCTCTTTTTACCTTAAAAAGCCAAATGGCACCGCATTCGGTCTAATCTCGCTCCAGTGTGTTCGGAGTGCTTATTCCGCCCACGGCGATAATTTTTATGCTAAGTCATCTCCTGCCGTGCTTTGCGGAGCTTTTATCGAGAAACTCCGCCCGAAGTTAATTTGAAGGGGGTCGATGTGGCCCCCTCCGAGTTTTTCTCTGTTATTGCATCTGCGTGACCGTGGTTCTCATTCCGCATTCTTCCGAAACAAATCCGCTCTTCCAAAAGAGAGAGGGGTTGTGTTTTGAAGTATGGTTACTTTGTTTTGCTGCGACGCAAAAATTTCTATTGGTTTAAACTTTATGAATACAAAATTAGGATCACCTCCGAGTTTTTTTTTCAAATTATCGACGAGATTACCACAAAGCCAGACAAGAGTAAGGACCGAATCGCGCTCGTCTTTCTCATTTAGGATTTAAAAAATATTGATATAATCTTTAAAAGTCTTAACAAAGTCCATTTTACTGTTAGAATGAAAGCCACCTGTCGGTTAAATACATTTTCCCAGCTGATGGACCACATTTTAACTATTGGATATCAATAACTCATTTCTATCATAACAAACTAGTTTAAGCAAGAAAAGTTCTAGTCATCAAAAACCAACTTGTTCTATTAGCAGCGGTGTTGATCTGTAGAAATGAGCTACGTTGTTTATAAAATATATATTTTATATTAATATTACCTATTTGTCCTTCCCTTTGTAGCCAGATACTAATTTTCTGTACATTCCTGCGTTAAAATCAACTAATTAAGGTTAAAGGTCAGCTTTTGTGAGTGCATTGAACCTAATATAAAACATTATATATAATTTTAATGATGATTACCTATTTTTCTAAATGAGCAAATCTCTTTTTGATCATTCGTGGACAATATCAAAGTACACTTTCCAGTATTTTAAGCCCCATTTATTTTGCTTTGCAAATATCTGGTGCCCCAACTCTGGTATTGGTATGAAAAGCAGCCAACACCATAACATATTAGAAACGATAACATCCGCTTTTCGTTTCCCATTCCATCCTTAATATCATCATCCCTGCAATGAGCCAGCATGATTATTAAAAAGTTTGCTTGGATAAAATATCATGTGCGTTGGTGAATTTTTACTCCAACTTCCCTGAAGTTCGGCCCGGCTTATCATGGTGTCATTAACTCAATAAGTTTAAACCAACTCAGGTATAATGATTGTGCATGCATAAATGGTAACCTAACATCCTAACAATTTGCTGAGTATTATGGAGATGTACATACTTTCCTTACGATTAAAAAATCGAAAAGTGCTTGATTGATTTTTGCCGCTGGCGATGGTTTAGTAATTTTATTTTAAATATAATAATTTGGAATGGAGAATAGGAAAAGTGTATCCTACGTTCAGCTTCATGATAGTCACAATACAGATATCTTGATTACCATGCATTTCACCATGTGGGCTATTTCATTTCACCACCTTCCAAGGCACTAACCGGAGTTGATATGCAGGTTATTTTTTCAATTCTGGGCTATTTTGATAAAAGAACAAAATTATTTTAGTTACCTTTCCTTCTGCCAAGGCATTTGAAAATTATGTTAAATTTAAGACTAGATGAGCTAATTCAGAGAACCTGATACACCCTGTATTAGAGAAATTAACTCTCGGGAGACGATTCATATTCCAAACTCAGTCAAGACCGAGTCAAGGTGCAACCAATATTTACAGAGTGCGTTCCAGAAATAATGCAATTGTAATTCCCGCGCCGCTCATTTTGGTTTGGAATCGAACCAATTGGAGTAGGTGGGGAGGCTTTGCCGCAAGATCGGTCTCAGTGCAGTGTTCTTCAAGCTCTGGCAGCGGCAGTGCGTTAGTTATTGTAAACCTCTGCGCGCTGACCGCGTCACGAAATGCCAACCGAGCGGAAATATCAAGTGAACTTTTGAAACGTATTGAAAATGAACCTGATTATTTGGACAACGTCATAATGAAGCCTGGGTTTTTGAATACGACGCAGAAACAACACGCCAAAGTTCTGAGTAGCACACCGACTAGTCCCCCAAATCCAAAAAGGCAAGAATGAGCCGGTAAAAAGTGAAAATAATGTTCATTGTCTTTTTCGACAGTAAAGGAGTGGTCCATATGGAGTTTGTTCCTCAAGGACAGACCATTAACGCTGTCCACTACGTGGATGTGCTAAAAAGACTCCGTAATAGGGGCATCACGACGAGAAAAGACATCTCTGCTAACGAGAAACTCCATCACGACAAAGCGCCATGCCACAACGCGCTACGAGTCCGCGAGTCCCTAGCCAAACACTAGGTGCCAACGCTGCCACACCTCACCTATAGTTCTGACATCGCCGCAGCTGACTTCTTTTTGCTCCCTCGGATTAAACCAGCCCTGCAAGGAACCCATTTTTGTTCATAGAAGAGATCCAATCAGCCGTGACGAAGACCTTGAGAGAGGTCATCGAAGATGCCTTCCAGGGCGCGTACCGATCATGGCAGAGTCGCTGGAAAAAATGTGTGGAGGCCCAAGGACAGTGCTTTGAAGAATTTTAATGGTTTGAGCAAATCTGTTTAATAAATTAATTTTAAAAATTGAAAGCATAACTTTTTGACGCCCTGTATTTTGAATGAAATGAAATAAAAAATACACCCACCGGAGGGAGGGGTCGATCTTGTCGCCTTACCTCAATTAGTTAGATTGGCATGACCTACCACCCAAAATTAAGGAATTCAGGCAGTAATCTCGACAATGTCTTTGAGTGGCACCAATTTCAATGGATCATATACACGCGATTATGAAATTTGACCAAACCGTTACCATTGATTGAAACAATTTTCCATGCATGGTACACGCCGGGGATCAATATTAATATGAAAATGATATTGCCTTTTGATTGTAGATAATCCACTCATCCTCAAAGACTCCCCAATGCTCCGTTCCCTCGTGATTTCCAAGTCATTCGCCTTCCACTCTGCGCAGAATGCGAAGGTCGCCTCTTCCCCCTTTCCTCCCCCCCCCCCGGGCACCCGGACCTGGCTTCCCCCTACTCACCCCGCCAGGCCAGCCTCCCCCTTTTCTTCGATTCGAGTGCGCCCTCTCTCATTTCCATTCCGCCCCCCCCCCTCCCAGCCCCTCCCCTTCCACTCCATGTTCGCTCTTCATCCATTTCCCAGCATCCCCCGCTTACTTTACTCCCCTCCCCAATCCTCGGTGGCTTGCCTCTCACCGTTCCCTTTTCTTTTCTTCGACGATTCATATCCGAGATCAGAATTACGTATTTTACGTAGGTATATGAGATATCGACAAATTTTTGATCAGAATTTTTGCATAAGGAAATATATCTGATATATATCACGCACGGTAACGAAAGAAGGAAAGCAAATTTTCCTTTATATCGATTGTTGGAATTTGTATCCTTTCACACTATGTAAAAAAGGTGACAGATGGTATCACCACCTCTCAAACTATTTATTATTAGATTATTTCTGTCACTATTTTAGATATTTCTTCCATTATTCATTGTATTTCCTTCGATATAAATTCATGATTTGATGTAGTTCATGCGGTGCAATGCCGTAATAATCAAGGCATTGTTAAGATTTGTATTAAATGAAATGAAGGAAAGGAATTTCTAGTCTAGGCATAACGTTAGGAAACACTTGAGTTTATGAGGAAAACGTAAATATTTAAATTGATCGTGGTAGTCACAGTAAAAAATTAGAATTAGGATTAGTTTTAGTAAAAAATCAGAATTTCTGGAACTTCTTTTTTTCTAATCAACTTTCATTCATATATAATGGCTGGTTTTTTCGATTAAATGCATGTTTGATACTTATTTTCTCCGCGTACTTTAGGAATTAGGTTGAGCTAACAAGGTAGCCAGTAGCTTGTTTAAGACTACATCAGATTTGAAGTAAACCCCAGGGGGCTTTATATGCTATTAATGTGTATACATATACATGTACCTGTATAGCCTTATATATACATATGTGTATATATAAGTTTCTCACTTTCTCTCTCTCTCTCTCTCTCTCTCTCTCTCTCTCTCTATATATATATATATATTAATATATATATATATATATATATATATTAATATATATATATATATATATATATTAATATATATATATATGACGCGGTAGTCCAGTGGGTAGAGCGTTGGACTGCTGACCAGAGGGTCCTGGGTTCGATTCCCGGGCAAGGCACTCTGGGCACCTGCAGCTCCACCCAAGCTTTAGTTATTTTTCGGGTATCAGGTCTTCCTGGGAAACCATAACCGATACAGGGAAAGTAACTGGCCCCCCTACCCTGATGTGTGAATTTTCACACGCCGTATAGGACTTAGTACTGGGTGATCTCTACCATCACCTACTAAACTAAACCGACCTTCCCAATCAAAATATCGTCGAGAAATATTGGTGATGGTTCTTTTTCCTCATCGAATTATATGGAATTTCTTTTAGCACTTTTATAAGTTAATATTTTCACATGGTCCTCATATAGTTCTGTGTGTTAAATACGCATAAAATGTTCGTTCACCTTCAAAATCCCTAATTATTTCTTACTCACACCTTATATATATGTCTTTTGGGAGTATTCGTATAATGTATGTGACTTTGAAAATTTAGAGGACACCTTTTTTCTGTGAATTAATATTTTTTTATGTAAATAACAATTATTATAAGGGAGAAAAAATCGATGGATCCTCTATGGAGATATCTCTGCGTTGTGCTGCGGTATGTTACTCTGAAGGATAATTATTTTCAGTACGAAAATAGATATTGCCAATTGCGGAAAATTTTCATAAAATTTTAATGATTGTAGAAGGATGTTAATTAGATAATTTGCATTCCAAATGTGTGGTTTGCTGTAGAATAGTTCCCACCCTATCTAATTGCATAAGTGTTCTCCAATCTTCTTATCATACAAATAAAACCTATTTCGTTGCACACAAGTCTACTGAATTTTAATTTATTGTTCTAATGCTTCTCTTTGTGATCTAAGGCCTTGGTTGTCCGTATTAAAAAGTGACTTAGGCCAGGGTTTTTGGTTTAAAAAACTCTTTAGAGTCTATCTCGTGCAATGTGATATAGAGCATGGTACGCGCAACGATTTGATCATTCTATGGCGGTAGTCGAGGTATTCTGGGTATAGGGCGTTTCTTTCGCCCTATCCTCCTGCTCATTTTACTTCAAACGTCTTCAAGATCGATATCTTGAAGTCCCTTGCTATTGAAATATGGAAGTTGCAAGGGGCGCATGACGCCCCGTATGCAGCCTTATTCGAATGCCAATTTTGGCAGGTGAAGATGCGACCGGTTATATTATCATTGGGGCATCATGCAACTGCTCGCGCTTTGCCTTGCAATAAAGGAAGGCTACAAAGGGCGTCAAAATGATGCGTGTGGCTATATCGGTCGTTCGAACTCAGCTGTCAGCATCGTCGTTCCCTTTACACTGCCATCCCTCTCTCTCGAAGTGTCTCAGCGTTCTGACGTCACCGCGCACCCCCCCCCCTTCTACTTCCCCTTTCCTTCAATTCCCTAGACAGCGCCTCGTCCTCCACGCTCCCCGCACCAACACCCCCTCCCACTCCCCAAGCGTCCATCTCATTGGGACAATTGGAGTAGCGGCCACCTCGATGAACAGCAAACCCCGTCCTCCCGTCTTCCATGCCCAACGTACTCTCCCATGTAAAGGTCCTCCTCCCTTCTCCCAACCACGCTAGCCATTCATTTCAACGCTCTATCTTCCATTTTTGAAATTTCTACGTCTTTTACAGTCCCTGAATTGCGTTTTCTGATACCATCTCCTAAATTCATATTGACTTAGGCTTTTGATAAAATCCGGATTATTCTAACTCTCTAAATATTTTCTCACTTCTCCACTTCTATTCATATTGAGTACCTAAATCTCGGAACCATATTTTTAATGACGGATACAATCTGCTTTGTACCAAAAACTCTCCTAAATCGCTAATTCTCATGTGAATATCGGACTTTTACATACTTATACCATATTTCGTGTAATATTGTGATAAATTCGAGCTAGAATTAAAACATTTTGTCCCATTATCTACGTAGAAATATAAAATATTTATTTTTTTTAATTCTTTATGGGAACCACACCATTTCACTCCTTAGAAGTAAACGTTTTTTTAGCTTTTTCTTTATATTTTTAAGATTCTACGGACATAACTAGTAACAACATTTGTAGACCGCAACCCTTTATCTGGAAATCATACATTTGAAAGAGAAGACAGTCATGAAATCGAAAATATTTTGTAAAAGGAGAACGGGGTGGGGTGTATTTCATTGTCTCGGGGCGCGAGAGATAAGTGATCGAGTTATTGCAATGAGAAAATAAAATCTTGTACCTAAGCGTTCTCGCGTTCTAAGCTCTCTACGTAAGCGGCCCTGTATTGAGAAGAAAGCAATTTCTAATTACCTAATTTTTATTATTCAAATTGACAAATAAACCAAAAGTATACCTTTCTAATGACGTGAATTGTAGCGCCTGATTTTTCCATACCCATATGGACGCTTCTTTTTGCATGAAAAGATATTAGAATTTTTAAACTCTCAGTTAAATTTCCGCTACTTTATGAAGTTAAAACTTATTTTTTGAGCCTACCATTTGGGTTGGTTTATGGTGAACACAAACTTAGTAATCGTACATATCTTAGACTCGCTCATGACAGAACCGGGCCCAGCACTACAATGAACCATTCAAATATCGCAAACGTCTCTTCATTATTTACAAAATGCTTATCATTTCTCTCCCTCTTTATGGTGTGCCTAACGTTTCTCCATTTTTCACAGTCTTAATAATTTAATTGCCCATCAAAATGCCCTATTCTCTCTTCTGCTTCTTTTGAATTTCTGCAAATAAGTTTCACTCCTTCTCCACCATGCCAAAGTATTTGGATTCATTTTCGGCCATTTTACTTTATTCATCCTTCTCCACGCCCACATTTCAAGAGATTCCAATCTTATTTTATTTTCTTGTTTCAATGACTTAAGCTTTCGATTCCTACAAGATCATGCTCTGTATATATTACTGTCTATTTAATAAAAATCTCTGTTTATTTCCACAGACTCCCTATCTGTCATCGTACCAATAACTTAAAACTTGGTCTCCTGTGGGCAAAGATTCGATAGATTCGAAGTGATCGAATAATCAAGATTATCGGAATGAGCCACCTCTGAGTATCTTATATCAAACTTCTTATTTCTTACACATTATTTTAGATCACATTATTGCATATTCGTGGTAAAGCTCAGGGGAAGCTTAGCTTATTACAGTTTACGTGAAACCATTCCGATTGATGGGTTTTACTATTTCAAAATCTTGAATATAATGAATAGAATATGTGAACACTCCGAACCAAGATTTTGCCCGGTGTTCCAACATTAATGTTACAATCGCTACCTCTTTTTTGGGATTCTCTACCTCTTATTTGGGATTCATTTAAAATAAAGGTGCATTACATTTTAGTAATTACGTCTCGAATAAGATAGAGGTGGCTCTATCTCCCAATAGAACGCTACGTTCGAGAACCTGTGGTCAAATATTTTATTCTTAGTATCTATCTTTACTCTTGGTTCATACCCTTATGCATCGTCAATTTCTGTTAAACTGTAGAGGAAAGTTTTCATACGTTTGGTAATAAGCATTTCAAATATTTGGATTCTAGAAGCTTATAATGGATGTAATTCTGTAATATTTGATTTTCACAGAAATATTTTTCAACACTGCCAAACAACATTTTCCATTTGACTTATGACGGAAATTTACATTCTTACGTGATCATATTCAAAGGCATGGTACGGCCTAACGCCATTTTTTGAGTATTATTTCAAATCTCCCAGAACTTTCTTCCTACCGAGCTTCGGCATTTTTTACGGTATATTCGTCTCGAAATCTTTGTACCCTCTACTCCATTAAGTCTTACAAATTGTCTATTTCGTCCCCTTCTCCTCGTAGCTTAGCATCCTTTCTCTCTTGAACCATAACATTTGAACTAATTTCCAAAACTACTTTTTTCTGAATATACCAGAAAAAATATCTTCTAATTACCGTTTTATTTATAACCCCAGGATGTTGAAGTGCTTCTCTCTAATCACTGTAGTATCTCTACCCGATTCAGTCACCAATGTAGAGGTGAGAACTCGCGAATCCGTGTACATATTAGCATTTCGATCTTTTGAAATTCCCGGGCTCAACCGTCACAATTATATCCCTACCGCTTTACTTCCCCCTTCCCAACCCACCCTGCGCTTCCCCCGCCCAAGCCTTTACATTCCCTCCGCCCGAAACCTTCGAAAACATAGGAACGCCTCAGCGGAGGCCGAAATCTTATACTTTTGGGAATGTGAGTGTCCTTTTACGTATTATATATTTTGCTTGCGTTCAATTGTGCCGTCCAGATATAGTCGAGACCGATACTCAGTGGAATTTCATAGCAATGAAAAAGGAACAATCAAATATCTTTGCTTTTTCACTGACTTTTTTAATGGCAACTATTTCGTTACATTGCAGCATCATCTGAACCGCTCAGGTGGTGCAGCTGTGTTTACAATTTTTCATTTCTCCTCGTGTTTACAATTTTTCGTAGTGACTGTCCAGTTCGCGGGGGAGCTCTAGGTTGCCTTTCGCAGGAATTTCTCTACTCCTCTTTTAATTGTCCGAATCCTTGGCCATTACCCGTGGCTCACTTAGTTCCGCCTCGTCGATTGCCCTCCAACCCCCTCCCCTCCTCTTCAGCTGCCACTTCCACCCCCTCTCCTCCTCTCTTCTTTGCCAATTCACCGCATGGCCTTCCCTCCGTTCATCCGAGGCAATGAAGCGTTTTGCCATTCCAATGCATATTTAATGCCCTTCCCCTGGCCCGAAACCTAACACTCCGCCGTACCCCCATTCCTCAGCTTCCACTCCCTCACCTGCCCCGCACCCCTTCGTCCAAGGCCCCGCTGCTCGTCTACCTCCCGCCCCTTTGGAAGGCTCCAGAGGGCCCGGAACGTAGGCAATGAGGCGCCCGACCAAGGTTGTCACGTGTGGACGGGAGATGATAGCTCCCTCTCCTATGCCCCTTCCCCCTTCCCGCTTCCCTCGCCCGCTTCCCTCGCCCGCTTCCCCACGCCGTCACCCTGGAAGAGGGGTCACGAGAGGAGTGAGTGAAAGTGACGGGGGAATCACGCGCCGGGGGGAGGGGTCGGGAAAGGCTCCACTACGGGATTCAGCGAGGTTTGTGTGTGTGTGTGTGTGTGCGTGTTTCGGTCGGTCGGTGAGGAAGTGTATTTGGGGAGGGGGGAGTTGAACCAGAGGGTGAGGGGGTGGAGAAAGGTAGCTGGAATAGGAAATGAGGATTCTCATAAATGCGACCACATCCAACCAATCCTCCTCGACCACCGCCACTAGTAACCCCCTCCCCCCTTCCCGATATGCCATGCGTTGCCCTCGAAATTGACCCTTTAACCCCCTGGGAAAGTTTTTACTTACTTCCCGAAAGTAAGACCTGCCTGGAAGGTGGAAATGTTTTCATTCGTTGCATTTCTAAAAATCGCCCCGAGCTCGTGATTTTATTTGGAACACGCACTAAGCAATCGGCCGTCTTACATGTTATCTTATAAAACCGAACTGATCCAAGGAGTATCATACAAAAAATAATGTGAATGAGTATGTATGTACACTTTGGAGCTCTTTTTAGCCTCTTATTTTCAAATCATTTCAGCAGAAAATGGTTGCTTATTGCTTAGACCTCGGTTTACGGCTTGTAGCTTTCATCTTTGGTATCCGTTTAAATATGCAATTTTTCCCGGTAAAATAAATATATGCTTATTTCAATTCCAATTCAATTTGTTATCAATTTTTTCTACTGAGGCAAACATCTCTTCCACTCGAACAGAAAATTAATTCTTTTGGTCCTCACTATATATATATATATATATATATAAATTTACTTGGGGTTCTTTAAGGAGGGAAATTTTTTTTTATTAGCTGAATACACCCTTAAAAATGATAGGAGATACATGGCCTTTCCACAGGGAATATTTATATTGCGACCTGTGTTTTGTTACAGTGTAACACCAATATGTGAATACCGCTTGTTGATTTACCTGGAGATGTTACGCCTAACAGATCCTAGGTCGTAATAATAATATTTTATGTGGAAAAGCCAATTGTCTTCTTTCATTGATTTCCATTATGTGATGCCTGAAACTGTGTTATTTATATATTAGGCCTTGTTTGGAATTATCTTCCTCCAGCATGCATACATAAATACTCATTAATTGAAAGTTTTTTACTGAATATTTTTCCCTTTTCTCTTGTTCTCCCATATCCTCATTTATCACCTTACCATCTCATCTAGTGCTTGAACTTTTGCCATAAAGCATTTTGGTGAGCCGCAGGGCATTGATGTCGATGTAAAATGATAAAAATGGCCATAGTTAGAGTTGGATCAACCTCAGCCAGTTGTAGTTAGATCTGCAAGCTTAAGCATCCTGTTCATTAACTCTGGAGGCAATATAGCTTTATAAAGAGTGGCTGTAGTGCTGATTGTCATTCATTTGAGACCATTGGTTTTGGAGGATTCATCTCTGTTGGTAACCTAACACGTATTAGATATATTTTTCGCGGTCACTAGGGAATATTGTGTGGATATGACGGTTAAATAACGAGAAAATCCTTCTGTTAGCTTATGATTATTTTTTTTCAGCTCTTCATAATATCTACTTGCCTTCAAGCCGAGTAAAATGCCCACTAACCTACCTCTTTGTCATAAAAAAGGAATCCAGAGCCTCTCAATGCAACGATACTCAGCAGTAGAAGGAAGTTAATGCACAGATGTTTTTCGCGTTACCCCGCTTGAGACGACGAAGAACGAGCTGGAATCTCCGTTTTATCAAGTGATCTAAAGCTGTAATGAACATATCCGTAAAACAATTTTCCCCCCAATATTATCATGATCATAAGAAGTACAGTCAGGTACACTTTGAATTTTAGAAATGTTCGAGTTTTTGCCATGAAAAAATTACTTGAATCAACCACAGTGGGATTTCTAAAACTAATCAAGTATTAACCCATCATTCAAAAAGTCCCGCGATGAACTAACAAAACAATATTTGTTTCGCAAAATTCGTTTATATTCATTAACGTAATCACCTTCAAGAGCTATACAAACATTCCAACGCTTTTCTAACTTTTCCACACCATGCTTGTAAAACGATTTGTCCTAGTCCTCAAAATAAACTTCAGTTGATCAGCAATGACTTCATCACTCGTGCCAAATATTTTTCCCTGCCGCGTCTTTTTGAGATTAGCAAACAGCCAGTAGTCGCTGGGGGCTAGATCTGGAGATTATGGTGGGTGGGGAAGCAGATTGAAACCCAACTCGTTCAATTCGGCCATTGTTTTCATTGACTTGGGGCACTGTGGTGCATTGTCTTGATGAAAGATAATTTTTTTCTTCTTCAGGTGTTGTCGTTTATTTTTCATTTTGTCCTTAAAAACATCAATAACTCAATGTGATAGTCGCTATTGATAGATTTTTCCTTTTCAAGGCAGTCGATGTAAATTGTACCTTGCGCATCCCAAAATATATATAGTTCAATACGTTCCGGAACTTATTGAATGATGGGTTGCAAACCTGATTAAATCAAGAGCCATTTCCATGGGGAAATTTCTAATAAAGTTCCATTAAATTAAAAATTAGTTGTGTCATTTTACTTGCAACTATATTTCGGAACACAATTTGTTTGATGGAATAACATTTTTCCATCTTAATTCCTAGCTTGTCCTAGCATCCCCGCCATCATTTTGTGTGATATTTTGACTGCCTTAGGGTATGTTGCCGTATTTGTTGTGAGCGTAGGCGGGTGAAATGACGTTCGTCCTCAACTCAGTACCTGTGTCCTCTCCCTCGGGGCTTGGGGCTTTTGGGTCGATGGCATGTGTCGTCCGTGAATAGCGGAGTGAAAGTTTGGTGATGAGGGAAACGACACGGGAAATTGTTGCCGATGGAAGTTGTGTCTTCGAAAGGTGACTTCTGGGTTCAAAGAGGGTGGAACTAGATGTAGGGATGGCGTCGTCGTCGCCTCAGTGCATAAGTGACGGCGAGGTAGCCGGGGTTGAAGGGGACATTCTGTGGGGCGCCCATGCGCCAGACGACCCGAGGCCCACTTACACGAACCGCCGAGGGCCTCTCTCCACCATCATGTTGCCAAGTGCGCAGTTAATTAAATGCTCGAATTTATCCCAAACGAGGGACCGAAAATAACACTATTAATCATTACTGTTGGGCATGATGAGGTTTTTTCCCCGCCTTTAAAATCAGCACTGTTGAAGGTACCGGCTATTAAAAAATACTGGAATGCGGTAATAGCCAAATATTGTATAATTTAAAATACAAATAGGTAAGGGATACAATAATGTATGCTCTGTGTGTATTAAAAATAATTTTATTTGTGCATACTTAATTCACTTATTATAATTTATCTGGCAATATTTTCTCGATTCATCCAGAATTATATCAAAGAAAAAATCGGAATGAGAATTACAGAAAATAAATTTGATCAACATATTTTGGCCACTAAACAGCTCTAATTGAGTGGTATTTCGTTGTGCACATTGTTTCTTGTAAACCCCATTAAATGTCTTTACAAAAAAATTGAATATATATTGGCTGAAAAGTTGTAGCAGTGGCAAATGAAATTATTTTTTAAATGAGCTTTACGGCCATTAGGTTTATGTTCACTCATATTTAAATGAATGTCTTAGCTTGAGTGTTTACAAAAATACCAGTATATTTGTATATATTAGGTTGTAATAATGGGTAATTTAATGTCATAATAATAATTTTTTATGAAAAATATTAAATGTACATTGATCCTATTTTTTTAGCTAAAACTAAGTAAATCAAGGCTTTCGTTTTATATTTATTTCAAATTCCTGCCTAATGTTAGTGAAAAAATTGAAATGAATTGAAGAATTTGCCATACGAATGTAAAACTGCGTAAATATCAGTATCTTGTGCATTAAATATTTAATCCCTGATTCTAAAATCACTTTTATCCACTACTTCAATAAATGGTAGGCAATATATTCTCATTGATGCATCTAGACAAAGCCATTGAAAACTTATGGGTGCGTTTATGTTCTCAGTATTCCATACTTCCAAAATGGAACCTTTTTGGAGGATAATCATATGAAATATAGACAGCTCGAGTTGCCAACAGAAAAAGATATCGTTAGTATGCATTAAATGAGTAAAATATGGTCACCCTTTTCATATTTACGTTTTATTTAAATGAGTGTGTAAGACCCTGAAAATATTAGGCATATGTATAGACCCAACATTAGGATTTTATAAACTCTGTCAATAATTTCTTAACTTTTTGTAACATGTAAATTGATAATGTGGACGTAGAGTCACTACTGTCACGCGTTCCAATGGAGAACTAATTGGTACGACGATGTGGATGAAAATCCACCGAAACCTAATTGTTTAACTCCCTAGGGTATGTCTGCAGTGCCCGTGGCTCACATTGCCTCCGATATATGTCAGTGTCAGGTTGGCGGAGGTTTTGTGTTTGAAAAATAGAGAGGGTTTTGGGAAGGGTGTGAAGGAGAGCAACCCAGCGAGCATGGGACCCTGGAGATATGGCCCTCCCTTTAGGGACGTGCCGGTGACTCACCTCGGGGAATATACGCGAGAATTTCAAACATGTATATAATAGTGTTTGCCGTCCACGTGTGCATCTTGTTTCACGGGCACCGAAAGTAAAACACTGCTAACCCGTAAATTTATAGATTTTACAACTGTGCTAAAAGTAGCTGGGCGAAGTCTATTTAAAAATATGCATTGCAAAAATTAAAAAATTCACTCGAAAGTCTTCAAAGTAGTACTCTTTTGCGTCCGCACACGGCTGCAATCGAGATTCCCACGCCCCAAACGCCTGCTGGAACGAGGCGCCCTCAATGTTCCTGAGCTCCCTCGTCCCAGACTCTTGTAACGTTTCCACCGGGCCGTGGTGATGTCATTTCAGCACGGATTTGTGGCAAGGTTAGAGGAAGAAGTCTGATGGGACATTGTCTAAATAATTTTGGATCTTCACTCCCAAAGGCGAGGAGCTCTTGGCACATCCGCTTGCGAGTTCCTTTTTGTTGGTCCTGGAGCACTAGCGACACCAACTTTGTACATGCCTTCCTCATGCCTACATTTTGGTCGGAAGTCGATGCACATCACTTTTACGGATGCCAAGTTAATCAGAAAGCATGTGAACGCTGACTCTGTGATTCATGTTCAACAAAGCCTTCAACCTTGCAACTTAGCAAACCAACTCTAGGTAGATTTCCCTCACTTTTTGTGGTCGGAGGGCGTCCTGAACGTTTGGCATTCCACCATCTTGTCTACCCTCCCGGAAAACGTTGTACTACTCAATAACAGCATATCTATCCATGGTGTTATCACCATAAGCTGCTATGAGAATGTCATGTTCCAATAACCGGTTCATGACGGAGCGTAACGAGGTCACGTTGTAGAGGTTTCGCGAACGAAGAATCAGCATTCCGCAAAGGCTGGGAGCCGATTGCCACCAGCCTCCAGCCTTACCTGAGACTCCTCTCCCTCGAACTCTTCAAGAGAGACCCCCGCCCGTCTGCCCGTTTATCTGGAAAAAAAGTCATATCACTTTTGTGATAGACTTTGTACAGCTGTTAGAGGTAAAATTGACTAGTTCTGCATAAAATAACGCCCAACCCTTATACTATGGCACTAAAGCTACTAGTCTAAAAGTGGGTGATTCTCTGTATCACAGCTTGAAGGTTAAACCAAATTCTAAAATCAATTAATTTTGTTGAAATCCATTATCACTTGAGTAAAAACACCATGTGTAGATTTCCACTCAATTTGATCCAGTATAACTAGTTTACCCCTTTGGTACCCCTGGGGGATACATGAGGATAATGCTGATCCTTCTAAACTAATTGTACCGAGAAACATTTTGTGAAAAGATACATTGGTATTTTTACTTCAGTGAATTACGAGGGCATTTTTATGGCGATAGATGACATTTGGTCTTCGAGTAATAACTGTAATATATTTTCGGATAACATAGGAATCATTAAATTTGATTTCTTATGTTTGAGATAGTTTTTAAAACATTTTATGCATTCTATAGTGCACAGTGTAATAATTCACCAGTTCCCTTTTACAGTCACCTACGCGTTAACATTTTAAGATATAAATGTCAAAGGCGTAAAAAAAACCAATCTGGTCCATCGATTTCCTTTAATGGAGATAAAAGTCTCAATACTTAGCTTTAACGAGTCGTCTGACGGGCGATACACTTTGCATCACTTGGTTTTTCTAGTCACAGAGCGGTCCCACACCACTATTTCTGGAGTTGTATCCGGAGAGTCAATGTGTGTGGAGCGACAGGATATAGATATGCGAGAGAGACAGACATTTCTTTGGTGAGGGGAATCAAGGCTCTTTCTCTATGCATGGATGCAAGTGGATTAAATGCGCGGTCCCGGCAACCCATTCAATCCCGGGGGTAGATGTGCGGACGGAGGCTTCTTGGGGAGGGATGGAGGAGGCGAGAAGAAAGCGGGTCTTGGGCCGAGTAGGGAACTATGAGGCCTCCTGTCGGGAACCAAATCATTTTTGTGTTCCTTTCCGAGAAAGTATGCCTGGACGTATCCATACATGGTAGAAAGTTTTCATTTTTATCATGACTAGCCTCTCCCTGTGCGTCACAATTCAAGCTTGGGGAAATATCAACAGAAAAAATATGCCCTGGCACGACTAGAATATAAATCAGTGGAGAGGAAATAAAGTGGAAAGAACTTTCACTCGCGTGCTCGTCTTTATAGCTTGTAAAAAGGATTACCTATCCGTGACGCTATCGAGTTCATATTAGGGGAAGTACTTTAATGCGTTTTGTGTACTTTTTTCTCGTGGGAAAAATTAATTTTTTTGGGGCTAAAAATAGTGATTTAAGCATATATATTAAATCAGAGCAAAATTTTCTTTGCTCAACATAATGTAACCATTTCTATAAATTCATAACTAGGACAGCAACATCTTCGGAATAAATTTGCATTGATTAGTCTTATAGTTTGTTTTCATTGTTATCAATTGACCTCAATACCAATTTGGCATCATAGCCGAATAACCCTATTCACACTTTTCTGTGGTCAAAATTGTTATGAAAGATAATTAAATTTTTGTTTACGCTCAAAATAAAAACATTCATAATTTGCATTGCTTATTTCCTTACGTAAATACGCTCACTTGTAATAATAGATAGCACAAAACGAGCGGTGTTAGGTAAATGGCGACCAATGAGCCGCATAAATGTTGCAGTGTTTAACCATTACCTTTCTTGATAGTATTTTTAACCTGACGCCAAATTATAATTGGGCTCAAACGAATTTTCAGCCGGTTTACTGATGAACGGATTCTGATGGGGCTGAATTTCACCCGTCTAGGATATTGCGGCCAAAAAGGAGTTATCATTCCTCTTGCTAGCAGAGCTCTAAAGGCCTTAGGACTAGGCAAGCACTTCTCCCATTTAAAGTTTGTAATTCATGGGATCAATAGTCTCGGGTAGGATATAATACACACTTATTTAAATATGAACGATTGAATAATTAGGGTAAATATGAAATAATACCAAGCATAGGTCGAGGTGGGTGTGTTCCAGAGACGGAGAATCTGCAGCAGTTATCCATTTTATTTGCTGGCTAACCTAATGTCTCTAGGGCAAAAGTTGAATTGCCAAAGAAACATCCAAATGAATTAACGGAGTCTTGTGTCCGCATAATAACTCTCTTATTTTATTTTCACTGATCTTTTGGTTTGAACGAAAAACGTTTTACAAGCGTCGTTAATTTTGAAAATTAGCTGTACGATGGACCCACAATTATACTGTAACCACCCGTTCACGCGCTGTTTCTTTCTCCAAACAACAGTCACTTTTATTGCTAATGGTTATAAAGATACAGATAGATACCTGTATATCTTTTTCTGATATTTGTTAATATTCGTTGATTATATGTTCGTATTTGAATGGCACAATATCCCGTGCTGCCGTAGTAATTACAATATGATAAACAGGGGCAAAATGGTGATATTAAATTGATTACATGTTACTACTATTTATTTTTTCCTGCACACGTGTACTAAACTTTATGATGTTTAGTTGCTCCGTGATTTCGTCAATGTCCATTTTGGACAAACTGTACAAACAAGGACCACAGAGACTAGCATGACCGGCAATATACGCACAGCTTGATGATCCGCCAAGCACATACGGCTGATTGGGTCTCAGCCAACTAGCTGTGCTCGTGGGCGGGGCTATAGTCCGCGTCATGGCCGCCAGATTATCCCAGTTCGCGCATTTATTTGATAAACCTTGGATCTAAGTACAAAGTCTTTTGTTTTCATCGTAGATTATGTTTCTAGATAGCATTTAGAGCCAGTGAGTGCATCCGTAGTACAATGCTGATGGACTTTCGTTTGACTTTGAGGAATTAAACTTTTTCATGTCTGAGACGGATGCACTTTTACCCACATTATACGGCCTGTCATGGCATTTCGTTGATTGGTGCTCACCGGTTGGAGACTCCCTTTTAACTCGTATGCTTCAAATGTAAATGTAATGGAAATGTTTATGCGGGAATGGATAAAGACATCAAATTACAGTGTATGTTCAATAAACTGGAAGTGTAGCACAGCTCCGTTTCCTCCGTGGCCATTAAACTTTTATATACCCACTTATGTGGCCGCGAGTGCAATGCATATCCATCCAGCAGGCAAAGACCAGGTTAATCGTATGGGCCTTATCAAATGGGACACTAGCTGTGGTTACCTTCTTTATGACGTTCATCTCATTTGAAACATATGTGCCCTGTAGAGATTCGCCCCGTTTCCGTCCGCGGGCATCTTAATATTCGCCATTCGGAGTCTCATCAATAATTGTTTGTAAGACATAATTGAGGAACGCCTGCGGTAAAGTCTACTTGAATAGTACTAGTTATCTAAAGACATTAGCGAGAGAGAGCTGAAGCGCTGTGTTTTGATAAATCCCCATTAAACTCTCCTTTAGTTGAAATTTGATGTAATTAATAATTCAGCATTTGAAACAATTGTGCGAATGCACACCACCTTATCACTATCAGAAAAGACCTTTCAGTTTAAACAATTTCTTTTCTATATACCTTCTTAACTTTAAATGCATCAGATGTATAATTTACCTGATCAATACTTATGTTAACAATTTTTCTAAGTATGACCTAATTATATGATACCAATGGTTTATTTATGGCATTAAATATTTACCAACACTCTACGCTCTGACGCAGTCGTCAATGCAAAAAGAGGATGTAGTTATGTTAGAAGTATTTCCTGAAATGTTTCTCAACTGTGATGAAAGGAACGTAATATGAACATTTTTGAGTAAATAAATTTATTTAAACGCCCAAATAAATTAATGAGTAATTCAAGTTAAGACGCAAGCTTAGATCGTAGGAAGTGTCATATATTTCCAAATGTCCTCATAATCTAGACATTAAGTTAAAAATATTTTGGATTATATTAATAAATGATTTTCCGGATCAAAAAAGTAAAATTTAGTCCTGTTAATCGAAAGTATTTTCTTTTTGACTCGTCTATGTTTTAATCCCCAGAAATAACTTTAATGGTTTATATTTTAACTGTTCTTATTTTTTACAAGATATAACTCCGGGATTCTCTTTTGATGCTTCAAGCCTTTAGTGTAGATGCTTCCATTCGACACATGTATCAGAATGGCGAGTCTATATGGTCTTCATTTGAATGCCTAGAAAAGTATTAATTATCTATATCAACCAATAATTAGGATCATCAGATGTTCATAGTTTAACCTTTTAGCCCAAAATTTAATACTATCAAATATGCAACGTACCTGAGATTCTTTTGAGGAGACGAGCCTTGAAAGAGTTCCTTTGTCTCTTGCTTGCAGGTTCATTTCTCTTTATTAATTTGGAGAAAGTAAAAGCCCTTATCCGGACGGAGATAGGTTGTTGAAAAAAATATTAAAAATAAAAGACACACTAGTTAATCTAATGAAAGGGAAAACACATTTAAAAAATTGATTCTCCGAAAAAAACTCGTATTTTGGGCTTTTATTTAGGATCAATGATCACGGTATTTTCTCTGTGCGTAATTGAAAGTCTATGTTTGTTTTAATCATTAATGTCTGTAATAAAGTTATGCCTCTCTGAGAGTTGTTATTTCATAATTCAAATGGCCATTTATGTTCATGGCATGCTTGCATTTCTGAGTAACGATGGCTTAAGAAGCAAAAGCCAACATTTATTTTTTTTCGCTGAGGAAGTATCCTCGACCAGTGGTCCCTGCCTCCGGAGAGCATACAAAAAAAGGAAGGAAAGATCACGACCTCTTTTGGTTGACGTGGAATCCGATTCCCAATCCTGTGGTTTATCGGAGGAAAGCTAAGCGTTTTCTCCGCCATCTCTCTCCCTCGAATATTCAGGAGTAATTGGATGTCGCCTGCCTCCTTCTTTTTTCTTTCAGAGACAAGAAGAAATCCCCCTCAATCCCCCCTCCCCTCCCGTCCATCACTCTCCCCCATTTGGATCCGCGTAAATCCTCGAGGACAAGGCGAGCGATCCGTGGAAGCACGACTCGGTGTCTTTTTGGGACGACGGGAGTGTCTTTGCTGCATCGTCGCGTTGCTTGGCGCCCCTTCGCCGCCAGGGCCGGGCCTCAACTCCCTACCCTCCATCCCCATTCCTTGCCGTCTCTTTCCGCTCTTCGTCTTCACCAAGCGAAAAGGCTTACGCCGCTAACAAGGCCATTTCCCGCTGCGATTGACTTTCCCCCACCCTTCCCTTCCGTTTTTTCTCTCTTCCGCCGACTCCTAATGTCTCTCTCCGTCCACTTCCGCCTTAGGTTTTACCCTTACCCTCACCCCAACACGTGCTCATCTCATCCCAATGGCTTACACTTATCGGAGCGATGAGGCCTGTGACATATTTTTTGCTCACTCTTCAGCATCCGTCCCACTGAAGTCGAAGCAACGAGAGGAACGACAATGGACGCAGAATACTTCAGCACAATAGGATCCGTAGCCAAAATCTTGTAGAGAGGACAATGGTATAGGGAAGCGTATAAATGCACTGCTCCGGGGCAAATGTTAATCATGAAAATTTCCATGAAGAGGAAACATGAACTTTAATAGTCTTATGTACTTAAATAATCTCTGATTTCGGTAAGCTTGTCGGGACTTCTCATTAAATTGAAGTAATTCACGTCGCTTTTTTTTTCAAAATAGAATGCCTAACCTTTGCGAAGATATAACATAAGTTCCGTTGAATATACGATGGATGAGGAAAGAAAATTTTGGAATATTTTGAAGATTTTAGGAGAATGTCCTGTCCTTTCTTTGAATAACTTCATGAAACTGAATTCATCTTGTAGGGATGTATTGATGTACTGTGGACAGTAATATCCCGATAACTGATCTGTATGCTAAGCATTTAAATATTTGAAATTGATACAATTGGTGATAGAAGATATGAAAGGAAAGAAATACAAGCATATAATAATAGTGGGTTATCTTATTGAAAATGGGAGTTGGTGGCCTTGTTATGACAAGTCTAACGATGTTGGCGAAAAATCAGACAAAACCTAATTAAATAATTACTACATTTAAATCTACATATGATACACACAGATATAGATTCCTTGGAAAATAACAAAAAATACCACAAAAAGAATTAAAAACAAAAGGAATTAAATTAATAGAAGTTAGAATAAGTGAAATCAATTAGAATTCCATTTGAATGCAAATACTTAAGCGGTATAGAAGAGCAATGGTCTGAGGAAGCAACGTCCGTTGACTTTCTGCTCTCTTGGGCGTAAGGTTAGGGTTCCTTCCGGACACTTTTGTCGGGTAAGCCACGTTTATTGTTGGGAGTAAGTATTCTAATTGGTTGCTGAAATAATTATAATCGCATCGCTTGGCGTAATTTGGTGTGAGTGCCACCTTATTTTCCACCAAAACGCACCAGATTTGGGAAAAATTCAACTGTTCAAATTAAAGGTACAGTTTATAGATTGATAATTACCCCGAATAAATACATTCCTATCCCTATCTGAGTAGATCCAATCAACTTATAGAGCATCAATTTATGCTATCTAAGTCATAGATCTATTTCATTGCTCTATTTTGCATTACACCAAAATTATCATCTACAAGTACTGAAAACTCAGCGTTGATCGTTTTTGTGCGACACATGCTACATTCTCTCCATTTTACTAAAATTTGCTTCAATCCAATCCAATTTAAATCGTTAGGTATTATTTTCAAGCATAAAATGTAATTTATGAAAACACTCTTACTAAATTCCCTATTGATCTGAGTCCAGGTTCAGTCTTACGCTTTTTTGCTTTGAATGTAGAATGGTTCTTGTATCATGGGCCAAACGTCTGTTTCCCATTGGTTGATATTTCATCTGTGTTTTTGGATTGGTTTCATTTTCTGTAAAAAATACCTTACAAAGCTGTACTTTTATTGTGAAGGGAGCCAATTAATGGGGAGCAGATACCTAGTTAAACTACGATCAATAGAAAAGAAGAAAAGATTTATGTTAAGGAATTTTATGAATATAATGGCGGTCGCCATGATTTTGTTGCAACAAAGCAGGCAAGGTTTTTCTTTAGTGCTCCTAAGTTTTTGTTTTTTCAGCCGAAATCATGTTTATATTTTCAAATGAAATAAACAATAAGTTCTTTTTGTAGATTAAGGTCGAATTTCAATAAGATTGGTTTATCAAGGAGTGCTGTTCCATAGGGTTATATCATTAACGCTCTAAAAGAGTTCTCCTTTGATAGAGCCTTAGAAATGGATGGTAATTCACTAAACTTAGGTTTCTTGTCTATGGCATTCGTTTAGCTTCTTCTGACGATCGACATGTATTCTCTTTACATAGCAAATGCCAAAGAATTCCCTCTTCCTGGCATTATCTCTTGGACCCTCTAATTAGTTCTTCCCTCCACGAGGAATAGGGAAAGGTCTGTGCCTTTCTCTTTCCAGAAAGTGCCCTGCTCCATAGCCTTTTCTCTTTTCGCTAGCCCCCTCTTTCTTCTTCCTCCACCCTCGGCCAATTCCACCCCACCACGTCAAATCGCTTTTTTATTTGCCTTTAATGGTCTTAAGGTAACAGATGGAATTCTTATTTTTTTGTTACGGATTCAATTCTGCCTTTAAATTTTTTCTTACACTTCGGGCAATTTGGTAGTTCTATTATTCCGGGCATTTTTTATTTCAAATTGGAGTTTTTTTTTATATTTCCTGATCCTCTTAATGAGAAAACTTTTCCTCCTGCTCCGATGTTTGTCCGGGTCATCAATTACATGACCGTCTTGGCAACACTCCGGCCTTATTTTTTCATCGTGCTGCCTAATCTATCCAAATTTCACTCCATTGCGAAGAAATGTTTCACCTTGGAGTTGCATTTCAATGTTTTTTATTTAAAAGGCTAATTGCATATTTCTATGTGCTATCTTCTTTCTAGGGGAGGTGCAATTCAATACGTTGTAACCCTATATGGGTAACAGGAAACTAAGGGTTTTTAATGATGATAATTTCTTCAATCATTTATAAAGTTAAAAAGGAATTATTATTCATGGTAACAAAACTATCTTAGGTTTTTAATGTGCTTTCCATTCAATACCAAAATGGCTACAATTTTAAGCGCACATTATCATCGCTTGATACAGATGCCATGCAACGTCATTAGATGGTATTGACATATCGGTGCTACAAAACACAGGTAATACGAAATTAAAAGTTTGTGAGAAACCAATAAGGTAATGTGCTTATTTTATATTTAGCACCTTCGCTATATTACGACTGATTTGCTCAATTGAATAGTAATAAGACAATGCTTACTTCTTTCTTCTTGTCTAAATTTTAATGTTAAATGCTTTTAAATGCATCAATGCTTTCAAATTAGAAAACTTCTGTGAAACAAAAAAAGTCTGTGAAACTTTTCAAAGTATGTCTTTTACTATCTCATTTCTCCCAGTACGCGTAATTATTATTTTCTACATAAATATATATATATATATATATATATATATATATATATATATATATATATATATATATATATATATCAATTTCTGCTGTTTGACGTAGTCAAAGTGTAAATAGCCGGCATGCTTAATAATGTTCCAACTAATAATAATTTACAGTTTAATCTCTGATGTGAATTTGTAAACTTCAGGAGCGTATCAATGAGCGAGCCTTTATCCCATGCCATTAATTATGCCAATAGTGTTATAATTAATTTGTCAGCGAAATTGATTAGGTAGTTTTTGGATGAAACAAGGTGATTAGACCCTAATACATATATTATTTAAGCATTATTAATTGGAAAATATTTCGAAATTATTTTTATCTGTTTCTTAAATTTTATAATATTAAACATATTCCTAAGCTTTAAAAATTCCCATTTCTTGAATTATTCCTTACATCAAATTTGATATTGATTTTAATTTACTACTTTTAGATCGTTATAATTACTCGTTTTATTTGAAGCAGTTAATTTTTAAAAATATTTTACTCATGTGTATATTTACTCGCCCAACAATCAAATTTTTCCGATGCATGGTATTCTTACTATCTTTTGTCCATTTGTAAATCCTTCTATTTTGTAAAAATTATGTATCTCTTGCTTAAATCAATGATTTGTCCGTAATATTTTAAAGTACAAAAACCCCGATCCATATTTCTCCAGCAGCTAGCCCGTCTGGACCTCATTTTTTCCAAACATGCTTTGCTCAGAAGAAAATATTACATCTTTTCGTAGGCGAGCGTGCTTCTTATTTTTGGATCAGCAAAAGAAGTTTATCAAAATAAAAAAAATCTGCTACGTACCTTAATCCCAAAACAGCTATTTCATCGTAATATTTAAGCGTCTCACAAATCCTGTACCGCACAAAAGAACACATTCAAAAATATCCGTCAAAATCCTGTATAATTTATTTCAATGATTACTACCTATTAATATAATTACTACCGATTCAATTATTTCCTACCTATAATATTTCAGTTTCACAAGTATACGTTTGCCATTTCAGACGCTCTTTGATATTGTTTCCTCCAAATTTGCCTCTTTGCGATACATTTATTTATTTACATGTAATTAATTTACCCTCGTGAGCCCCATCTTTTATCCAAGAGCACAGTATTGTAAATATTTTGGTGTTTTTGCCTGTCTAAATGATTATAATTCTTTTACATCGGTATTGGTTGTCTAATTTAAATTAAAAATGAGAACTGCAGCTTCATTGTTGAAAGAAGATCGCTCTGTATAATAATCAAATATTACTTTTTCCAGGTTTAGACATAATGGAAATATTTTAATGCATATATTTATTTTAATTAGACTGCAATGAAAGTAAAATCCATGTGGATTAAAATTGTAACGCTTCTGAAAAGCCGCTCTCTCAATTAAAACATCGTGTTGATAATTAGTATGAGTTTTCTCAAAAGGTATCTTTCAACTATGAGACAATATGTGTTCATCCGATAAAATCTCCATTTCTGGAATGTTTAGACTTTTGGAACTGGGGTAGATATTCACGAAATTTTCCAAGCGTCTCTCGGTCCCAGTAACACAGTTCCCTCCCCGCCCACGTCTCAATCCCGAGAGTCCCTACACCCGACACCAGCCCCCTTCGCCCAATCAATCGGATCCACGCTCCTCAAGCCGCGAGAATTTCCGCCAATCGCATTCCCTTCATCTCATAACTCAACCCGGGGGCGATGGTCTTCAAACTCTTCTCCATATTCCGGCCTTCTCTTGCCCCCCGCAGCCACAAGTTCCTCGCCTTTTCCTCCTCCCACCCCCCTCTCGAAAATCCCCCCTTCCCGTCCCCATTACCCATTAGGGAACCGTTCCAGATCCTCTCTTCATCCAAGACCATGGTCTCTCGAAACCATATGGGTCCCTTGGGAATAATGATAAAACTGGTTTCCTCGCTCCTCCGCCACCTACCCTTGCCCTCCCATCCATTCCCGTGCATATTAATTGTTGGAGGGTCACCGGAGGTGAGAGGATGCGATTGGAAGGGGGGCAGTGGGGAAGTGTTCCCATCCCAAAGGAGCAGCCCGGAGCCCGAGCGCTCCTTGTAAAAACCTGCACACCCTCTTCTTATCAACAAAAGCGCCTGGTCGTTTTGATAGGCAATCCGTAAGTCATATTTGACACGTGATACTGCATACTTAAAAGGATACCCGGAGGAGTTAATCTTCATGCTCCAAAGACGTTTACTAAGTAATAAAAAAAAATTTGGTAACCAATGTATATGTTACATTTCTTATAAAAAATCAGTAAATGTCATTATTTTTTAAATTATTGCACATTTTTCCTATGCATTGACTTTTTATTTAATCACTCTTCCACAAGTTATATTGCTGAACCCTGTACTATTACTTACGATGGTGTAATAATGAAATGATAACTTTTACTCGATTTAGAAAGTTTCGATTTTGTTATAATTTTATGTCACGTAAAGCGATGGAATTTCAATGCCACTAATGCATATACGAAGGAAATTTTTAAGAGATGACGATTAATTTGTTCGTTTGGATATATTGTGATCAATCAGCAGTAATTATAATTTTACAAAATAAGAACTTAATATTTTGGGACCTAGGTTTTATGGATAAGCAATTAGTTCTACTAGTAATAAAAATTGTAAATGACGGTTTATAGTTGGCTCTTCGGTTAAGCTGAAATGTAGTCCTTAATAAAATAATTTCATTGTGGAAGATTGTTTTTTTTTTGTTTATCACTTACTGGTTCCATGTTTTCTTTCCGGAAATATTTATGACAAATATCATCTTGTTTGCAATACGGCGCGAATGAAGTTATCTTAATTTAAAATAATATAATCCAATTTTCCTAATTTTAAATGCTCATATTCTTAGATTACTTTGCAAATAATGAATACATTGCAGAATTGGATATTATATATGTATATATGTTCTTTATTACTACATACTATTAAATGTAAGTTTTCATATCCATTAATGTCTATTGATAAATTAAGCTAACATATTAGAAAGCCACTTAGGGTCCCTACAAGCTATAACTCCTGCATTAGACAAAAGATATTATTTCCGATTCAAATTTTCATACAAATAATTTTGTAAATACAATTGAAATATATTTCTTAACAATCTTGCAAATCCTTACCGTAATTAAAGGGTAAATAATATTTACTAAAAGCCCTAAGCTATAAGTACCTCTCAAAGATAAATATTCTATTATAATCATATTAGATGATTAAGCATAATATGTCATGGAAATACCTGATTTCATACAAAGGCATCCGAACTTCTCTGAAAGCCATTAATAAATCATATTCACAATAATTCAATATTTCTTTTATCCATGAAAATAAATTTATATGCGAACCCAATTACTTACACCATAATCTTAACACCATGCTCATTCAATCGACAATGTATTTTATTGTACTTTTTATTGTCATTTAAAATTCAATGTAAAAATAGGTTAATATTTTAACGAAATTATATCGTGAAATATAAAGCCGTACCTAAATAGTATTGATTCAGGTCTAAGTTTAAAAAATAATATTACCGCAAAACACTGTTGAAAGCATTTTCCCTTGACTGCAAAGGTTATCCTCCGTATAGGCGACGGGTTTGGTCATTTCGTCATGAATAAGAATGAAGTGTAATAAACTTTAATCCAAGCGACGTGGAAAGAGGGTTTCATCTCCTTTTCCTCAAGCATTATGCATAGAAATATCTCGAGAACGGCGAGTCAGATGCGTAATCTGGGAGTTGGTAGGGAAATGAAGTAGGTCTCCACGGAATCCGTGCATGGCGTGGCAAAAAGGATTTGTTGACGGGAGGGAGGGTCCGTGCAAGGGACCGAGAAGTGGTCGGGCGGGTGTATAAAAGGGGAGAGGGTTGACATGGGGGTCTTGAGGCTCTGGAAGAAAGGACATTCCCTGTCGCCCTTCGTCTAACTCTAATGCCCCCAGGCGAAGGAGGAACCTAGATACGGTGACAACTGCCCCGATGGGGGTCATCAATTTCACCAGTTCCTGCGTGAAAGGATTTTGTGGATGGGTGGCCGCGATGGAGGAAATTTTGATGACCTTGGACGGGCGAGGCTGACCTTTTATCCATAGGTAGATGGGGGATATAATGCGGAGACTTCATCGAGAGAATTAAAATGGATGTCGCCGTGATTACTCAAGTTTCGAGACATGACAAAAATTTCTTTTGGAAATATGATGATTCCCTCAGGTATACACCATTAGGGAGTTTGTATGAACTCGAAATCTTTCTGTAACTACATGTTACGTAAAATCTTGAAAGTGAAATAAATTTCAAGAATATTTATTGAATCGTAGGTGCAAGTGTGTAAAAATATATGTTCCCCAAATGCCGCTTATGTAATGATCTGTGATTAACAAGAGACGTTTCAGGCTAGATATCTGTTACCAGACGAAGATGTAGTTGCATTGAAACCGGTCGAATTAATAAATTTTATTTTATAGAAAATTGCCAATGCTTAAACGTCAACCTATGAGTTGTTGAAAAAATAATTGCCGAAACACATATTACCCAAATGATGATTTAAAACTACTGGTGAACTCGTAATTAGGTATTTACACAATACTTCGCATTCGTCACATTAGAAATTTAAAATATTCCCCGCAAAACGTTATTTTAAGTCTTGGCTGTATTTAATACACATTTGTTTAAATTTTTTGGCTTCTCTCTATGGTAATGCTACCAGTGGCAATCATTTCATCATTTTTACTATTATTTCCATCAAAATTTTGCTTAATTCTTATTTTTTTGAGTTTTAATATTTTCTTTTTTTATCTCGGTTGCGGAAAATATTTAAATATTGTTTAACTTTAATTATTAAACTGTAAAAAATATATTTAAGAGTGATAAAATACGGATTTATTACAGAATCGAATTAGAAAAAAAAACCACAATTTCGCAAAAAACACAGCAGGTGTTGAATTTGCCGGTTTTATTTATCAGAAACCGCTCGAAATAATTTTAAAACAAATACATATTTAAATGGTTTTTTATTTTTCTGAGATATAAAAATATATAATAACTACTTGACTATTGCACCAAATGTTTAGCCGGAAAATATTCACTAAAACATTTGTTTTGTTAAGTAACGGAGAAATCAGATAACATTCTGAACAAATAATGTTTAGTAATGACAATTTAATATTTGTTGAATCAATTTACGTACTGTTTATTGCTATATTCATCATTTTATGAAAAACTAGGGAAAGGACAGGCTAATGTTATAGATTTGGAAAATACATGATGGGACGCTAAGGTCAATAAGTACTGTTTAGTAGGATACTTAGTAGTACTACATTTTCCTGCATAATTATCATTTGGTTTATGAAAAATTTGTAAATCATCTAATATGAGCTCATTAATAGTAATTTTGAGTGGGCTCTTGGCCCAGTAGCTTTGCTTGATGGATGTTTAAATCTCATTTAAAGTAAAGTATTCATTTTCAATTTATAAAGAGATCAATTTTGGCTTCCAATGAGATGGACGGCGCTAGTTTCTGGATATTTAAATATAACTGTGAAACAATGAATTGAAGAGTGCAGAAATAATATTATCGTTTAATTTGACATCACGGACTTTAAGAAGGCGAGCCATCTGGCAGGATAAAAAACGGCATTTGCTTTGTAGTAAATGTTGGAAATGAAATAAAGGAATAACTAGTTTATCCAAAATTATATTTTACTTTAACAGTCCAAGTTATGATATTTGATGAATGGTCTCAAAACAGTAAAATTTACCTTTGTTGCCCTTACAATGAAATGTAATGGGGGGATGACAATAGAAAATATCCGTTGAAAGTGCTGGAGAAAGAACCAAAAGCAGCCAAAGATCTAAATAAGTTAGGTTTGGAGATGATCAATCTTCATTTTGCCTGCTAGGCATTAAACTTCTATGACTGCTGAGTGAAATAAAAAACCTGTTTCAGGAAAGGTCAGAAGAGCGCCATTATAGAACTAAAGTTACGGGAAATTATTAAGATATCACCTCGACTTTCAAATCCCCTTAGTAGGGAATTATCATACAGAAGAGCGTTCTTCAGGTATTATGAGAGCTTCATTTGAAATTTTGGAAAATCCATGTAAAAGGTAAGAGGAATAATGCTAA
Source organism: Hetaerina americana (assembly GCF_022747635.1). Classification (NCBI taxonomy): domain Eukaryota; kingdom Metazoa; phylum Arthropoda; class Insecta; order Odonata; family Calopterygidae; genus Hetaerina; species Hetaerina americana. The sequence goes on along the minus strand of NW_027286470.1, from coordinate 191,533 downwards.
TTCAATGAGTGATGTCACCATTCTTGAATTAAGAAATAAGCGAAAGGCCTTGAAATGATCCGTAGCTTTTGCAATCCAAAAACCTGAACATTGAGAAAAGCATGTATCATAAAATGAAATTTTTTATAAGTGGCAATGTAGAATATTGAAAAGAATTAAAATGAGCGATATGAAGTCCAGCAAATGAATGCATTATATGACAAAAAAGAAGTTCGGAATAAGTTCGGCGAAAGCAGAATTAGTGAAAAGAGCATTTGTTAAGACAAAGTGGGGTGATGCCTATGATATACTATGGTAAATGTTGGCATACAAGATTAAGAGAGCGACCATACATTCCATGACGATAAGTTGAAAGAATTTGCAGATGAAGAATTTAATTTGGTAATGTAGGATAATGATATTCAGTGTGATACACGGTGATTAGTAGTACTTAGTTCATATTGGAATCAGGATATTATTCAATCGCTTTTTGTATATCCATCTAAAAACATCTTGTACGTACTGCCAGCCATTAGTCGATAAAGTTTTGATACCGTAGAGAAAACTCAAGACAATAATAATTAGAACTAAATTGGGTGCAAAGTTTATTCAAATTTTCTCTATGGCATCAGAAGTTTATAGATAAATGGTCGATAGTTCATATTCACTCAATTTTAGTCCTGCAACCTGCCGGATTTTGCTAATGGTTTTCTCTCAATTCCACGGGCGTTTGCAAACTCTTCGCTACAAAATTAAATGCCGCAGTAAGTACTGACGCGCGTAGCTCATGTATGCATTGGACTTCAAATGATGGAGAATAAAACGCTGTGGGATTTTAAATCGCTTAAAGAGGCCTTGAGTGATGTCGGCAACTTAGTAGGGGCAGAAATGGGAAAAAAATTAAGAAATTCTCCTTTGAGGAAATCCGCGGAGCCGTTTAATTAATTCCGAACCCCGTAGCCAATTCCTGTAAAAGAAAGGAAGGGAAGCGGGAGGGGGGGTGGAGGGGAGGTCTAGGTTGAGTTGGAGGCGGGTATATATGGAGTAGCTGCGGCAGTATATTTGCCCAACCCATCATCCGGCCCCATTGCTCAACCTCTCCCTCCCACCCTTCGAACCCACTCCACCTTATCCCTGTAATCCGCCCTTCTGAGTGATCGTGGATTCTCTGCTCCTTGAAGATCGTAGTAAATGGCGAGGGAAGATCAGGCTGCTATAGAAACTCCGAGTTGAGGCAGAGGGAGGGCCGGAAAGGAAGGTCAGAGGGTTTGGTAGATGGTGCACACGGCTGATGGGAAACAGCCGAGGGTTGGGATTGGGGGTGCCGCGGTCAGGAGATCGTATTGTCAGAGCAGTGGTGGGAGTTAGTCTCAACCATTTAATTCTAGCTGATAGTAAATTTTCAAAAGAAATGGTCTCTTTACATGAAATATAACCTCCATCGTCACTCTCTACTAGAAAATGCTATTTGCTGCTAATTTATTCTCAAATAACTGATCTGTAGTGAATGACCTCATGTGACAGTTATTTCCAACGCCTGATAATCGAAACTGGTGTATCAGCCGGTGACCAAATTCTTACATTTCTGGGTAGAAGGATAATATATTTTAGCCAGGGAATGTTAATAGGAAAAGGGCAAAGAAGCCATTGATTGCGGACGAGATAAATAGAAAGATAGGAAAGAAAGAAGAAAATTGAAGAACGAAAATACAGATTTAGGTAAAGAGAAGCATAAAAAGTTAAACAATTAACTAAGGTATGTAACAAAGAGAGCAAAATAGTCGTGGTGGAGGTCGAAGGATGCAAAGATATGGAAAGTCAACAGAGAAAAGAGTGAAATTTATACAAAATAACGGAAGGCTGAAAGACTGTCAGGATGTCAGGAGAGATATTCGTGGCAAAAAATGATAAATGAGCCAGAAAATATGTTGTAAGAACGATTAATTAGTTAATGGTGATATAAGTTGAGCTGTATTCTCAAGATAGTATACCAGCAAGGTTAGACATGGAAAGAGAATACGCCCTAGAGGAGGATAGCTTAGCTCCAGGCATACTCGTAAATGAGATGGAAAGGGCATTAAGGGAGATGAAACCAAATTAAAGTCTTGGAGATAGAAAAAATTCCTGTGGAACTACTAAAATGTTTATGAAAATTTGGTGGGAAGAGACTAAGTATATGGACTAATTCGCAGTATCTATGAGGAAGGAATTTGGCCTGAAGACTTTGTGAGATCAGTGTTTGCTCCTATTTCAAAAAAGTAGGGGGTACATCATGTGAAGGTTAAAGAACAATAAGTTTGATATCCCATGCAGCTAAAGAGTTTCTCTGGTTCATATACAAAAGGATAGAGATTAGGGCAAATGATTACTTTGGGGATGATCAGTTTGGGTTCAGGAAGGGGAGAGAAACGTGAATAAAGCATTTGCAGTAATGAGCTCACTGACAGAGGACCAAAGATTAAAATCAGGATGTATTTGTCTGTTTCTTGTTCTCGAACGGGCGTTCGATTGTTCGAACAGAGAAAAGCTAATTATTTTCTGCATAAAATAGAATACATTGGAAGGATAGGATGTACTCAACCTCCATACATCTCAGACAGCAGAGGTGTGAGTAGGGAATGGACAGTGTGGGTGAACATTGCTAAGAAGAAGGGTAAAACAGGATAATCCATTATCACCTGTGCTATTTAACTGATGTGTGGAAGAATTGGCACAAGAGGCATGGGAAAAACGGGAGACTGTAATGGAAGTCGGTGGGAAAGTCAATAAATCAGTTAGGTTTGTTTACGATCAAGATTTAGTTTGTCAATAAACAAGTTTATCACACGCATTACTGTGTGCATTGAAAGGTCAGTGCGTTAGATTCGAGATAAAAATAACTGTTAATATACCATAGGTTATCTAATTTTCAAGAAAACGAATGGCTACTTGAAATAAGAGTTGATAAACCTGAGCAGTTGGAACATTATTACTGAGTATTTTTGACGTGTACTGGATCCAATTAGTCAAAGTAGTGGTAACCTAAGACGAAGGATTATGTTAGACATATAAGCTTCAAATAAGTTGAGTTAGGATATAATCGACAGATTCAGGTATGATTGGGTGGAACTTTTCTATAACAATAGGGACAAGTCTGGGAAATGATGTAGTACATCGAAACTAGTTGAACACAAATCTTTATCTAGTTGAAAATTGCACGAATGTTCCTTTCTGTTATTGAGTGAGGATGTCACGAAAAGCCTCGAACGAACTTTGATGCGGAGAAAAGTTATGTTTGGTACGGAAATATGGCCATTGAAGCCGAATGATAGGTTTAGAGTGTTTGCTTTTAAAAGATCTGTGTAGAGAATGATGGAAGTGGTGAAGTCGAATTGGGCATAAAGGAAAAGTAATTGGGAAGTGCTAGGTTTAGTGGTGGAGGAGAGGGGATTGTCATGAGAAATAATATGAAGACAGGAAAAATAGATTCAAAGCATATTGATAGCAATGAAATGTTGAATACTGAGGCATACGGGAGAATGTTAGGCAAACGAGAAAGGGGCAGAAAGAGGATAGGTATGTTTGACGGGATAAAGGGAGGAAGGAAGTACACGGAGATAAAGATGGGCTTGTTGTAGGGTAGGATTTTGGATTATATTTTGTTAAGAGAGATAGTGGTGGTTTTTTTGTGCCATTTGGTAGCTGGTCCCATCGAAATGTATCTTACCTGGTATGTGACTAATAATAAAAGTACTTTATTTTGAGAATATACAATAGCCGAGTGTGGAAACAAGATATTAGGTTTGATACTACTTGATCTACGTAGTTTCTATAAAAATCAGAGTGATCTCTCCCTTTGATCTCGTTTGCCAACGAAATGAATGCGCTGTGTTCGAAACACAGAGTACACATAACTACACTTTGAAAATTAAATGAACATGCAATTTGTTTTGGAAGCATTGTAATTGTTGGGAGAATTAAAAGAAATACCTGATCGAGAAATATCTCTTTAGCAACTCTACCCCCCAAATTGTACACCTTCAAAGGACGGGAACCAGATTGGTTCTCTTTGAACGATTTGGAATAATACTGCCTTTCGTTTTCCTTGGCCAGGCTCCTTATCTTAATACAAAAATGGAATCAAATGTTTTGAACAGTAAATATACTCAGTGGTCTTAAACATAAGATTAAGAGCTTAACTGAGTAAATACATTAAAAAAATTTATAAATATTGATATCATAATTGATGCTGATTAATTACAAGTTTTAATACGGGAATAAACTCTTGAACAAATCATTGCAAATTCTAAACTCTGGGTTAGCTTATGTTACTATTAAAGCCTTTTTTAAACGTTTTGGAATGAACATATTTAATTTTCTATTTGTTATTCCTCAAGAGTGTTAAATTATATTGCATAGAACGCACTCAATTGGAGATTTTATGAAGCCACTTCTGTATTTTTATATCATTTAATTCTTCGAGGTCTAAAACGTATGTAAACCTTTCCTAAATAATTTTTTGGGACAAATCGAGAATTTTCAAGAAATAAAAAAAATATTCTTACCCAGTGATAAATTTTTATAATCATGTTTCTTTGGCACGTGAAAAAAAAAACGTAGGAATTTGGAAACTTATGCAGCTAAGTGATTAATATTTAATTTTATTGTTTGGCCAAAATAAACTAAAGCACCTGAATTAGTGAAAATAAACCGGTTGATTATTTATTATTTAAGCACCATGTGTACAGAATTGTAGTGGAAAAATCATAAAGAATAAATACACCCTGGATTCAGCATTCAGTTTGGAATGTTTGCCGAGTTCATTAAAAAGGCGCAATGTGTATTTGTTATGAAAAATATAATCTATTTTGTGAAAGATATTCCGCTTTTGTGAAAGCGTGAATTTGAAAGGAGCTGAGGGTTTTTTGTCTATTGAACTCATTCCCGTTTATTATCATCCTTAAAATTATTTCAGTTTTTAGCTATGAAAATAATATTATTGATTATTTAGCATGTATATAAGATGTGTGTACAGAAGTTTAATTCGTTTATTTTACTATGGGAAAGAAATGTGACTAGGGTTTATAATTAATTATTTGGGCAAGTTTAAACTAATAATTTCTATAGCATTTCCCCGTATAAAATTAAACCAAGCGATATAAGTTGCAAACTCCACCCCTTTTATTTTACTGGGTACTCGTTGAGAAATTTCTGCATATATAACTTACTAATAATTACGAGTTAAATCGATTAAGGTATTAAAATAAATTAAAAATATATATTCCACCACAATCTAAAATATGCATGGAATGTAGTACCAGCTTAGGGTAACAAATATGATGAGATAGAATAAAATAAAATCGAGGAAATTTGCACAATTTAATGATTCCGTATTAGAATTTCTGTATCGCCGTTTCTGGGAATAATAATGCCAAGTGATTAGAATATGGTAAAGTGTACTTGTATTAATATATATCACGGTTATTTTTGCTCTAGGTAATTAATCTATGATTTTTACAAACGCGTCCCAGTAATTAATTTTATTTAAGATCAATAATACATTCATATTAATTTGTGTTATTATTTTTCCATGATCTTTGATGGGAGGTCATCTTGAATGACGCAGTTATGTAAAACATCATTGCTTTGAAATTTTATATTTGAATATCACCATGCAGATTATAGCCATCATAGCGGTACCAAGAGTATTAATTTATTTCTAATTTTATCGTGAATGAGACGGAGTAACAGGTATTCTTTAGTGGTGATTTAATCCTCGGCTTATCTGAAAAATTAATGAAAATTTGGGCCCAGCATATTTCTAAGAATATTTCATGTTAAGTTTATAAAACGGTTATTTTTAACACTTTATTGCTAAACCATATTTTTCCCAGTTCTTTTTCTGGCATGTTATGTGCAATTCCATTTTGATTTCCTTATCGCTTAGCTGCAGACCTGTTTGATGACCCCAAAGCCATTTATAAGGATTGAAACTCCTCTCCTCTTACCGTCTCACTGTCACTTTGCGTGCATGATAAATGTTGATGGCGTTGGGAAATGCGAATTATAATCGGCATCGAGTCTATTGATCCAATTGGCGATCACTGAAGAAATCTTTTTGAATACAAACAGCTCCTTAAAAATGTCACTTTCCTAATCTCTTAACTAAATATATACTTTGTTAATGTCATTTCTTTGTCGAGACAAATTGTTCAACTACCATTCCGAATGTTTGTTTTTTCTCATTCTAAGCAGAACAGTTTTTATATGTACTTACTAATAATTTATTATGTATTTACTCTTTGTATTAGAAATGATTATTCATAAAATAACCCGTAGATATTTTCGTATGCAGTTGTTAACTTTAAAATCCTCTGTAGTTTTTGCTATCCGCAGGAAGAATCCAAAATGCAAGAACAAATTCTGTATGAAATTTAAAAAATATTTTGAATAATTTATAATTTGTAAGAAATTATTATCTACAATAAAAATATATTGTCTAAAATATAACATATATATTCTTATATCTACTTCTCCGAAAATACTTTTATGAGCATCATTAAGCGTTTAATTTGCAGGGACCGGAGTGATTCAGTGTCTAATGTACTCACCATCCAGAGGACCAACGTTTGAATCCTTGAGGCGACATCTTTTTCATCATTTTATCTTTGGTATTCCGATCACTGATTGAGGTTCTTTTTGGAGAGCACTACGAATGAGTGCTCCGTTCGTCAAAGTGGCATTGATTACACATGGTAAAAATGAACTATATTTTGTATGGTCAATACTGATTTGAAGATGAGATAGTGGCCAAATGTAAACGGTCAAAGTAAAATGTATGGATTTGAAGAAACATGAATAATGACATTACTAATAAGGGAAAGCATTTTATGCACAGAAATTTGTTTCGAATTCAAATGGTTATGAATAATAGTAATATTTTATTTTCTATCTAAAACTAAAGTTTTACATTTCTGGAAACGTCTATTTTTATGTTGTCTTGAGATACTCCAATTCTATGCATTTTTTGGAAAGGTATTTATTTGTCTTTTTAGAGAAAGAGGCCTTCATTTGCCTTTTTTCTAAAAGATAATTGCACGCAAATTTCCTCGAGTTCTTACGTAAGCCCTACCTTCCTTTCAGTCAATTTCTACTCAATATTTTGGAATAATGTATCGGCAAAAAAGTCTTGTTGCTTCAAAAAACGCTACCACCGCCAGATGTAAGGCTCTGCAATGGGCAGTTACATGGTTCGAGCTGTTGCTAATATCCTTTTCGGTAACCTAGGACCTCTGGTCTTTCTTGACGATATTTGACAACACTATTACGACAAGATGCATTGATGGCATTTTTCTCGTTTGGACCCATGGTATAGATATTCCACGTATTAATACGTTCATTACAAGTCTAAAATATAATCTTTCTGATTTAAATTCACTATCGATATTTATGGCTATGCTATCACCTCCCTCGAAATCTATTGGAATTTGTGCATCACCCCTATTACCCCAATTCCACTCGATATCATTTAAAACTAAGAAATAACTTAGAATTACAAAAATAGTCGAATAGCAAACAGCAGCAGAAAAAAATTACATTCCAAATGCACATTTAATCAACCTAAGTTCAGTATTTTAATTATTATTTTATAATGAATATATTTTATACATATCAAATTTTTTTTCAAAATTACTTCTAATAATAGTTTTCTTTTATAATTAGTCTGGTCTTTAATATTTTTATTAATCTGTTAGTGAATTTCACGTTTATGTGATCGTAGCCGTGAAAATTTAATGGTATATTTGAGAATGCTGCTGCGGAATATGTAAATTTAAGCGCTGGAATCTTGTAGTTCGGTCGTGGATTCTTTTCTTGCCTCCTTTATGATCCCATAAAGGAGAAATGTGAGGGTTACTTCTTTCTTCTGGCTCTCAGGCGAGACGGGTTTTTGACTTTAATTAAAAAAATTCCAGTAAAGTTATATCCATATTTTTTTAGTTATAAATTATATAGAAATATATATTACCATTCAAGCTCATAAAAGTATAAAAATACTTAATGATTTACCAGGAACTACCGAGTAGTTTTATGTACGAATAAACTGGCCCAACAAATTCCTTCACATATACGTTGAAAAAAACAGGTGATAATGTCCTACCCCTCTTCCAAACACCATCCATCCGGACTCTCAATCCTCCCCCCTATAGCCTGAGCTGTGTACAGGGTTCGTCCGGAAAATAAGTGTACTGACTCCTGGGCTGGGCGCGCCGCTCCAGGCGCGCCCAGCACCGCTCTGACGGGCTGTGATTGGAGGGGGGTATGTTGGCAAGCGACGCTGAAAAAGGCAGTCGGCTCTGAGCTGTGGTGTAGTGAGGAGCTCTGTTAACGCGAACCTCCACGCTCGACCCACGTCACGGAACGCGATGCCGAAGTTTTTGGAGCAGCGTTATTCCATCAAATTTGCGGTAAAGCTTGGGAAATCGTCTACCGAAACTGTCGGTATGATTAACCAGGCTTACGGGGAGTCAGCCATGTCCAGAAACATGATCTTTCGGTGGCACAAGATGTTCGTGGAGGGCAGAGAAGAGGTCGACGACGAGTCTTCGAGAGGTTCCCGATGATGCCTTCGCGGGAGCGTTCCAGGAATGGGAACGCCGCTGGAACAAGTGTATCGACTCACAAGGGTCCTATTTTGAGGAATATTAGCTTAAGATATGTAAAAGTGTAATAATTTTTTTTTCCTGAGCTCAGTACACTTATTTTCCTGACGAACCCTGTATAATATGTACAGGGTACGGATAAGTCTCCTATAGCTCCGATCTTGGTTTATTGGGAATGAATGTAAACAAAGCAAAGGTTATATGGTTTCTGAGAAAATGAAAGCTGAGCTTAATCTTAAGTTAGGAGTTCATTGACTATATTAGGTAAAACAATGTATGTATTTTGGAAATGTTCTGGATCAAATAGTGGGGAAATAAGAAGAAAGAATGTCATTAGGGAAGTAACTTTCAAATAAGAGGTAAATTTATGACAGTAGCTTTGAGTAAGGATATTAATAAAGCGCTGGTCAAAACATTTATGTGGTACGTTCTTTTGTATGGCGCGAGTACATATTCGCTGAAGCAGGATGAAAGTGGTTGATTGAAGGCTTTGGAAATGTGGGTGTGGAGAAGGATGGAGAAGGTGCAGTGGACAGAAGGGAGAATAAATGAGGAAGTTCAGGGTATAAGGAGGGAGGAGAGGAATTTGTCGGGATAAATTCATAAGATGGAGGAGAGATGGATATAGAACATTTGGATTAACAATGGGATATCAAAGTCTGTGAAAGAAGACATGATTTTAGGCAAGTGAGGAGGGAAGGAATAGAATCTGGATTTTGGACGGATTAAAGGGAGAAAGAAAGTTTGTGGAATTAAAGAGGGGTTTATTGCAATGTTGGATGTCAGGTTGTGTTTTGTGAAAGAGGCAAGGGACTAATCGTTGTGTTTTTTTGCAGTCTGCCCCCACTTAAACGCTAAGTAAACTAGTTTCAATATGACATACAATCTTGTGAAATTAACCCTGATCATCATATTTTTTCTTACCGTTTCTTTGATGGTCAAAGCTCGGATTACTCATGATTTGCCTGACTCTGCTCTGTACTGTTTTGACCAGTTACTGGCCTTCAGAATGAGAGGAAACTCTGAAAGTAAGCAACATAGTTAGAGGAGAAACTGAGTATTTACACACAATCTATGATCTAAAACTATATTGAGCTAAAAAGTAGTTTTTTTATCTCATCAGACGAATCCTTTCCCCAGTTTATGATGCAAGCTGATGCAATATATTAGGGCTTCAAAATCTAACAAACCTCTTTAAGAGGGTAGCCCCAGAAGTACCCGGCCTGACCTAGAGATAGCGGTAGTCGTTCATAAAATATCACTATTAGAAAGTAAGCAATCCTTAAAGCATGTGTTTCAAGTTTGAAGACACTACGATGTTTAGTGTTTTTTTGTAGCCATCAATAGTGAACGTTTTCAGTGAATTTGCGAAAATGGCGAAAATTGGTCACCGTTTGTGACACAAGACTTTTATTCGAAAGACCTCAGCCCGACCAATATGAAAGCTGAACTGGATTCTACTCCGGGAGAGGCTGCTCCTTCGTTGCTTGTAAGTGACCATTCTGGTTCTGAGGTGACATGAGACGATTGGAGTGAGATAGGCATGCCAGTGTATAAACTGAACACATGGGGAATACCTTAGAATAAATGCTCGTCTTTTATGTGGTCAGAAGAGTGTCCCTTAAGTTATTTATTGTTTTGTTAAAAGATCTGTCCGTCTAAATTAAGGCAGATGTAACTCCTGTTATTTTCTTACAATTAAGATTTAACCGTACAATTTGTATCTTTCTTTAATTATAGTTTTCCATCGCACCACCAAGATGTCGTGAAGCTTGATAGATACTGGAATGACGAACATTTATTTGTTTAATGTATTGTAATATTTTTTATGCTGGTTTTAATTACTATTAGCGCTTCTTTTCTGCATTCAATGAAAATGTGAACATGTTAAATTGTTTTTCTTCAAGCATTTTTCATAGAGATCTGAGTGGTAAATGCCACATGGAAATCAGCTGGAAAATATATTCATTTAAATATTGAAATATCAATGTTGATCGTAAATATTAATAGCACATTATGTGTAATGCTCCATTTGAACTTTATTTTCTTTCTTTATGGCAGAATATATGTTGAATTAATTTTTGGGAATTGCCAAACGGTCTGTTAATAAAATAAATTACATTATAACTATTATAAAATGGCTGTTCAAAAATTAAAAACCTTTCATTGGGTCTCTAAATACATATGTTTCTGCGTTACAGGTAAGACTGGTTGACTTCACATGAATGGGATCAATGGATTTGGAAACGATTCTTCACTCCCGAGTCTACTGAAAAATATTCGGTTAGCCAATGGGAGCCATTATACAAATAAGTAAAATTCTCTCGTAAAATATTTACCCACACTTCAATGATGGGCGGCCACCCACACTTCAATGATGGGCGGCTTTTCAGGTAATGTAATATTTTAACTGGCAGGCAATGGTTTATTAAACATATCCCATTTTATTTTTCCTTCAAATCTTAGACGTGTGAAGAGAAAAGTATTTACCATTTAGAATGCAACGCCGAAACTCATTTGACCTAATTTTTTCATGGCCATTTAACCGAAGCATCAAATTCCCCATGTACCGTGGGAAAGTTTTTGACTCGTTTCAATTTCAAAAATGCCACGTTGGAAATTTAATTATCTTCTCTAAACACTCAACTGCGCTAAGAAAGCAGAAATTCCTAACGAGATGGTCCACTTTTAATTCAAACTTTTCCGCCTGCATCTTCCAGCTAATCCTTTTAATTTCCCGGAGAGATTTTGTTCTCGGCTTTAAAAGTCATCCCTGCTAGTTGTGTAGGGAAAAAGTTATTGCGAAATCTTCTCTTGCCCTTTCTCTCAACGTCGGATATTAAGAAAGTACTCCTCGAAAAAACTCAAAATATTAAATAAAGTCTTCAAGATATCAACGGCGGGAAAGCATTCCTAGTTATATCAGAGCTTATGGTATACACTCTGCGAGTTGAAAAACACCACAAAACAGCAATGAAAATGAGAAATTTGAAGTTACATAAAAGAGATGAGGTTTTAAGTTGCTTGACCAAATAGGTTCCAGAAGGTTGTGCAGAAATATTAGGAATCCGTGGATTTACTGAATAAACTTATTTCGGTGTGACGAACTTAGTCAAATTTAGAATTTTCGATCCTAATCAAAAAATTAAATTTAGATTCTGCAGTCGGGAATATGAATACCCAAATTTATTTCTCCCGTACTAATTTAAAATTAAAAATTGTGTTAATCGCAAATAGAATTTTATTTCAAACACTTAAACTATAGAGCTTAATGCACGTGTTACCTGATAATGCAAGATGAGTGGGAATTGGTGGTTTTTGGAATATATAGTAGATATGATAGGAAAGGGGGTACTAATCTGTACTGTGAGGGAAACCGGGAATGGGATTTTAAAAAAGGGTGAGTTATAGAGAGGAAGTTGAATTTGAGAATGAAAAAAAGGTAGAGTAGTATGTAAGGGGCCGAAATATCGAAAAGTAGGCATACGTTGAAAGGTGTGATATAGGAGGGAATGTTTGATTAGCGGAGTAGCAGAATAATAAAAGCAGAGAGCATGAAGGAAGCCAAGAGTTAGGAATAAGTGAAGAAAGGAATCATACAGGTCAAAGATAGAGAATTTCCTCATAATGATAGGAAAAATTCTTTGGGGACAGTTTAAAATCTCCCTTAAAAAAGGTTTAATACTTTGAATGTTTACTAAGTCCCGATAAAATTTGAAGTCTTAAATTTGAAACGAATTCCGCCTTATTGGTTGTTTAACTACTTAATGCATAGAGCCAAATTCAAGCTTGAGTTGAGAAGATAAATAACGGTCTTCAAACTGATAGCTGTTCATAAATGAATTGCTCAACTTGTGTTGGATTTCAAGGCAATGTTTGTTACTCACTTGTTCAGGGCAGGGTCACGTCGGTGTAAATGTAATAGATTTCCTCTAAATCCTTGTTATCCAAAGTAGACCTTTGTGGATCAGAGACATCAACTGTTGGTTTGAACAAGGATTCCATCAAAATAAACAAGACGCTTCTCCCTTTAGGCATCTCTACGCCGGAGAGTTCCTACACCCTTCGTTTGTGACCCTTTACATAATGCCTGGCCTCTGCCTGCCCTGTCTACCCTCTTTTCTCGTTGTCTTTGCTGTACTCCTTCTTTTGTGCATTCAATGATTCTAATAATCCCCATCCTTATCCCAGCAGTGGACGTCACATGTTGGGCCTTCTTGTTGATGGCCAGTTAATTATTCCAGAATATCAAAAGGAATAAAATAATAGTGACCATGCGGAATATATATCTTTCAATTTTTGTGGCTAGGATACTCTTTTATTGATTACATTTTGTCTCGTATTTGCGGATGTTCATTTAGCCCGTTATAATTGCATGGAAAGATTATACCAGTGGTTAACGGTTACCTACCTCAAAAATGTAATCACTGATGCATCGTCGCTTAACCGGCCTATTACTACTTTTTTTACCACATTTTTTGGGTACTTTCCGCCGACTATTAATGCTCAATATCTGAAAACCTACTATACTTAACTATCCTTTCTTTGGTATACGTTAAAGAAATTCTGTTATCAGCTCCAGGTTTTAGTCCATTGGGATATATGAATGGCAATAAAATAATGAGAATACGTCTAATATCTTACAATAAGCCACGAGCACAGCTGCATTGAGAAAATTAGTAAACAAAATATGAGCATTGAAAACAATCTGTAATTCAAGATATTTTTAAATTCACCCGTCCTTTAAAAAATTGAGTGCTGGGTAGGTACATATGTAAAAATCTGATAACCAGGAAACATTTACCATGAATTTCAATTACAAGTAAATGACCTTGTATAGGTTAGCATTAAGTAATTGAAGTACATATTTGGATATGAGAATAAGTGTTGGGTATGACTTCCTTAACGGGGATATGACCCATTGACGAGGTTATACATAAGAAGTGGACTTCAACAAGTTCAAGTGGATGTATTTTTAGATTTTGATATATCCGATAACATTTCTTAAATACTTGCTTTAAGGTTGAATATTGTAGCCATAATTATATTCAGTTTGATTATTTTATCTGATAGATGTGCATTAGGTTCACGGGATAAATATTTCCGCTATTCCGATCGTGAGTTCCCTTGTAAGTTTTAAATGGGGATGTTCATGATTATGAATATGAAAAGGCATGATCAGGCCAATAAGTTAAGGCACCGAGTGTTATGTTTTATAATTTAATTTCCATTGAGGGCTGTTCTTCAGTAAGTTTAGTATAAACCTGTTGAAATTGTAGTGTTTCGGAAGAATGAAAAATATCCCACGGGTCTGCTTTCTTGCTCAGGAGGTTCTCCCGGAAATGTCTCCTTTATTCAATTCCCAAGCCCCATGAATAAAACATTTGAAATGTAATTTATCTCCCTTACTACTAAACATTTGAGAACGTTTCGGATACACGTTCGCATGTTTCTACTCTATCATTTCAGCAAAGCTGCTTCTTAAAGAAACGACAAAGTAATGGGGTAAAAAAAGCATTCCTTAAAAATCATAGCGTAGCAACTCTCGACACGGGCAATAACTAATTATCTAGCGATGGTTATCGTTAAATTACCCGCAAAAGCTGTGGTTTTCCAGAATCATGAACAACAAAAATTGAACAGTGACCAATGAGGAGGAAAAGCTGGCACGGTGGGGTTTCTGCATGTGTAGGTCTTTAAGTGCAATGAAAGTCAAATGGGGACTTTCATCCGACGAAGGAGAATAAATAAAAGGAAAGCGTAATATCAAGAGGCGTGCCGGGGTTGGGTTAATGAATTCCCTGTACAAGAAGAATTAAGTGCAAATTCAAAAGACGCCACGAAGATAAAAATGCCGCTGGAATGGTGGAGGAATTCCGCGACCCGTGAAAGCAAAGATTGAACCGGTAATGGTGAAATTGTTCTATTTTATCCTATCAATAAAACGTTGTTCAAATGGATATTCTATAAATTTCATATTTTTACCTGAAGTTGATTTGTTAATGAATAAAAATATTTGAATTTTTGTCTTTTTAGATCCAAAAACACTTCCTAAAGATAATATTCATTTATTTACCGCCACAGTTCGAAATAAAACAGTTGATGGGCCACTAGTTTTTCACTTTTCATCATTATGATCTTGGTGAATAGGATTGAAGGAAAATTAATATTATACGTGATTCTCTGACAGTTCATTGGGGAGTAAAACCGATTATGAACTAAAAATAAGAACGGGTTTCTTCGATACTCCTTCTAATATGTATGTACCAGCATAATAATATTTGTTTTCGCAGTTCAGAAAGGTCTAGGAAATTAAACTTCGGGACAGCTGACTCGTTCTCCATGTGTTATGTTCATTGCTATTCCCAGGTATAGAATGGTAGAAAAATGAAATCTTACTAGAATATTTTAAGATGTTTTGTTAATTAATAACTGTTACAAAACCGCCTACTTCCTGGAAAATCTGAAAGGTTTTTCGCCATTGTACGATGTATTATTATAAATTAACGATTTCACTGGGTGAATTTCTATACTCTAGTTACATTATCCAGGAAATTTGATGTTATAATGATTTAATATTCTGAATTGTTATATTTTCCTATTTAATCTTGGTGCCTATATATGAACTAATGCTTTTATTTATTGTCTCATGTATTTTGATGTTCTTCTTATCGTATGGAAATATATTCGTTATGCATGGATATGGAATGCTAATTCGAAGCTCATTGTGAGATGAAACCTGAAACATTAAGGCAGTTCAATGAAGGAAATTCTCTACAAGTGGTAATTTGACGAATGACTTGATATTTACGGCTCGGATTGCGTGCAAAGTACGACCACGAAATGGTTTCTCAGATGCAAATCGAATGGAGAAATAAGAATTTTCTGAGAATAAGAAATGGAATGGTCGTTTTCGAAAAGACTATAATTTATTCATGGAGAAACGATAATGTGCAATCTTTGGAAACAGTATCGTAGCAAATATTATTTTTAAATAGGAGATACATAACATATAAACATAACACTTTTTTAATATTTTGACCTTACCAAGATATTTGTTGAATGGGTTTTCTTGGAAATAGTTTCCTCTTTTGGCTATATTTTACAGATTAATATGGTTTCGTACAAGATGAAGAGAGGAAAGTATTGGGTTGAATAGATGGATCAAATGTAAATTTGTTAGATTTAAGAAATTAAATGTAATAGCTTTCCCGTTTATTAAGCTTAAGAATTAACTTTCCATTAAAAATTGCAATGAAGAGTGTGGTTTTGCATTATGGTTTTACCAAAGTTAGTGCTATTTTACATGCTCCTTTTTCGAAAAATATTCATATCAATGTATTTGTTTTTGTTTAACTGCAATGGATAACTTTAAATGGAACACTTTTAATTTTAATTATACCGATACATTTTTCATAAGGTTAAATTAGAGGAAAAACTAATGCAGATGTGAACAAGATCGCTAGTACGTAATCCCATGCATAAATTATTTGTTTTTACTGGGGCACACCTCAGGAGAGCTAACAGAAATTTAGACGGTGAGGTTTTTCTTTCCAAATATGCCATAAAGAGACGTTGCCAGTCGGCGAGGGTCAATACTCCGCCTGTCGGAAAAAGTGTCGGGGCGCACATTCCGCCTGAAGATCGTTCATTTCGAAGGGGATTCCCTCGCAATACTTCAAATTCCTTCTGTGTATTTTTTACCATTACGCATCCATGGGTGGGACCAAAGTACCGATTCCTGTAGTTTCCTTTTCGCTTGCCACCCTTCCCAAACCAAAGAATACGAGAATCCTCGCCCAATGAGTGCTTCAAACAAATGAATGTCGATTAAGAGTGGGAATTCCTCTCTTCGGGTTTTGCAATTATGACATTAGAATTGCTTTCCATAGCTTCCTACGATGGACTCGCATTAATAAGTGAGCCTTTCGGGGATAGCCTACGGGGAGGGGGTGGAATAGGGAAGGAATCCCCCGGACGAGTCGCGGAAAATGATTCTGGTCGGAACGGAGGCTACGCATAAGGAAGGGAGGGGTGGGAAGTGGGGCTTAGGGAAGGGGGAGGAATATATGAAGCAAAAGCCAAGAATGGCGGAATAGAAATTGAAAGGGGAGATAAGGAGAAGTGGGAAGGGATTTACAGAGAGAGTTGCGTGGAGGAGGAAGAGAGAAACTCTCCCGTGCTCCGTGAGCTAAGGCGAATTTTCGGCCAAAATGGAATAACTTCTGAGGGCGGTGAGGTGGGTGGCAGGGGTAGCATGGAGGAAGAAGCGGTCTGGGAGGGTATTTCAGGGTGCATGCGATACGGGTGGAGTTTGTGGTGGGTGTGAGCTAATGGGGGTAGTGGGGACTGGTGGAGGTGGCGGAGGATGAGGAACTCTCGTTCGCGGGAAAATCAAGCTTCCCAACCCCGGCGAACCCCACCCTGCGGACCGGCTGAAAAGCGCTCATCCCCCCCAATCATCTCCTTCCCTTTTCTTAGCTCCAGCCACCCCTAGCACGCCTTCCTGATTTCCAGGCCCATCAAACCGCCGGCTTCAGCGGGGACTCCCTTCGCCCTGAAAGAGCCCCACCGTTCCAGTATCCTTCATTTACATCATCTAAACACCTCTAGAACTAAACCCTCACCCCGTGGTAGACTTTCTCGAGGTTTCCTGGTAGTTCATGTTTTACTATGACCTAACCTTTGTTAGGGCAAGAAAATAATAAATTTTGTGGATTACCAATCATAGCTTCCGTGTTTTGGGAAAAATGAACTTTATCCCATAGCTTGCAATTGGTGCGTTAAAATAATGTTATTTCTTTGTTGAATTAAGTTACGCAAGACATCGATTTAATCACATTTGTTTTCTAAATAGGAGTACAATGTTTCAGTCAAAGCGTCACATTATAAAGAATGATTTTCCTCTCTTTTGAGATACGAGCAATGTAAGAGTATGTATTAGAAAAAGGGAATTAAGAAAATAACTTATTTCTAGGGGGAAAGGCATTCATGTTGAAGTTAGCAATCGCGATCCATACAGTTAGCTATTGACTGCTTTGGTAGGAATCTTGGTAGCCTCAAACCTACCTTTGACGAGTAGGTTGCTTAATGTTTATGAACTAGATGGAAAATTGGTTATATACTTTGATGTTCAAACTAAAGGTCTTTGGGATGGTTGCTTGTGGAGCATAGCGCGTTCACTTTATGAACTGAGCAATTTTATGACCCTCCATTACGTATGAACATACCAATCATTTTTGTATAAATGGCGGTATCTGGGAAATTGTAAGGTTTTCAATGGCTTTGTATCACTTTAAAACCAGTAAAAAATGTGTGATAAAAAATATGTCATCGCTAATGATACATGGATGAAGCTCTCTTTAAAAAGTAGGAGGTAATAACTAGAAATTTGTGCTGCGTAAGTAATTAAATATAAGAAATTATTTAATAAAGACATGCCTTGTACCTTTAAGAAAGAGATCCATGAAATTCATTTAATTACAAAGCTTTTATTTCCATTTTTTGGAGAATGTTCGCAGTGTAGGCAAAGGAAAATGTTTCCCGGCTCCATTCTCATTAAAAACCCTATATTTAGGGCAAAATACCAAATTTTTGCGTAAAAAATTGAAAAAAAATGTATGCATTTTATTATTGAAGAATTGAAAACACTTAAATTATTCTTCTGTACTTGTGGTTGTTAGAGCAAAAGGGTGCCTGCTTGTTATATTAAAAATTCAAATAAGACGTACTCTCGGCTGAATGAGTTGATGCTATTCATTTTCCACTCGGGCGGAATTCATGAACGTGAATGCTTCAAGTATTACCTCTCAATAACCATGAGGAGCTCTTTTTGATTTTATAACTTTTCAGAGAGCTAATTGACTGAGAGGCCGTGCCAAAGAAAGATATGAAAATCTCCAGATGATGCTTTTCTCGTCACGATCCAATGGACACCACCAACCGTGCCCCCGTCCCACGGTACTCACGTAACTCCCACATCCCTTCCTCGCCCCTCCCCCACCCGACGCCAACCCATCCCTGCGGACCCCCGAAGGGTTCCACCTACACCTCCAAAGACCCAAGTCCGCCTTTCACTACATCCAAGGCCCGTTGTTTGGCCAACATCGCTCTCAAGAGTCGATGAGTTCACTCAACACCATTGATCCGTATAATTCAACCCTGATTTTTCTATCATCATTTTCTTGATCTTGTAAGTATTATTTTAAGTAAGAAGTTCATTTCCACCGAGAGTATTTGGTTAAATTTACCGACTGATGAGAAGTCCTCGAGTTTTGACTCGCTGACCATTTCGTCCCCTTGGCTAACAACACCTTGCGAACCAATTTTGTTGAGCATTCGTTTGTTAAAATGCATTTAAATCAAATATGAGTATGCTGAGAGCAATTGTCCTCTTTCACTCGTAAAAATTAATCTTTAAAACGGTCAATGTCACACATCCTGACACGTAATGTTCGATGGCTTTAGGCGTCTATTATTGCCTCAGATCACTTCTTTTTCCTTGGTTCTTGGCCACGTAATCCTAGAATATTTGTTTTCCATCCATTACCATGGTGCATGGAAGAGGATTGTTCAGCTTATTCCTCCTGTTTCATTTTAATTTATTGGTGTACTTTTGATCTCTCTGTATATCAAATCCATAGCTACTAAATTTTGTTATTTTTTTTATTTCTAAAATATCTTTTACTGGCGCATAGTTTCCTTTGTGCCCCTCTCTAACATTTTCGCCCATCACCTCTCCCTCTTCACAACAGGCAGATGCATTAAATAAACTTTTCAATAACATACGCACACAACAATTAGTCTTAAAATTTATGCCATAAAATTATAACGATTAAATATTTACATTTATTAAAGTTTCGGTCTTCATTTCAAGCGAGTATTAACAAATGACATTCTAAAATCAACAAAAATCAAATATTTTCTTCTCAGGTTCCTGCTAAATAAAATGAGGGAACATTGAAGCCAAATTACGGAGTAAGAGAGAATAATTAATACATTCAGGCCTAGCTTTACAAAATTTTTCCATGATGAATAACATCAAAATTAAACTTTATAATTCCAATTATAAAATAAACTTGACCGTTACCAAGGTTTCACTGCGGTGCAACATCATCAGATCTGGTGGTGCGACACCACAGCGAAAACCGAAGTGCATTGACCTTTATTTTATATTTTGAATTGATAAAGTTTAATTTTGGTGTCGATCATGGAAAAGGAGAATATTTTGAAAAATTGAAGATAAATTAAGAAACGTACCAAGGGATATGTAAACGACGAAGATTATTAGGTTATTTTATTCCCTTTTACAGGTGGTGACCAAACAATCCCCGCCACAGCCCTTGCGGCGGCTTGCGGGGTATTATGTAGATCTAGATGTATTACATAATCTATGATTTGGGCTTAGTTAATGTGGTAATCATGCCATGACATGCATGCACCATGAATGAATAGAACAGCCTAATAATGAGCGACATCGCCGCTGCTTCGCCGTATGGTTTCGCTCGAGGTTCCCGTCCATTTGCATGGGGTCGAATGGGTTTAATGGATGGTGTAAGACTCGCAGCTGGGAAGGGTATTGTGGGCAAGGGCAGGCGCCAGGGGAGCCTCGGGAGCGGAGGATTCCGAGATAACGGGTAGCACGCTCGTGCCTTGTTCACGGATACTTGAATGTTTTCCTTGTCTGTCGGTTTGCGCGGGAGAGCGCTCAGGCTAATATATGGCTCACGGCGTTGATTCGAATGGAGCGTATTAAACCTAATTCCCACCACTTCTCCCTCCAACCTTCTTACCCCCTCCCCCCCACACACTAACCTGGAGGAGCGTAATAAGATGGTACCTTCATGCCTGCTCGCGCGCGTGTGTGTTTTCGAGTGCGCCCTCATGTGAGTGGCGTCGTAAGAGGGCTACGCCGGGGATTTCTTCCTCCGCCGAATTACCTCGGGACGGGATGCGATTATTCCACTTGGCGGCAACTGCACGCGCGACGTCCGCCGACTGCTCTACCCTTTACCCTTCCACATTCCCACCTGCCGTAACCATTCACGTGGGCGGCCCACCGATGCAGCGCATCTTGCTGGCGGGCCGTACGTCTCTCGCGATACGGCACACGGCCTTCCTCCCACGGGAGTGTGAGTGTGCGTGCGTATGTGGGTGCCCATTCTTTCGGATCCAGTGCACTGGATGACTCCAGCGCAGTCGAGTTTCCGCCGTCTAGAGTGCTCTGGGTGTTTACTGAGGGTATCCGTGCGTGCCTGTTATAATGGGCCGTTAGGAAACGGATTTCCTCCGTCCCGAGTGCCTTGAAAGTTGCATCTCGGTCGACTAATGCGATCCGCGCGTCGGCTGCATGCGAATCTGTTAATAGACCACCTTCGAGAGCAGCTTGGTTGCCAACGGATGCTGACGTAAACTGTTTTTACAATCGAGGAAAGGGAGCGAAGGTGATTGGGACATTTTAAATCCAAAATGAAGAAAGATAACAATTTGCCATTTCACTATATTCCCTATGACCTAGGTTTTTTTAACCACTACGAGTATTTTTACTATTACCTAGGTTTCGTTACAGCGTAATATCTTCAGGTTCTAAAGGCATTACCCTGTGACGAAATCTAGGTCGTAATAAACAGATCATGCGTGGTAAAACAAAGTATCTTCTTTCATCATGAAGGATTACAACCATGTTGCGCCCAAAACTGTGTTATTTATTAAATCCTAAAATTAGACAGGAAGTAGCGCCCTGCTGAAAACTGATGCAGTATGGTATGGAATATGTATGTTCAGCTGTCAGGTCTTGTATTATCTCTATTTTTTTATAATTCTGTGAATATAATAGTTTTTTTGCCAATTTATCTCTGAAATTTTGTAATTTTTTAAACCATTTCCAAATGGGATTTTTTTTCCTAATAAGGCTCTAACTTATTTTTCCTCTTCGTAAATACAGTCGAATGCCATTTACATATTTTCGTTTATTTGAGTGTCTGTGATTTAATAACTCCCATGAATATTTGTAACCAGTCCTTTGGCCTTAAGTGTTTATGACAAGCTACCTTTCTGTTAAAAATATTACATTCTCACCTTTTAGATTTTGCTTTAAAATCTCTCAAAGGGCTTCTGCCGATAAGAAATTGAGCAATAGATCCACGCAAGGCACATGTGGATTTCATAGAATATCAACTTCCCTTCACTACAGTAACTATTTTAATGCAAACCGTCAGTAATCTATTGGCTATTATAATATTTATCTTTATTCCATTTGTTAAAAAATTACGTTATCCCTTGTCGAGTAAAAGTATTGAATAATTATTTTAAAAATTATTTACAGCTTATTACAACAATTTATACATGCTAAACATTATTTTAATTATTTCTCATTGACCGCAATGGTTAGATATTATTGTATTGTATTTAAAAATTGACGTTGGTGAAAAGGCTAATGATTTTTTTTAACTATAATTACACAAAGTACAAGGCTAACTACTTGTTAATACTATTTCTCTGCGTCCACAAAGATGTGTAAATACTGATGATATTATACGGTTTGAAAAGGCGTCTTTTCTTCTTCAATTTATGGCAGATACTGATGTATTATAATATTTTCCGCTTTACATTGCTTTGCAAAGCGATTTACTGTCGTAGTGGCATCGTCTTTTGGCGACGAAGCCACATTAAAGCATCTAAGGAGAATGCACAAAGGAGATGAACGAAAAGGTGAACATTTGATTCGAAAAAAATGAAGCATTTTTCTCTCTTTCCATCTCTTTCCATATCCTAACATAAGATTTCTTTTGTCTGATTTCAATAGAACGAAAAAACGAGCCTCTTTTTTTTGGCAAGGTTTGAATAAACTTCTGAAAGTTTTCCTCAGATGCGTATATTTTATGGATTGTATTTTTTCGCCACCTTTCATTTCAAGAAGGGAAATATTTTAGCGTGAAATATAACATAAGTCGCGCATTCTACTCTCGGCATTTCTCTGTTCGCACGTCTTTCGGAATCCTTGCTCATTTCATTCTTTACTATTTAATGCCGCGGTTTCACTTTCTTACGTCTTTTCAGTGCTTCTAGATTTAGAATATCTGAATATCATCCATATACTTCTTGAGCTCGATTGAGGTTCTAACCTACTCATAATGGGACAAACCCACGTACTCATAGTGCACCCATTGACTTTGCGCTTTCTCACTAATAATGTTAGCGAATCATATTTCTGCATAGATATAAGTCAAAGCACCACAAAACGGGTACTAACTTCCTTCGTTATCCCTTTCTTATCAGCCTACCTCTTTTGAAAGCCCTTAATTTCTCCCTATTAACCTTTTGCCTCCCTATTAAACTTGCCTCCCTATTATAGACCGTTTTCCATATCTTATAGGCCATTACCATTCGGAATGCATGCATAATTTTAAAAAATAACTCCGAATATTCTCTAGATGTTAATATTTACAGGTTGGAACAGAATATAATACCTGATTTGACGGGTTAGTTAAAAAAACATACCAATATAATTGAAAAAAAAATTTTTTACAAAGACAAGTCACTTTAATTTTTTCATCAAGTTTTGAAAATTATTTCATCCAGGTGACGACCTTGGCCAGCGATGCACATGTTAAGTTGTTCATAAAAGTTATCGAAAACTCTTCTCAGCATATCTTTTGTTATTCCAGCAATGACATCTGTAATTGCTTCCTTACTAGTCTCCAAGGTCCGTAGTCGAACCTTTTAACCTCAATTTAGAGATATCTCTAAAGAAACAAATCACATGAGCTCAAATCCGGAGAGCGAGGGACCTTGGAACATCCCCTCGTAAGAAGGTCGGGAGGCTTGGCATTTGTTATTGCAAGGTTTGGCGGGGTTTAGGAAAGGGAGAGGTACGCGTGATGCCCTTGCAGTAATGAGATTATTAATCGAGAGGAATTTAGAACACAACCAGGAGGTATTTGCCTGTTTTGTCGATTTCGAAAAAGCGTTTGATAGAGTGAATTGGGAAAAACTAATGAGTATTATGCAGAAAATAGGAATAGATTGGAGGGAAAAGAGGCTAATCCGCAATCTTTACGTGGGGAACGGGGAGTCCAGTTGGGCAGTGTTAGGAAGAGGTGTAAGGCAGGGTTGCCCATTATCATCGTTGCTGTTCAACCTGTATGCAGAGGAAATGATTAAAGAGGCATGGAAAGAACTGGAGGTAGGAATGAAAGCGGGCGGGGAATTCGTAAAATCAGTTAGGTTTGCTGATGACCAAGCTTTAGTTTATCAGTCAGCCAAGGGGCTGCAAGCATTGCTTGGTGAATTGGAAATTCAGTGTGACAGGTATGGGATGAGAATCAATATTAATAAAACAAAGGTTATGCGATTTTCTAGAAAGAAAAAGGCTAAGCTTAACATTAAAATAGGAGGGCAAAAACTAGAGCAGGTAGAACAGTTTACGTATCTCGGTAGTGTTTTGGACCAACACGGTCAAAGAAGTAAGGACGTAAAGAGAAGAATTGCGCTAGGCAAAGAGGCTTTCACACGGAGGAGGGAGTTGGTGACCGGGACGTTGAGTAAGGATGTTAAGAAAAGACTCGTAAAAACTTTGATAAGGAGCGTAGCTATGTACGGCGCGGAAACGTGGTCATTGAAGCTGGAGGATAGACGTAGATTGGAGGCTTTTGAAATGTGAGTGTGGAGAGGAATGGAGAAGGTGAAATGGACAGAGAAGAAAACAAACGAGGAAGTTCTTGGTATGGTGGGCGAAGAGAGGGGTTTGCTGGGAGAAATCCAATGGAGGCAGGAATAGAGGATGAAGGGGGTGTTGACCGGCAGTGGGATGTTGAAGACTGTGGTTGAGGGGAGAATCTAAGGCAAACGAGGAAAGGGAAGAAACAGGATAGGGATGTTGGACGGGATGAAGGGAGGAAGAAGGTAGTCAGAGATGAAGAGGAACCTGATGTAGAGTAGGATGTTGTGTTTTGCTAGGAGTCACAAAATATTTATTTAGTAGCTGTGTCCATCCAAAAATCTACCTTAACCGGTAGATTACCAAATAATAATAATATATATATATATATATATATATATATATATATATATATATATATATATATATATATATATAAGTTCAGTTATTTGGAAGTGGCTGTCAGTTGGAAAAAAATATAATAATAGAGAATCGGTTTCTGAATTCAATAATAGTCTTATAAGCAATCCTTGTTTAATTTATTTACCATAAAATAGTGTTTTGGTGGTATTAGCTTATCATATGTGTAACTATTCTGCCCTTGCTTTAAAGTTAATGTTTCGTACTCGTTGGTACCTGTTATGTCTTTCTGTTTGATCCCCTTGAAGAAATACCTTCTCTCCTTGATTGCCAGCCTATACGCAGAAAAAACGGGGGAAATAGTGCTCCTGGCTACTATAATCCAACGACAAAATTCTGACGAAAGGTATCCAGAAGAATTGCTTCCTGTTTCTAATGAAGAAAGTTTTTTGATACATATCTTGCCGTTAATTTAAAAAGAAATCGTTTTATATTTATTCAAATTTGGCATCATTCAGACAAATAATTGGGCCCTTAACTTGCCATTTGAAATTATTTTCTTCTCTTATTCATCTATATATTAATAAACTGCCTCTACCAAATTACGTGACTCTTAATATCTTCGTTTTTCCTTAGAAAATTGTGCAGTAGCAGTCAATTTAGACAGATATTGTTCCCTTTTGATAAATGTTTGAATAATTTGGGATTAATTTTTATTTTAGAATAATAAAAGTTCCCTAAATATAATAATAACCAATTTACGTAACCCGTGTTTCTTCCATACGGTACAAAGAGTTTTAATTGGCATGGTCTGACCTCTTACATACCACACGCTGCTACATAATGGTAATATCTTCGGCTACTTAATCTACATAAGCTACATAATGGTCAAATACTTAGGTGTATATTTAACTAAGGACTTAGGGTGGGGGCTAAATGTGGAGTACATCTATAAGAAAGCTTTCAAAACTCTTCATTGGGTAATGAGAAATCTCAAAGGGAGCGTTAGAGCAACCAAGGAGAAGGCTTATCAGACCCTAGTAAGACCAATTTTAGAGTACGCTTTTCTTGTATGGGACCCTCATGAAGAAGGTCATATTAAAAAACTGGAAAAGGTGCAAAGAAAGGCTGCCCGATATGTACTGGGGAAGCATAGGAGGATGGAGAGTGTGTCTGACATGCTAGAAACGCTGGGCTGGGAACCTCTAGAAACTAGAAGGAAAGTAAGCAGACTTTGTGGAATGTTCCGAATTTTGAAGGGGGAGAAAGCTTGGGCAGATCTTAGGAAAGAGGCGGGGAACCCAAATTTTATAGGCAGAAATGATCACAAATTTAAGATAAAATGCCGGGCACAGAGGACAAATAAAAAAAAATTTTCTTTTCTAAATAGAACAATTGTTGAGTGGAACACGTTACCTGCAAAAATATTCGAGCCCTTTCCTAACAGAGTGTATACTTTTAAGAATAGATGTAAGGTATATATGTAAACATTTGATTTATGTGTGGTGTATGGTATTATATGTTATAGCTTAATTTTTTTTATGTATCTTTTTTTTCTTGCTGATTAATGGTTGTAAATGGGATGAGGATTCACTTGTTTTGTTAAAGAGATTTGTGTTTGTCTGGTTTTATGTATTATCTTTTGCAATTATTTGGGACTTGTGTGCCACCTGACAATGTCTATTAGCACATGTGTATTTATAATAATAATAATATCAAAAGCCCCAAATTCATTTGAGCTAGATCTTCAGCAGCTAAATTACTCACATTTTTCTTCAAGCAATAGTGAACAACATAATGATCATTGATTTAACCTAGCCTCCTTAATTAAACCTTCACGTCGGAATTTAAACTCGCGTTTACAGGTGTAGACACATATTTCATTGTAATGTAATTGTTTTATGAAAAAATGCTTACAAACATTTCAGTTAATACTGTGATAGAATTTCAATATCTCAAATAAGCTTCCTATGGCTCAATACGTGAACATTATGTCCATGATTAATGACAAATCTTCAGAAAATATAATAAGAAGTCCAAACTTTGAGTAAGTCATTTCTATAAACGCGTAGGTAATCCAAAAAGTCTAACGGCTCTAATCCAATGTAGCCGATAAAGGGTGGCTCTATTTATTTCTAGATAGTGTATTTAAAGAGGGTATTATAGAAAATAATAATTTTTCATCACTACAGTTTTAGTTTATTCTTTGTGCTTTCATATTTCGAAATTCTTTTTTGCTTATAATTAGGACAAAATAAAAAAAACGATGAACTTGTGTTCACCACTTTGGGATGGCGGTCTTTTAATAACTGTATCATTATCACTAAACAAATTTGAATCTTTCAATTTAATACGGCTTATTTGATTAGGAAAAATAAATGTAGAAAAATGTCTCCTTCTATCGAAACTGGATTGAGTAGCTAGGTACCAGTCTTTCTCCTGCTTTCTTTCTTTTGTAACATTGTACCTTTCAACGTGTCCTTAAGAATGTAGTAATCATACATTAACCCCTGTTCTCAATTGCTCCCCAGAAAATCCGACTACTGCTAATTCCTATGCATTCTATCCATCTCATTTTAAATATAATCAAACGCCCCATGTCCAAAATTTTTTAAAGTGGAAGGGCTAAGCATTTGCTTTTCCGATCTTAAATTCTCATTTAATTTAAAGTCCCTAGGTTTCCCAACAGACATGAACACCCATTCAATTATTTTATCTTTTTTCGTCTCGTTCATTAAACTATTTTGAAAATGTAAATATAACATTACTATCTCGTACATCTTAGTCGGAATATCATCATGATAGATATGGGTAAAAAATTCATAAACATGTAAACTAAAAATGGCGTCAGTTATATGAAGAATACGAACAGATATCTACTTTTTTATACGATTATATACATTTGACACGGAGTGTAGAGGCGAAACGTAGTCTGTCTTGAGAGGACACTCCGTGACAAAAATATCGAAAAATACATGATGTTACGAAATACTTAGCTTATTTTTTTCATTCTGTTTCACTAAAACCTATTACATTTAATGGCAATATCCGTTTAGTGAAATCATTCATTCAGCAAGCATTATTATTTTAATGAATACCTTCTGAATTCTTATTGAGAAGGTTACCTATTGTCACGAAGCATAAAATATATTAACGAAACAATTTCATTCACAACCACCGGTTTTAGGGACTTTAATCCATCAAATCTCTTCCAGAAAACCAAACAATGAACGAGTGACTATGATTCATTGTTTATATCGGTGCGATATTTTTCATTTTACATTGCAAAGAAATCGTTCTCCATTTTATCTTTAAAATCTTCATTCAACTAATCCTTCGGTTATTAAGATATTCTAAATTTTAATTATATTGCACCAGGACGAAACATAAGCATCCCCAATATTATTACACATTTTTAAAATTCTGAGAAAAAGTGCTGTTAGTGTGCACTGTAACATAAACCAGCTAAATTACGTCTAATAATAAAAAAAAAGTTTATCTATTGTGCTCTAACACATTTGTTGGAGATTTAACGTAGCAGTTAATTATTAATGCGTACGTCCTTTGGATCCACTTTCCTATTTCCTATCATTATTTAGTCCGTACATAACAATTAAACCAATGCGCTGATCAATAAATGAAGAGCACAATGTATTTTTCCATTATTCTTCGTCTGTTTTCCCTGTTTTAACAATGGTATAATACATTGTGTTCTTCATTTCATGAAGATGAACTTCCACAAAGTTGAGCCAGAAATAATCGAATAGAATGCACTGTTAATTAATCACCTCTTGTTAGTTCATCATACGTAATTTTACGACTAATACGGAAAAACATCGATCAAGTGTTACAGTTAAAGGCACCACGAACTCTATGGTCTGGTGGCCGAGAGGGGAGAGTATTTCGCTTAAATCACCAGCTTCCACGAGTATCGTCCCTTTTTATTTCACTGCCATCTCGTGGGCTTAGCTTGCCATTCTCCCTCCCCCTCCAGACGATCCTGCCCCTCAACCCTCGCTCGCCTAATTCGGAGAGTCAGCCGTGTCTCTGATTTCCGCCCTCATAATGCCCACCCCGTCCCACCCTCCCGCCTAATGCCTCCTCCCTTTCCCTGCTCCATCCCCCATCGCGACACCTTGGCGCATTGTATTGAGAAGGGAGCGACGGCAAAAGGAAAAAGATTTCGCTTCCGTCGCCGCGTTCCGGGTGCCTCGTTAAGCCCATAATGCAACTGTGAAACCACGTCGCATGGCGAGAAGGGGTCGAACTGCCGCAGTCGACCCCTCCTCCCCTTCCCACTCCCTTCCGTCGAACCCTTTATCCCTCTCACTGCCTCCCAACTCCCTCTCTCACTTCGTCAACTTCTCCCCATCCTAATCTCTCCTTTGCCGTACATTCGCCACTCCGTTCTCTCCTTGGACCAACAGAAAACTTAATCAAACAACACAGAGGCAATCCTTCCCATCTGAAAATTTCCAATATCCACACGCAGGTTCACTTCCTAGAGCATTCACAGTTTTCTTCTACGCAAACATTTTAATATATTTGTTCTTTTTTAATTTTTTTCTTTCATTCGAAGGTATTAGGAGTACACTGATAGCTATGAGGATTATAAATAACACTTTAATTCTGAATATACTATTGTTGTCT
Organism: Hetaerina americana; assembly: GCF_022747635.1. Lineage (NCBI taxonomy): Eukaryota > Metazoa > Arthropoda > Insecta > Odonata > Calopterygidae > Hetaerina > Hetaerina americana. The sequence goes on along the minus strand of NW_027286470.1, from coordinate 162,247 downwards.
GAAAAGTTCTCGGCCTTACCTATGGATACTTTTTTCTCCCATGTTAGTACGAATGCAAGTAGACGTCTTGTGGAATTTCAAGCCATTCCATCCAGCTGTTTGTTTGTCAGTCGTTCGAATCAGTTGTGATGCGTCTGTGTTTAAAAATGGAAAAAATTTAATATCATGAAGTGATAAAATTATTCGTAAAATAAGGTTTAATGCCGACCGATATTCTTTTGAGGATTTTATATATGTATTCCGTACTCTTCTCCTTTAATTTACACCGTAAAGAAATGGATTGCCGAGTTTAATCGTGACAGTGAAAGCACCCAAGATGATGCACGTGAAGGACGTCACAAACGTGCAATCACACCGACAATCAGCAAAATGTGCCCGATATGGTTTTGGAAGATCGTCATTTGAAGGTGATTGAAATCGTTAATACTGTAGGGATATCAAAATAGCGTATCGATTACGTTTTCGAACGAGGAAATACTAATGGCAGAGCTTAGTGCAAGATGGACGCGGCGCGTGCTCACTGTGGCTCAAAATCGCATTCGGACGACACTTACCAAGCACCCCACCAGTGCTTGGGGTGCTTTACGAAAAAAAAGAGTCATTTGGTGGAAACACCTGGAGAAAAGATACATTGGTTGTTTTTGGGCCTTGCGTAACCATATCAGGCTTGATGCGATGGCTATGATTGCGTACTTCCGCAACGAGTATGGAAAAATTTCCTAAACCCAAATCTCGTTAGAAGTATCGAGGACTTCCAGCAAGGATTTTGAGGTTATGGAGGGAGGCGTTTTGCATTCCGTGCCCCGCTTAGAGTGTGTGGCGAGAATATGTAATGGAAGGCTCACACAAGAAAAGTTCCGCTGTAAACAGCAGATAAATGCGTTTACCGGAAATTGAGTGGACCTGGATCTACATGTTCCTCTATTCCTCTGAGTGCTACGCCGGAATTGGCGAATCCGAGATCTTTGCTAGGGAATGGGCGATAATCTCGGATATATCGTACTTTGCTCAGCTCTTGTTATTTTTATTATCAAGTTCCTAATATTCACGCTTTTATACATGTTGATGACGAAGAGAATAGTCAAAGGCATGAACTTGCTGTTTTTATCTTGAGACTGTTTAAAAATTATTTTCAAGTTGAAATGAATAAAAAATGTAATCCGTATGTGAATATTGACGCTAGTATAAAGGATATTTTGTCAAATAACAATATAGTTGGTGCTTTAATAAAGAATTTAAATACAAAGATGACATTTCACGATATTGTTTGCTATATTCTGCTTATTTGCCGCCCTAAAGGTCTACTTGTGACTGGAAGAGGTCGTTTGACGATAGCTATTTGACAAATAAAGTTTGAAAGTCACTGCGTTGTATATTTTTTAAATTTAAATGAAACCATTGGGATAAATAATATGATTACATTGAACGCTTTCCTTGTGCCTCTAACATACGAATACATCAATATCTTGACAGGCACCGTGATGTACTATTGCCGGATACTTGAGCCAAGTAAATTACGTTTCGCGCACTCACTATTAATGTTTTCGCCACGTCATTTGAGCGCGAGTTTTTTTACTTTTATTTACTCGGTGTAACAAGTTTAGCGGTCTCGCCGGTTCTTAGTTGGACTTATCATTCCAAACCCAACTCATATATATATATATATTTTTTTTTAAGTTAATCTACCGGTTAAGGTAGGTTTTTCGATGGACTCAACTACCAAACAAATATTTTATTACTCCTAACAAAACACAAAATCCATCATCCTACTCTATATCAGGTCCCTCTTCATCTCTGAGTACTTTCTTCCCCACTTCATCCCGTCCAACATCCCTATCCTGTTCCTTCCCTTTCCTCTTTTGTCCAACATTCTACCCTCTATCACAGTCTTCAACATCCCACTGCCGGTCAACACCCCCTTCATCCACTTTTCCTGCCTCCATAGGATTGCTCCCAACAAACCCCTCTCTTCGCCCACCATACCAAGTACTTCCTCATTTGTTTTCTTCTCTGTCCATTTCACCTTCTCCATTCTTCTCCACACCCACATTTCAAAAGCCTCCAGTCTACGTCTATCCTCCTGCTTCAATGACCACGTTTCCGCGCCGTACATAGCTACGCTTCATATCAAAGTTTTTACGAGTCTTTTCTTAACATCCATACTCAGAGTCCCCGTCATCAACTCCCTCCTCCTTGTGAAAGCCTCTTTGCCTAGCGCAATTCTTCTCCTTACGTCCCTACTACTTGGACCGTGTTGGTCCAAAACACTACCGAGATACGTAAACTGTTCATACCTGCTCTAGTTTTTGCCCTCCTATTTTAATGTTAAGCTTGGCCTCTTTCTTTCTAGAAAATCGCATAACCTTTGTTTTATTAATATTGATTCTCATCCCATACCTGTCGCACTGAATTTCCAATTCACTCAGCAATGCTTGCAGCCCCTTGGCTGACTGACAAACTAAAGCTTGGTCATCAGCAAACCTAACTGATTTTACGAATTCCCCGCCCACTTTCATTCCTACCTCGAGTTCTTCCCATGCCTCTTTGATCATTTCCTCTGCATACAGGTTGAACAGCAACGGTGATAACGGGCAACCCTGCCTTACACCCCTTCCTAACACTGCCCATCCTGACTCCCCGTTTCCCACCCGCGCCTGAGCAGTCTGAGACATGTACAGGTTGCGGATTAGCCTCCTTTCCCTCCAATCTATTCCTATTTTCTGCAATGTACTCATTAGTTTTACCCAATTAACTCTATCAAACGCTTTTTCGAAATCTACGAAACAGGCAAATACCTCCTGGTTGTGTTCTATATTCCTCTTGATTAATAATCTCATTACTGCAATGGCATCACGCGTACCTCTCCCCTTCCTAAACCCAAACTGATCATCCCCTAAGTAATTATTTGCTCTACTCTCTATCCTTTTGTTTATGATCCTGAGAACAACTTTAGCTGCGCGGGATATCAAACTAATTGTCCTATAGTCCTCACATGACGTGGCCTTTACCTTTTTCGGAATAGGAACTGAAACTGATCTCACAAAGTCTTCCGGCCAGATTCCCTCCTCATAAATACTACGGATCAGCCCATATAGCCTATTCCTCCCACATTTTCCTAAGCATTTTAAAAGTTCCACGGGAATGTTATCTACCCCCACGGCCTTATTTAGTTTCATCTCCCTTAATGCCCTTTCTATCTCATGGTCTAGTATGCCTGGACCTAAGCTGTCCTCCTCTACGTCATTTTCTTTTTCAATGTCTAACTTTGTTGGTCTGAGTTCTTTACCATATAGTTTTTCTATATACTCCTTCCATCTCTCTTGGATATTTCCTGGTTCAACTATTACCTTACCCGCCTTATCTCTAACTGTTAGCATAGGTCTTCCTTTCTTACTTCCCGGTAACGATTTCACTCTTCCTCTGCAGACTTTCCATATCCTCGCACTGCGTCTTCCACCATGCGTCTTTTGCTTTATTTGTTACCCGCCTAGATTTATTGTTCAATTCTTTGTACTTCATTTTCCGTAATTCTGTATTTATATTCTTCCATTTTCGCCGCTCATCCATCTTTGTAATCATCTCATCCGTGATCCATGGTTTCCTAGTCCTTCTAGTGTTAACGGTTCCAATAGTGTCTTTTGCGGCTTTAGACAACCCTTTCTTGATCATTTCCCATTTTTCTTCGATAGTACTAAGCCCTTTACCATCCTCCATGATTTTCTCTACCGCCTGTTTGTATTCCTTCCTTTTCAACCCATTTAATGCTTCTACATTCCATTTTCTAACTCGCCGCCCCTGCCTTATCTTTTTGAAACGTACGCTACATTTCATAACAACTAAATTGTGGTCTGAGTCCGCATCCGCTCCTGGGAAGCTGTGGGAATTTATCACACTGTTCCTAAACCTGTGTCTAACCAGGATATAATCTAGCTGATATCTTCCTGAGTCACCTGGTATTTTCCATGTATACCTGCGTCTTTTGTGGTGTCTAAACCAAGTGTTGGTGATGACTAACCCCTGTCTTCTGCAGAACTCAACTGATTTCTCCCCGCGGTCATTCCTCGTGCCTAAACCGTAGTCCCCCACCTCATCACCATCTCTTCCTTCGCCTACCGTTGCATTCCAATCCCCCATCACTATCAAATGTTTCCCTGCATGAACACACGCGATCATGTCCTCTAAATGATCGTATATCCTATCGACCTCTTCTTCCTTATGGTTGCTCGGTGGCATGTATACCTGAATAATAACTAAGTTCGTCGGTTCTCCTTTTATCTCCACTAGTAGTATTCTATCCGTTACCTGCTTTATGTTGACTACGCTTCTTCCTACCTCTTCATTTAATACTATGGCAACCCCACGTTGGCTCTCGTCCCCACCGCTGTATATTATTCTATACTCATCACTCCAGTAATCCCCGCTATCTTTCCATCTCACCTCGCATAGACCTAAAATATCTATATTTCCCCTTTCCATCTCTCGCTTAACGTTCTCCAATTTCCCTGTCCTCATCATTGTCCTAACATTCCACGTTCCTATTCTAACTAATTTGGTTTTCTTCTCCTGCGTCTTCTGTCCTGCTGCTGCTGGTTTTCCCTTGCAAGGGTTTCGTGGGATGACGACCGCGGAAGCCTTGCCTCCCCCGCTGCCGGGCACGACACACGGCCGATTGGGCCGAGCCCCGTGGTTGCCAGGACTCAAAATATCTCTATTGTCCATCATATTTTTCTAGGGAATGATAATTGAGGTGGTTTCCCGTTGCCTTCCTCAATAGTGTTTTTAACGTGACACCATCACTTACTGGCCGCCCCACAGGGGTCAGACGCCATTGCAGCCGCCTCACTGAGGAACAGACGCTGCGTGGACTACCTTTCGTCTGGCTCCTAACCTTCGACCTATCTGGCATGGGTGACCCTACCAGGAGCAATAATTATTACTCCCGCCAGCACAGCTCTAGGGGTCATCGGAACGCGCAAGCCCTTCCACCACGTCAAGGTTGTAGTCCGGGGAGGGACTCATATATATATATATATATATATATATATATATATATACTCATATATACAGAAACAGATATAAGGAAAAGGGATAGGAACACATATAAAGGACGAACACAATAGAGGTGGGGAAGGCGGAATCGAACGGATCACAAGAGTAAAAATATTTCCTCAACCGGGACTCGAACACCGGATCTTTCCACTTGCCGGGCGGATGCTCTTAACCACTTGAGCTATCGAGGATAGTCAATTTACCCTGAGATCCGTGGGTCTAATATGTCGCCAAGCGCCCCGATTCTTTCAGCCAAGAGATGGCGTCAGGGGGCTGTTTCACCCACCAAAGGAGATTTATTCGCCGTTTGGCGGGATTTCGTGTTTGAATGTGTATTTGGCCAATGTGGCTCATCTCTTTCTTCTGGCTATGCGTGCCACGAAACGCACTGTTCCTTTCCTGTATGATGTTGTATGAATTCTAACCCACTGTCCTTTCCTTTCCTTGTGTATTGTCTATTTCTCCTTTGGTGGGTGAAACAGCCCCCTGACGCCATCTCTTGGCTGAAAGAATCGGGGCGCTTGGCGACATATTAGACCCACGGATCTCAGGGTAAATTGACTATCCTCGATAGCTCAAGTGGTTAAGAGCATCCGGCCGGCAAGTGGAAAGATCCGGTGTTCGAGTCCCGGTTGAGGAAATATTTTTACTCTTGTGATCCGTTCGATTCCGCCTTCCCCACCTCTATTGTGTTCGTCCTTTATATGTGTTCCTATCCCTTTTCCTTATATCTGTTTCTGTATATATGAGTATTTATTCGCCGTTTGGCGGGATTTCGTGTTTGAATGTGTATAATATATATATATATATATATATATATATATATATATATATATATATATATATATATATATATATATATGCTTTCATAGACGTAACACGGAAGTGCCGAATAGTACAATACACAGTAACGCATAATATAGAAACACAAAAAAAAGAGAACACTCACACGTATTTTCGTGATATTTCGACGATTGATTACTTGTATATCTTTAGAGGAAGACGGATTGTTTCCGTCGAAATATCAAGAAAATAGTATAGTATGAGTGTTCTCTTTTTTGTGTTTCTATATTATGTGTTAATATATATATATATATATATATATATATATATATATATATATATAACACTTTTTGAAAGACTCACGGACGTGAATAATAATGTATAACACTTAGCACTAGTGGACACAGACAAAAACACAGAAACACACAAAAAAAGAGACTCACTATTTTTCGAATTTTCGGTGGTCGTTGCCACCTTTATCAAGGAGGAGAGGGACAGAACTGAAGGGAATACGAGGGCTGGAGCGATGGATGGAAGGGGAAGGTGGGGAGGGAATTCCGAAGGGACGGGTTTGGAGGGGCAGCGTTAGAAGGGTGGGGAAAATGTAGAAGGTGATGGGGGTGGAAGGGGGATGAAAATATAATTAGAACAGGGTAATTAGTGCCTAATATTGATTCCTGGCCAGTTCCAGGACTCCAAAAGCCAGATGAAGGATTGCTCTAGTGTTTTCAGTTTCAGAGGAGGATCAGAGGGTGGGAGGGATGCTATGATGGATACACTATAGCATTCATCAAAGGGATTGTTGTGTTCGGAGGTGTGTTTGGGGATAGGGAGCATATCAATTAGGGAAGAGTTTTTGCATGAGGCTCGGTGGTTGTTGATTCTGATATTGAGGGGTGTGGTGCACTGCCCAATATAATAGGCAGGGCAAAGTTAGCACTTCAGAAGGTACACTACATTGCTAAATGTGCAAGTAGAGGAGGGAATTGGTTATTGATTACCCTTTGTAACAGCGGTAATTTGGGCAAATTTCATCAATTAAGATTGGCCCGATTTGGTCTCAAGGAGTGTGATAGAAGAAAGAGATATATTAATACTGTTATCAACTGCGTAGCCTGTTCCACCATTAACTCACATCGCATTAGCAATGATAGTGACCCTAATTGTTAGGAATGATTGAGGATAAAATATAAATTCAGTGTGAGATACCAAGGCGTTTCTTTTTTCTCTCTCTACGTGCGATATCACATCCTCATGTTTACTGCAATTAAAATGACTAATAATCGTTAAATACCTCCACTCCATGAACTGGAATCTGAATGAGGTGGAAGGATGGGCTTCAGCTGATGACCACGAGAGCTCCTCTAGCCGGATACAACAAAACGTCTTTCATCAGTGTCACCCATACATTGTCCCAGGTCTAATGGCTGGAGCCAAACGGTTTCTAGCCAATGCTGGGTTTTCCTCGGCGAGGTAGGAGCCCAATCCCTTTTGGCCGGAAATGCATAAAACGCCCAACCAGGTGAAGCACAATGTTGAGGACGGTTAATTGTTTAAATATCTCCATATGTGTATCATAGCAATGACATGGGTGGATAAGACACATTATCAAAGAAACTTAAGAGAATAAAAAAAAAAAAAGGGTACGGAACTGTACGTATAATGATAAGATAAGTTTAAGTTCATAAGTTTCATAAGTTCATAAGAAGATAAGTTTATTTTCAGAGGCTGTCTTTTCATCATATTTGAGGGTAGATAAACTGTTTTCATCAGGATATTTACGATTTATATATATATATCTGGTTAATTGTATCCATAGTAACTTTGTGGAATTGCTTCATATCAAAATGAACGACCTGATGATGTCGATCTTCGACGAAACCCGGGTCGTACAATAAAGCTCTTCTGTGGGATAACATAGTGTATTTCATTTTGATATATATATATATATATATATATATATATATATGTATGTATGTATGTATATATATATATATATATATATATATATATATATATATATATATATATATGTATGTATGTATGTATATATATATATATATATATATATATATATATATATATATATATATATATATATATATATATACACGAGGGTCATCCGGAAAGTAGTACCCGTTCGTGAAATAAAGACACAAAAGTAAATATTAACAAACATAAAAAATTTTATTTGAAAGAGGATACTTTAAACTACTTCTCAACATAATCTCCAAGCAAATTAAGGCATTTGTCATAACGTGTGACAAGTTTCTGTATTCCTGCTGCATAGTCCTTCGCCGCCAGCTCATTGAGATACGCGAGGGACCCATCTTGCACAAATTTTTGCATAATGCAGATGGTGTTTAACAATTTCATGAACAATTGTTCGAGAAACATTGGGAAAATGCTCACAGATGTCATCAATTGTGACGCGCCGATCGTTCCTCACGAATTCGTCAACTGAGCTCACCAGTTGGTCTGTAATGACAGACGGTCTCCCCGAACGCTCATCGTCGTGTGTGTTCCCCCTCCCCATGTTGAAGTTGCGACACCACCGCCGAACAGACGACTCGTCCATTACATTGTCTCCATACACCTCCTTTAATTGGCGATGAATATCACATGGGCGAACGTTTCTTGCATTGAGGAATTTAATCACTGCCCTCACTTCACAACTGGCGGCGTTCTCAATTTTTTTAAACATTGTAAACAATCACAGAAACAACACAGGCAATGCTAGCGTCACGCAACTTGGCTCAGAGAAGGCAGACAAGCCACTGAAGCTATCTGACCTCGTCCAGCGGCTACTCGCGTCGTCAGCACTTCATGCGGCACGAACGGGTACTACTTTCCGGATGACCCTCGTATATATATATATATATACATATTTCCACACCTGGGTAGGCCGACGAAGTTTCCGACTCTGAAAATTTCAGAAAAAATGCCTTGTACATTTTTCAGGTCGAAAACTTGGGCGTTGGACTACTGACTGGAGGGTCCAGGGTTCAATTCCAGGGCAAGGCACTCTGGGCACCTTCAGCTCCACCCAAGATATGTGATTTTTCGGGTACCAGGTCTTCCTGGGAAACGATAACCGGCACAGGGAAAGGAACTGGCCCCCTACCCTGATGTGTGAATTTCACATGCCGTCGGGCTTAGTACTGGGTGAACTCTACCATCACCTACTAAACCGACCTTCGGGTTGATTACTGTGTTTATGGTTTATATACACACACATATATATATATATATATATATATATATATATATATATATATATATATATATATCTTCGAAATGGAACGCTCTTTGGCGACGCACAAATATTTAAAAAACAGATTTAGATTTTTAGAATATAGAAACACAAAGAAAGGACACTCACAATTTGTTATTTGACGTTTCGACAGCACGGCTGTCGTCTTCAGAAGATTCTGAAGAAGACTCTGAAGACGACAGCCGTGCTGTCAAAACGTCAAATAACAAATTGTGAGTCCTTTCTTTGTGTTTCTATATTCTAAAAATCTAAATCTGTTTTTTAAATATATATATACCTGTAATACTTTTGAGGCAGACGTTGTATATGTTCATAAGTGCCTTTTTTGCATAAACGAAAGTAATCAGGGTTGCTATTATTATTCATACTCTAGCACTAAGGTATATTTTGCAGGTGTATGCTCCTATATAGCCCTTCTTTATCCCCGTATACTTCCCTCCTCCCTTCATTCAAGCCAACATCCATATCCTACTCCTCCCGCTTCCTCGTGTTTCCAGTATTCTGCCCTCTATCAATATTCAAAATCCCACTGCCGATCAAAAGGCCCTTTATCCACTTTTCCCGCGATGTTATGATTTCTCCTGTAAATCCCCTCTCCTTGCCCACCTTACTAGAACATGTTAGTTTAAACTAAGGAAGGGAGAGGAAGTTTACAGATTCCAAGCAGGAAAAGTGTCTTCCCTGGAACTTTAACTCCGGATTTTCAGCTTGACTGATCTTTGGGTCTACCAATTATAATATTTCGTAAACGTAATTACCCCTGAAATCCACTCTGTTTTATGCTGCCAAATGCCCAGATTCTTTGGCTTACGGATTTTGCTAGGAGCCTGTATTTCACCACTTTCATAGGATTGGCCTATTACACAACATCCTGCCCCAGATTCGCTTGACTCGATTCACGATCTGTATTCTATGGATTTATTTTAGCCTATTGTGATACTTAAACATGAAAAAATACATTTAATAACATTTTAAAATTTCAGATCAATGGAACGGTGTATTTTTTCGAATTTGGATAATTTAAATTATTAAACCTCAAATTGCACCGTAGGTTGCGGATGTGACCTTTCGTGTCCATGTGCATAATATACGGTCATATTTCATTTACAGGGAACAATTTCAGATTCTTGCAAAAACAGAGAATTGTGTGTTAGACGTGACGTCTCCTCTAATCCTACGATTTGATGAAATTATCGATTATTGATGACGGCGACAATACTAAGATTTTTTCTCAGAAACGCAGCTGGATTTATATCGCGAATAACTCTTTCGCTATCGAATTTCGTCGCCTTAGTGATAAGTTTGCGATTGTTGACGCTTAAGCAGCTAAAGGCTACATAATGTCCCAGGTGTTTTGTCAAATGCCCAGTTGACGAATTTAATTAATCTTAATAGTTAATTTTTAAAAAAACCGGTAATTATACTTAATGCCCCTTAATGAATGTGTGCTTATGTATGTACTTACCATATAGGATTGTAAGTGGCACAGGTATTAGATTGAGGCCCAACAGTTAGAACTTCCTTCGCGAGGGCAACCTCTGCACCGAATCTTTCCGGGGACGGGCAATAGACGCCCGTTCGCGAGGCAGCGCCACGTAATGAGTTCAACCGGATGATCACGTGACCTCTCATTCCCGCGTTACCCTCTCGAGAAGCCACGGTGCGGGAAACGAAATTAAAAACACCAATCCCCGCCCCCCTCCCGCCGTTCTCCTTTGCCTCCTGCCATTTCCCTCCCCAAGCTGAGTGTCGGAAGAGAATCCCGTCTCTCCGTCCGCCCAAGTGCTCCTCTCCTCCCATCCATTCCCCGTGGCCTCACCCTCCCTCCATCGCCGCCACCCTCCTCCCCGGCGGTGGGGAAGGGTGGTTGGGTACATATTACGGTGCCTTAGCACTAATTGCGAATGCAGCAGGGAAGGCACTGCTGAGCAAACGAATGCTTTTACCCATCTCACTTGGGAGAATGCCTGCCTCCAAAATGATACCCCCAACCCTCTGCCGCGACTCTAACTTCATATGCACCGCGCTTAGGCCGCAGCATTAATTTCCCCGCTTAAATGAGAAGTAGATGCCGAAAACCTAGGGGTGCATTCTCAGGCCCACTATTAAAGGTACCAGGTAATAAGTACCTGCCGGAATACTAGCAGACTAGTACTTTGATGCAGAAAATAATAGAAGTTCGAGGAAAGTCTTGCGCAGTATTTTAGAAATCTTCTCTTTCATTGAGTATTTTCATTATTTAACAACAATTGGAGGAGATTTTATAGTTATTACAATACCGAAAAAAGTAATTTATTCTTTTATCCCATTTGAAGAGATTTAGGAAATATAAGCGTATGTTTATTTCTTATGATGTTGAAATGTGCGTCTATAAAATTGGCTTTGGCCTTCGTCAAGCAGTATCACATGCATTAATCTTCGCCATGTACACTGGTACTGGCCATGTACACTGGATTTTGTTTATTTCCTCGGAAAATGTTAGAGATGAAATCAATGATCTGATGTTCAATTTCCTTGGATTTCTCTTTGGTAATTAAGAGTAAAATATGAGATATTTTTTCATTTGGTATTTCCCATTTTGGTTCTCATTTTATGTTTTGTGAACTTAAGTAAACTGGAATTTAACGACATTAAACCATGAGTTTGGTTCCTGTAACTTTTCTACTTTAGATAACATTAATGAATGTATTAGTATCATAAAAATGAAATGATGATATTTGACGCATTTCGCCAACTCCAAAGTGTGGATAAATAAAATTACTTTTGAGATATTATAGCAGGCATTAGAAATAAATTTAAAATTATTAATAGGTAAAGAGTCATTATTTATCTTCATTTCATTAATTCCCCTCCATCATAGCTCAGGTTGGGATTCGACCGCATCATTTTCCATGAATGGCTCCACTGATGCTGATTCTGTTCCATGCGAGTGGGTATGCAAATTTTCCGTTCTACTTAGCAGCAATATAAACCCCGCAGGCTGGAATGGGAAACGCTTTGTATTAAATATATTATGCCCTTCCATACGCTAAAGAAATTGGTGCACAACTCTCAAATAGCCAACTATTAAGTAACTCTGATATTAATAAATTCAATGCTTCAGTGGTGTTTCTCTTGCTACATTTTACCGTATATTCTAACATAATATTATCATAGGTCAATGCCAGTAGGGTGTTTTGGAAAGTAAAAGTAATTCAGACGCATTATATAAAATAAAAAAGGAACTTATATCCATGCATTGTAATCATTGTTTTTGGTGATATTTGAACGTCATATCGGTGCAATCATTTTTTTCTCTTTCATATTCATTATGGCGTATTTTGCCTTGCGTTCATACATTTTTCAGCTTTTCGTATCATCCCCTAACACACTGCCCATAATCCCATTTCCGAAACTTTTTTATTCCTAGTTATAGAATTGGTGGTTAAATTGGAGGCGACCGACAGCAAAGGACATTTGCGCCATTAGGGACGGAGGGGAAAGGAGGAAGGGTAGAGAGGAACCCGGCTTCGGCACTATCCTACTCTTGTCGAAAGGGGTCCGCAATTTTACGTCCCATCTGACGGACGGCGTACTCACTCTAAGTGCCCTCCACATAGCACCTCAAGTAGGGATATGGATACCAATGAAATTGATCTACCGCCTCCAGAAGTCGGCCCTACTGGGTGAAATGCCAGTACGCTAGCCATCGCACGATCGCGATCAATTTTTTTCTGTTCTTACTTCTACTATTTAGTTACATTTGCTTATATATTCATATAACTTCATTTAAAATTTTCATTCTTTTTATTAAATTTTCAAAATTCCTTTGAAATCTAAACATACATACACCCCTTAATTTTTCCATTATAAAAAAATGACCTTCTGGGAGGCAAATTTGATCTGTCTGCTTCCGTGACGTGCAATCCCTAAAAATTATTCGTTGAGATATTTATAAATAAAACCTCAACAAACCTCTCCAACAGCAAAACTACCGACAAACCTACTTTCCAAATGCCCCTTCGTAACATTTAAACGTCCAGAAGATATTTTAAATATTCTTAAATCTCCCTGGACACTTTCAATATCCACCCTAATTCCCAAAACTCCTCTGATTTACGTCTACATAATACCACGCAAGCCGCCACAATGGTTGCGGGGGGTGTTAGGTCACCACCCGTAAAAGAGAACAAAACCACGTTCAACCCCAACACATACATGCAAACCCATACCCATAGTGGCGCATAAATGAATACAAAAATTCTTTTATTCTACATGCAGGCAAATTCATAGAGTATCATCTCACAAATAATTACAGTCTAGGATGCAGCAAGAAATAAATCCAATAAAGTGCAAGTTAGACTTTGATAAGTAAGAAGCGAAATTCCACTGCCACATGGAGGTGCAACATAGAACCACATAGTCACCTTCCCAAGGACGGGGGTTGGCGAATGCGTGCGATCGTGCCAGATGCAAAGCGTCCTCCATCCACAAATTCCTTCCGCAACAGTGCCTGCTCACACATCTCCCGTCCCTTCTAACACCTTCCTGTATTTCCAAAAATGTTTTACACCTCCTGCAACGTAAACAGTGCCCATATTCTATAAAGGTAAATGCGCCTCGCCTCTCAAAATTGGGATTAATAATCACAGACCATCCTGTAACCCATCATATTAATCCGCCTCCCTACCCGTTCCCAATCACGGAGCTACCCACAACGAAAATTACGACAATTATTATAAAGTATCCATTATTTCCTCCCTCACGAAAACTGCCACAATCCAATTAATAACAATAGAGTTCGACAAAAGATGTTTTTTTTTAATCTTGCCAAACTACCTCTTTAAAGCTTTCTCATTTCCCACCCAGTTACCGTTAGCCAATGCCCCTCTGTTTCACCCCCCCCCCCGTAATCCTTTTTTCACCTATTTTCCCGTCAGTGACTCAACAAACTCTGATGAAAGTGGCTGGGGCCAGCAAAATATGGAAGTGAGTTACATTAATTTTTATAATTTTTTCTAAAACATTTTTTATTTATAAATATGCGTGTTCATCGTAAATATAAATATATTTTCACACACTTGCACACACAAATAAATATATATATAATGTATATAATATATATATTATATATATATATATATATATATATATATATATATATAAATATTATATATATATATATATTATATATATATATAAATATTATATATATATATATATATATATATATATATTATACATATTCTATATATTATATATATTATATATATATAAATATTATATATATATATGTATATATATATATATATATATACACATAAATACACATTCAAACATGAAATCCCGCCAACCGGCGAACAAATACTCGTTTATATAGAAACAGATATAAGGAAAAGGGATAGGAACACATATAAAGGACGAACACAGTAGAGGTGGGGAAGGCGGACCCAGGAAAATCACAAGTGTAAAAATATTTCCTAGACAGGGACTTGAACTCCGGATAGCTCAAGTGGTTAAGAGCCTCCGCCCGGCAATTGGAAAGATCCGGAGTGCCGATCCCGGTCTAGGAAAAATTTTTGCATTCGTGATCTGCTTGATTCCGCCTTCCCCACCTCTCCTGTGTTCATCCTTTCTGTGTGTTCCTATCCCTTTTCCTTATACCTGTTTCTATATAAATGAGTTTTTGTTCGCCGTTTGGTGGGATTTCGTGTTTAAATGTGTATCTGTGTGTGTGTGTGTGTATGTATATATATATATATATATATATACCTATATATATTATATATACATATACGTATACATATATACACACACATATATATATATATATATATATATATATATACACACCTATATATATATTATATATACATATACGTATACATATATACATATATATATATCAAATAATTAATGACATAGATTTTTTTATTCAAATGTAGAGGCCCGTTTTTCATGCATGACTTCCGCCGTCCTGGAACAAGACATGATTTCTATATCGCGTGCCCTTCTGCTGATTCTCAGCCCTCACCGAAGCCTCTCTTTTATCCAGCGGGACCTTAAACCCCCACCCGTCGGTAGCGATATGAAACGGTCAAAGCGGTCTCCCATCTCAAAAGTCATTTTCTCTCTGACACGACGACGAATGTATGCACTAGAAATTTGCGCCAGCAGGTATGGTAGCCCTCTAGATTTCCCAATTCCCACCTCCCTTAATTGCCCGCAAACTCTCTGTTTCTCTTTAATCTGTGCAAACTGTCGAAATGGATCATTGTTCTAGTACCACGCAACACCTACCTCTGAGAATATAATATTCAGGCAAGAAATCAATGAGCAACGCTCCACAACTTTAAATGGCAGCGTAATAATAGTGTGGGTTTTAATATGTCAATCGTAGTGTGTGGGCGCGTATGCTCGCTCTTTTTTAATTGCACTCCGATTTGAGAATATATGGAAGATATATAATGCTTGTTGAATTTATTTGCACTCGGATAATTTCCTAGAAGAAGTTGACGGGAAAACAATTCAACAACATGTATCTCTTGAACGTACATTCCTTACAGAGGGCGTCTCTAAGTTGTCCTTTTTCCAATTGTATTTAATGCTCAGAAAATTATTTACCAGACTTAATTTGCGTTCTTTTTGAATTAAAATATTACTTTTATAAGTGGCTGCTATGCCGTTCAAACCTTCAACTGTCTCGATTGCCTTTAATGCCTTTTTTGTTTCGCAGCGTCTTCATCAAAGTATCACTGAGTGTCTTTGATAGCACACTGAATCGTGCCGGCTAATTGGTACTCAAAATATAAATTTCATATAATGGAAGAGAATATTTGCTGAAAACTATGTTAAAATCCTTGAATCTACATGTCTCCTCACTTACTAGGCGGGATAATGTTCCTGATTGGTTGCAAACGAATATTTCCAAGAAAGACAACTATGGAAAGTAAGAAAGTATGTAGTGACCACAGGGCACGGACACGACACGGACCATAAATGCTAAGTCTTTGCTACTTGGGATCCGAAATAAAAAGCCTAAAAAAACTATTTGTTTAAAGAAGGGGACTCCAATGCCTTTAGGTGGTACTACAGAGTCATTTTTCAAGTTTAAAGAAAGATAGTAATCACCGAAATACTGAGGATACGTGGAATTACTTTTTTGAGACCATGTGCTCAGCAGTCAATAAGTTCATTCCCCGTAAATTTATAAAAGAGAGCACGGAATTTAAATGGTAAATCGCGGATGTTAGAAAAGCATTTGGACTTCAAAGGCTATGTTACGCCAAGATGACGAAAATTATGGATTATATTATTAGCGACAAAAGTATTGAGGTCACTTATGAATACAAGATATCTAGGGCGAATGTCAAGAATGAATTTCGGAAAGCGATAGGCGAATGAAATAGAAAAAGATAAGTGAAAAATTGTAATAGATGAAGTTAGCCTTAATTCAGTAGAAATTACTTAAGTTGTTACCCAAGGAAGTTAATCCAGGCCTCTTTTATTCCTACTTTACGTCAACAACACTGACTCCGTAGTCACTAGAAATATACGTTTATTTGCTAACAATGCAGTGGTTTATCCTGATATCCGTAATCTTGAGAACTATACAATGCTGGTGCGACACTTGGCAATAAGAATTAAACTTAAATAAGTGCATAGGGATAAATTTTTGCAATAAATATTCCACCCGAACGCCTGCAGTATCAGAAACATATACGGGGAATATGTGGACAAGGTATTATTCAGCCAGTTATGTAAAATGTAGTATGTTACCGCATTGATAAAAGTCAATGATATATTTTGACTGAATAGGCCAAAGTGCGTATATTTTGGTCGCAAGTTAGGCTACTTTTTCGGTGTTTGCTGAGTTAATCACAGGAAGTCAACGTATGTCCCGACACCATAATGGTTTAAACGTTTTGAAAGCGCGACGTCGTTCCAACCATTTGTAATCAATGTCATTCGCAGAGACAAAGGTAAACGCGGTCCATTTGTGGGAGCATTAACCCGATAAAGGCATTTGCGTGCAATGCGTAGTGCGTGGCGGGCGCGGGGTGGGAAAAAATAAATCAGCCCCGCGAAGGGGCGTTGTGGAAGACAATGCAGACCAACCGGCCCTCAACATGCAAATGAACAATCACGATGGAATGGCAAGTGTTACGGCAATTTAGTCTGCGGTCAATCAGTTGCTTATCGGTCATTGGCCGGTCCTCGCGCCGAAGGGAATCGGTGGCGTTGAATGGTAGGAGTTCCTCGAAGGTCCATGGTAGCCTAAAAGACGAGAGCCCTGCCAATGGCTGCGTGCGCCTTTCGTAGTCCCTTTTAGCTCTGGAAAACTCATTTCCAGTCGGCTAATGCCATTATTAGGATGTAGCGTTTCGATTCCCTGTGGGAAACCATAGTACGCCTGTCAAGGTGAAAAATCTACCTATTCGTCACTGAGTGAAAGCTCTGTGAGGCTAACGTGGAGAGAGATTCTACGAAACTATCTTTTAATTACGTAATTGCATGTGAACGTAAAGCGTTCAATATTGGAATGGCAGATGTCTCCTGGAATATAACATCAAAATTGTCCTGGTACCAAAATATGGTGCAAGTGCGATTTGTTTGAGATCGAAATTAGTATCTATACGACAGGGTGGGAATCCTTTTGTTTTATTTCGGTGCTGCATTGTACTCTTGTGTATTGTCGAGAAGTAAAAAACATTTTTTGATTGTCGTCATTTCTTTCGCTCGTTAAACCTAATTTTCTAAATTGGGATTTATCAGAAGAGTACTAGGTAATTGTGGTTAAAGGTCAAAGGGGAATGTTATCTTTCGCTGGTTAGGTATCATTTAAAATATGCTGCAAGAATATGGGAATCTCACGAAGTTGGATTATTGGTCGAATTGGATCGCGTGCAGCGTAGTGGAGAAAGATTTTTGAACAGTTTCAAGATAAATTTAGGAGTATATTATAAATATTAGATTATATGATCTAGGCTGGGAATCACTCTCGGAGCGGAGTTCAAATTGCGGATTAAATCTCGGGCATAAATTGAAAGGATGTCTCTTTTACAATGATGTTGAAAACGTGTTATTCACCCTATCGTACTGCTGTACGCGAGATCATATCACCAAATGTATACAGATTTACTGTAAGACAGATTAATTAAGATGTCTATTTCCCCACTAATTATAAGGGATAGCAATAAAATGAATTTTCTCCGACTGGGCAAGGTGGGAAAGGTGTTTTAGGTTGAGGGTTGTCTGGGGTGTATTCATCTCCTGCATGACACCCTAGTGGTGGCTTGCAGAGTGCTATCAAATATTTAAACTCAAAATCTTTAGTAAGGATGAGGAACTCATGCTGTTGACTGATTATTTTAATCGCAGTATAGTTTAAGGCAACCTCGCTCACTCAATCCCCCGAGAAACATTCATATACACTTGGAGATTAAAGTACATGTTTTGAAAGTTAATTATGCTAGTCTTCCGATAATTATCAGTCAATATACGTTAAGAAGCTGAATATAGTGCATATTTATGCAAAGTACTTAGGTGAATTTGAAACTTTCCTTACGTTTCGGAATAATTCTCAAGAGATTTCGAAAGGAAATCGAGTTTCGTGAGGAAAAATCAGACAATAACCACACATGAGTCCGACTGTTGCAAGAACAAACAAAATAAAAACCTTTAATAGTGTGGTTTTTGCTCTGATATAGTCATAAATAACGTTTCTTGATCATTTTACCCTTCCTCCAATAATTAGATCCTTTCCTTTAGCTTTTTTATGATACTATTCATTATTAACTAATTTTTGACGTCCGGCAGAACTGAAACAGAGTATCACTATGTGTTTGAGGTAGTAAATCTCAGTCCGTTTAGAGGTAAAATGCTATTTTTGAAGGAGCATTTTATTGAATCATTGGAAGCCTTCGTGGTTTAAAATTGCACTGAAAATTTCGTGACCGAAGGTTAAACATGGTTCCTAAATTGGTCTTATTGAATAGTACTCCACCGTTAGCATTGCTGCGTAGCATGTTGATGATGCATTATACAAATGTATGATTATCAAGAGAGGTAATTATGGAATTGGTTTATTCGATTGAAGATTTATATCGTCGTTGAAAATGACGCATTTACGTGCAGGACTGCGTGAAGTATGTTTTCATTTCCCTCACTACTCGTCAATTAGCGAGGTTATTTCAATTGAGACTAATTGACAGTAGATTTTGTCATCGAGAGTCACAAAGTGCGCTTAAGTGCTTCATTTATTTATCTCTCCACCCATTCTGCAGCTCAAATACAGGAATAGAGGTCATTTTTAAATGTACACGCTTCAACGCTCCATTCTTTTTTGCATTTGTTTATTTAATATTTTTAATACCCTGAAAGCCAGCGCTAGGGTGTGCGGCAGGGGGTGAATACACGCTAGATTAATTGTGATCACGTCAAATCAACAACATTTGCATTTGCTATACAACGCTTGGTTGACACATAGCAATTAGAATTAAACTTTAAAAAGTGCTTGGTAATGAATTTTGGAAAAAAAGCAATTCCCTCCTGAGCGCCTGCTTCATCGGAAACACCAAAATGGAATTTGTAGACTCAATTAAATACCTAGGCATTACCCTCACTCACGGTCTCTCCTAGGTGAAACACATGCGGTATATGTGGACAAGCAAACAAAAAATTGGAATTTTTTAGAAGAGTACCGGGTTAATGTGATGGTAAGAAAAAAAATTTCTTTTCTAAATAAAACAATTGTTGATTGGAACACCTGACCTGCAAAAATATTCGAGCCCTTTCCTAACAGGGTGTACACTTTTAAGAAAAGATGTAAGGAATATATGTAAAAATTTGATTGGTGTGTAGTGTATTGTATTATATGTAATGGCTTAATTTTTTTAATATATCTTTTTATTCTTGCTGATTGATGGATGTAAATGAAATGGGGATTCTCTTGTTTTGTTCAAGAGATTTGTGGTTGGAAGTTCCCTTTAAGTGTACTTTTGTTTTACTGACTGATTTTCTCTACTATCTTTTGTGACTACTTGGGACTTGTGTGCCACCTGATACTGTCTATCAGTACATGTGTATTTTTAATAATAATAATAACAAGAGCAAAGAGAAATGTTAGCTTTCGCTGGTAAAGCCTTATTTAGATTATGCTGTATGTATATGCAATCATTACGAAGTTGAATTACTTTCCGAATTGGATTGCGTGCAGCGTAGTGGAGCTAGATTTGTAAAACGTTGTAATGATAAACTTATTACTGTATCTAAAATACTAGAGCAGCTAGGCTGGGAATCAATCGTGGAGCGAAGGTTTATTTACAGATTGAAGCTCTTGAATAAAATGGAAGGTCGTCTCTTCTGCAGTAATATTGAAAATGTATTATTACCCCATCGTACTGTGGTTGGAGAGATTATGTCAGTAAAATTAGAGAGATTAGGTGTAGAACAGATAGATTTGACTTGTCATTTTTTCCACGAACGATACGAGATCATGTTAACATTGTCCGACCGCGTTAGGGTCATTTTCGGATAAAATTATCCTGGTGTGTATTCACCCTCTGCCACACACCCTGGTGGTGCATAAATATTAATAATAAAAAAGGATCCCACTTTCCGCTCCTGCCCCCACGGGGGACCCCTGCCGTGCCTCCACGGCTCACCTCGAATTCAATCGCGGGCGTTCTCTTATCGACGGCCAAAAAAAGCCCCCAGCACGCTCAGCTCACAATGGATTCCTCAGGGAGCGTCAACCACTCTCCATTATCGCATCTTTCGTCCAGCACTTTACAAGGTTTGTATAAAATGAATCGGGAAAAGTTTCTAGGAAGTAAATTTATTTCAGATATTGCTACAATGCCTCAAAACTCTTTTGAGTTTATCCCTTTGTGCGTCGACACACTTTGCCAGCGGGTTTACCAGGACTCGAAGGGTTACTGGTAGGCGGATTCCGGATGGTCCTTAAGGGTACGCGTGCAGGCTTCTTTGAATTCACTTAAGGTCCCATAGTGGTGTTATTTGAGGGAAGATTTCGCTTTTAGGAATAGGAAATAGTCTGCTGGTGCGAAGTTGGGAGTGTAAGGGGGTTGGGGAATCGTCGCAATGTCGTTATAGACGGTCTCGCAAGCATACTAGAGCAGCTCTGCTCTTGGTCGTCCCGTAGATCTTGTTCGTTCGACTATCAATCGATTTAGCAAAGATCTTTCTAATCGTCAAATTTTCAGTAATAATGGTGTGCACTGACATCTGACTTATGCCAATACGATCTGCGATTATGCACACAAGTGACTGTCTGATTTAAGCACTTCACGCACAAGTTGCAGGTTTTCGTCGGCTCTTGACATTGACGGCTGACCAGCGTGGGGCTTGTCCTCTACACTCTTTTGGCAATGTTCATAGAGTCTTTGCCACTTAAAAACTGCAGTGTGTGGTATTTTTTTATCTTTGAAAACTTGGAAAATGATGCCCATCGTCCCCGTTTCCGAATTCCCCAGTGAAACACATAATTTGATGGCGTACCGCTGTCCAATACTTCGTTGCATTTTGTTTTTGCATCGAGTCTCTCGACAGGAGTCCACTGAAAGCACGATCTAGCCTGAACGAACGATCGCAGGCGATTGGCGCTTGTTGAAGGTGAAACCCTTCCACCACCCAGCCTTTGCGGTGCGAGCACGCTGCAACGTACACTCACGTAACTTCCACTGAAAGCACGATCTAGCCTGAACGAACGATCGCAGGCGATTGGCGCTTGTGGAAGGTGAAACCCTTCCACCACCCAGCCATTGCGGTGCGAGCACGCTGCAACGTACACTCACGTCAGGAAATAATTGTTCCAGATACTTTTTATGCAAACGTTTTATGATAAAGTAAGAGTTGTGTAAATTATTTGCACCATTTGTAATAACGGTAACGTGTATGTAATGCTTTGAGTGACCTTTTTTTGGTTGTCTCTTTAGGACATGAGCATCGATTCCTTAATTTTTTACAATTCAGTCAGGTATCCTAACATCTACACTTACCGACGTCAAGATTCAGACACTTCTATCCCGAAAACCGAAAAATAAAAATTTTGTTAGTTTCACTGACCTTTTCTTTAAAGGACCGGATTTTTCGAAGAGTTTGGTCTGAGAATGACCTGATTGGGTCATCCTTAGGTCCTGCACCTAACGATGTTATATGAAACGACGAAAGTGGTCGTTTTAAATAAAATTCAGTATAACTGACATAGTTTTTATTTTTCGGAATTCATTATGAAATTCCATTGATCTGAGCTGAATGCCAAAGTATTCAGTTTTCATTTAGTTTATTTATTATTTGATAATATTATTACGTTACATATTGTATTTATTTTTCTAATCTTCTTGGAATTTACTCTCCAAAATTGATAGGTAGGTACCGAAAATACGTATTCTTCTAGATGGCTACATTTAGTATTGATTTTAAGTTTAAAAACCTATTATTCAGTAACTACTAGTAGCTTTCAAATTATCATTTAAAATAAATTTGATAGAATACTTTCGAATATCATTTGGTTACTTATTTTATTCCAATGTTTAGTTAATAAGTCTATTCCTGAACAAAGGACCTTACATTCTCCTTTGTATGTGCTAAATCGCCATTAATGAAATTATTTGACAAACGAGTGAATTTAGTCAATGGAAATATATACTTTTATATTATCAACCGAATAATAATGCGCCGAATTAGGGTGGTTTTTCGCATTTTTCTGTTGAAAGTAGCCATATCTTTAGAATTTTCGGCGGGTTTCCACCCACGTCGAAGTTTAGCTGGTGCGTTACTTCCACGTTTTATTTCCTTCGCTTCCCTGCTACTCCTACTTTTTCCTCTAATTTTCTTGAGTTTTCACCCCCGTGCTATCGTTTACCGGTCCAGACAAGCGTGAAAATGCCGCTGGCCAAGCATAGCGCCGTTTCATTCCCTCTTCCTCCCGCAAGTGAGTTGGGGAGCGCCGTAAGTTTCGGGGCGAAATGATATCTCCCAGCAGCCCCTCGCACAAGAACTGTGCAATTAGAACGAGTCCCGGATAACTTCTGCAGCAGGTAATTACGGCCCTCACGTCACCTTAGTGATTCACGGATCCGCTAACTTTGTATCGCTTGCTGCGTTAGTTGCACTGCCCATGCACAATATCCTAAATGCAATGTCACAACACCAGAGGGCATTAAAAATAGGTGCCCCTAACGGTTGAGACCAAGGCTTTTGATTTTGAGACGTCCCATGCGGGTCAGGCGGTAAATTCTTTTCTCCGAAGTTGCCTCGCCTTCAGGCGGAAGAGTTTGCTCCCCCTGGTTTTCTAAATGCGGGGGTGATTTATGCCTGCTCGCAGCTGTTGCTGTGGAATGTATGTTGTGTTCCATGTAAGAAAAAAGGACCCTAATGAATGAAATTTAAATGGTTATTTTATTCACTGAAAATTGTCAGGTTAGCAAAAATTTTCATTTTACTATTTCAAATCGTACCATTGATTACTTTTTACTTGGGCACATCTATTTTGAAATTTATCAGCAAAAGAACTTATGCGCACACCTAGAGACACTTCAATGGAAAATTAAAGTTTATATTATAATTCTGTATTTAAACATAATATTATATTTATTATGGAATTACTATTATTATTATTAAGTAGCCTAGCGGTTAAGGTAGGTTTTGGTTGGGACCATTTACCAAATAAATATCTCATAACAAAACACAATTCAGCAACCTACTTTACATCAAATCCCTCTTAATCTCCGAGGACTTCCTCCCTTCATCCACGTCCAACATCCTTATCCTATCCCTGCCCTTTTCTTGTTTGCCTGACATTTTCCACTCTGTTAGTCTTCAACATCCCACAGCAGATCAATACGCCCTCCATCCATTTTACTGCCTCCATAGTATTTCTCCCAACAAACCTTTCTCCTCACCCACCATACCTAGTTCTTCCTCGTTTCTTTCCCTTTTGCTCCATTTCACCTTCATTATTCTTCTCCATATCCACATCTCAAAATCTACCTCTATCATCCTCCCTCAGTGACCACGTGTCCACACATAACTACACTCCATTTAAAAGTTTTGACGAGTCTCTTCCTAACATCCTTACTAAACGTCACTATCATCCACCCCCTCCCGCTTGTGAAAGTTGCCTTGGCTAATGCAATTCTTGTCCTTACGTTCCTCCTACGTTGACCATGTTGGTGCAAAAAACTTCCGAGATACGTAAACTGTGTTACCTGCTCTAGTTTTAGCCCTCTCATTTTAATATTTTGCTTACCCTTTTTCTTTCTGTAACATCACATGACCTTTATTTTATTTATATTGGTTCTCATCACATATCTATCGCACTGAATTACCAATTCGATCAGCAATGCTTTTAATTGTATAGCTGACTGAAAAATTAGTGTTTGGTCATCAGCAAACCTAAATGATTTTACGAATTTCCCGCCGACTTTCATTCCTAACTCCAGTTCTTCCCATGCTCCTTTAATCAATAATTAAAGAATTTATATTTAGTAAATAAATAATTACCTTCACATATACGTTGAACTAAACAGTTGAAAATGGACAAGCTTTCCTTAAACCTCTTCCTAACACTGCCCATCCGAACTCTCCGTTCCTCACTCGAACCTGATCAGTCTGAGATATGTACAGGTTACGGGTTAGAGAACTGTCCCTCCAATCTCTCCATCGTTTTGTTGATGATCCTGAGAGCCACTTTAGTTCCATTAGACATTAAAATTTTCTTCTCTAATCCTTACATGATGTAGCCTTTACCTTCTTCGGGAAAGGTACCAACACTGATCTCATTAAGTCTTCCGGCCAGATTCCATCCTCATAGATACTATAAATCAGCCCATATAGCCTCTTCTCTCTTGGAGAATGTTAAGCGACAGATGGAAAGGGGAAATATAGATATTTTAGGTCTATGCGAGGTGAGATGGAAAGATAGCGGGGATTACTGGAGTGATAAGTATAGAATAATATAGCGGTGAGGACGAGAGCCAACGAGGGGTTGCCATATTATTAAATGAAGGGGTAGGAAGAAGCATAGTCAACATAGAGCAGGTAACGGATAGAATACTACTAGTGGAGATAAAAGGAGAACCGACGAACTTAGTTATTATTCAGGTATACATGCCACCGAGCAACCATAAGGAAGAAGAAGTCGATAGGATATACGATCATTTAGAGGACATGATCGCGGGTGTTCCTGCAGGGAAACATTTGATAGTGATGGGGGATTGGAATGCCACGGTAGGCGAAGGAAGAGATGGTGATGAGGTTGGGGACTACGGTTTAGGCACGAGGAATGACCGCAGGGAGAAAGCAGTTAAGTTCTGCAGGAGACAGGGGTTAGTCATCACCAACACTTGGTTTAGACACCACAAAAGACGCAGGTATACATGGAAAATGCCAGGTGACTCAGGAAGATATCAGCTAGATTATATCCTGGTTAGACACAGGTTTAGGAACAGTGTGATAAATTCGCACAGCTCCCCGGGAGCGGATGCGGACTCAGACCACAATTTAGTTGTTATGAAATGTAGCGTACGTTTCAAAAAGATAAGGCAGGGGCGGCGAGTTAGAAAATGGAATGTAGAAGCATTAAACGGGTTGAAAAGGAAGGAATACAAACAAGCGGTAGAGAAAATCATGGAGGATGGCAAAGGGCTTAGTACTATCGAAGAAAAATGGGAAATGATCAAGAAAGGGTTGTCTAAAGCCGCAAAAGACACTATTGGAACCGTTAACGCTAAAAGGACTAGAAAACCATGGATCACGGATGAGATGATTACAAAAATGGATGAGCGGCGAAAATGGAAGAATATAAATACAGAATTAGGCAAAATGAAGTACAAAGAATTGAACAATAAATTGAGGTGGGCAACAAATAAAGCAAAGGAAGCATGGTGGAAGACGCAGTGCGAGGATATGGAAAGTCTGCAGAGGAAGAGTGAAATCGGTGCGCTGTACAGCAAAGTTAAATCGTTTCGGGAAGTAGCAAAGGAAGAGCTATGCTAACAGTTAGAGATAAGGCGGGTAAGGTATTAGTTGACGCAGGAAAGATCCAAGAGAAATGGAAGGAGTATATAGAAGAACTGTATAATAAAGAACTCAGACCAACAAAGTTAGACATTGAAAAAGAAAATGACGTAAAGGAAGACAGCTTAGGTCCAGGCATACTAGACAATGAGATAGTAGGGCCATTAAGGGAGATGAAACTAAATAAGGCCGTGGGGGTAGATAACATTCCCGTGGAACTTTTAAAATGCTTCGGAAAATGTGGGAGGAAGAGGCTATATGGGCTGATCCGTAGCATTTATGAGGAGGGAATCTGGCCGGAAGACTTTGTGGGATCAGTTTTAGTTCCTATTCCGAAAAAGGTAAAGGCCACGTCATGTGAGGACTATAGGATAATTAGTTTGATATCCCACGCAGCTCAAGTTGTTCTCAGGATCATAAACAAAAGGATAGAGAGTAGGGCAAATGATTACTTACGGGATGATCAGTTTGGGTTTAGGAAGGGGAGAGGTACGCGTGATGCCATTGCGGTAATGAGATTTTTAATCAAGAGGAATATAGAACACAACCAGGAGGTATTTGCCTGTTTCGTAGATTTCGAAAAAGCGTTTGATAGAGTGAATTGGGAAAAACTAATGAGTATTCTGCAGAAAATAGGAATAGTTTGGAGGGAAAGGAGGCTAATCCGCAACCTGTGCATGTCTCAGACTGATCAGGTACGGGTGTGAAGCCGGGAGTCAGGATGGGCAGTGTTAGGAAGGGGTGTAAGGCAGGGTTGCCCATTATCACCGTTGCTGTTCAACCTGTATGCAGAGGAAATGATCAAAGAGGCATGGGAAGAACTCGAGGTAGGAATGAAAGTGGGCGGGGAATTCGTAAAATCAGTTAGGTTTGCTGATGACCAAGCTTTAGTTTGTCAGTCAGCCAAGGGGCTGCAAGCATTGCTGAGTGAATTGGAAATTCAGTGTGAGAGGTATGGGATGAGAGTCAATATTAATAAAACAAAGGTTATGTGATTTTCTAGAAAGAAAAAGGCCAAGCTTAACATTAAAATAGGAGGGCAAAAACTAGAGCAGGTAGAACAGTTTACGTATCTCGGTAGTGTTTTGGACCAACACGGTGAAAGTAGTAGGGACGTAGGGAGGAGAATTGCGCTAGGGAAGGAGGCTTTCACAGGGGGGAGGGAGTTGATGACGTGGACTTTGAGTAAGGATGTTAGGAAGAGACTCGTAAAAACTTTGATATGGAGCGTAGCTATGTACGGTGCGGAAACGTGGTCATTGAAGCAGGAAGATAGACGTAAATTGGAGGCTTTTGAAATGTGGGTGTGGAGAGGAATGGAGATGGTGAAATGGACAGAGAAGAAAACAAATGAGGAAGTACTTGGTATGGTGGGCGAAGAGAGGGGTTTTTTTGGGAGCAATCCTATGGAGGCAGGAAAAGTGGATGAAGGGGGTGTTGACCGGCAGTGGGATGTTGAAGACTGTGATAGAGGGTACAATGTTGGGCAAAAGAGGAAAGGGAAGGAACAGGATAGGGATGTTGGACGGGATGAAGGGAGGAAGAAAGTACTCAGAGATGAAGAGGGACCTGATATAGAATAGGATGTAGATATAGAATAGGATATAGATAGGATCCTCCTTGTCTTACTATTAACAAAATTTTCAATTTTATTTCTTATTCAGAGTTTTAATAATGAATTCTAATTTTTGTTTTTGAATGAATTGAACCTCTATCATGTTGCGTAAGGATGAATGAAGGATATTTCTTCAGCGAGTCACTACTGATGTGGAATCAACATTAAAAACTCCTTTCACTCCAGTTGATATTAAACATTATTGATACATTTTTCAGACTTTATTTTATTATGCGCATATATATTCTTTCAACGCTAGTTAAAGTTTTCCATTAAAAGGCAGATTGAGGATTCTGGAGGTTGGAAAGGAAGAAGATTAATTTGAAATAACACGTTAAAGGAGGAAGAGAATTGGTCATCATTTTGACAATTATATGGAAAAAAAAGAAATTATAAAATCAAATAATAGAGAGTTAAATGCTGATAATTGGCTTTTATAATTTTCATTGGCTTAACTTAAAATAATGAGGGAATTCTAACGGAGGAACCGAGTTACCATTAACTATTTCTGGTAATCTATTTACGTACTTGAGAAATTAAGTTTTGGAATTGAAAAACCATTTAGAACGGCAAAATTTCTTGTTCTTGCCTCTTGAAAGCATTATCTATTTTTGAAGTAATATTCTAAATCGCCTAAGATGGAAAGCCTAACGCCCGTTTTAGTTGGTTTCGTCATCGTGAATCATTTCGCTCAAATGTTTGTTTCTAATAACCTTATACCAAAGGCTTATCATATGATTTCTTCGTTAGAAATATTGATATCAAATATGAAACGGAGTAGGAATATCTTCTAGCATTAAACTCATCGCATAACACTTCCGAAAGAAGTGTTCCTATACTACTTGTAAATTAAACTGACGTTTTGTATTCCATTTGTAGAGTCGTTAACCAAAAAAACGTAATTATTCCTTGTAAATTATTATTTAACCTAAATACAAACTTTGACTTAGGATGCTTTTTAACGGTACTCATTCTATTAAAGTCCGAAATTATCCACTCCCGGACTCATCTCAAGCCTTTCATGGCCTGTACCTGCCTATAAATACCCCACCTTCCTCTTTCCCGTTCTCAAAAATCTCATGCCCACGAGGATGTGATTCCCACGGAGCGCGATTGAGTGTTCTCGGGAGAGGGTGGAGGAATCACGTTCCCGCTCCTTGTGCTCCCCAACATCCCTCGCTTGATCGCTCCCTGGCGCCACGGCCCCGCGCGCAGACGCTTCCGCCCTCCTCTCCCAACTATTCCGGCAAGTATGCATTTCGACCGCATTGCCCTGGGCGATTCGAGCTTCCCGCCCCCTCCCGAGCCCCCCCGCCACCGCCGCGTCGAAAGGCGACCCGCTCGAGTGCATAGGCGTGACCCGGTAACCGTGAACCACGTGGCGAGGGGAGAGGCTTCCTTCCGGTGGATGGGCGGGGGGAAGGCGGCGCTGTTTGCGGAATCTGGTGGCGAAGTTATATCTCGCCTTTCGAAGCGATGCGCGGGAATGGGGGGTGAGGGGGGTGCCCAGAAGTGACGCCGAATGACTTTGAGGCTGCGATGGTCTGCAAAGGACTCAGATGCTGATTCGCTCCTCCGGGGCACCTCCTGGGAGGGGGAAGGGGAATGGAAGGGAGGACTCTCCCGGAAGAATTTGTTGGCTCGATGTTAAATTCAACCGCAGTGCCAATGAGAGGATCTTCTTTCTCAATTCGAAAGATAGTTAAAATCGTGTAGTTATCA
This sequence comes from Hetaerina americana, assembly GCF_022747635.1. Taxonomy (NCBI): domain Eukaryota; kingdom Metazoa; phylum Arthropoda; class Insecta; order Odonata; family Calopterygidae; genus Hetaerina; species Hetaerina americana. The sequence goes on along the minus strand of NW_027286470.1, from coordinate 132,782 downwards.
GGGCCATTTCTTTTCTGCATTTATTTACACATTACTACATTTTACTACATTATTTTCTACATTCAGCTAAATGGCTTGGGTGATGGCAAATTTCGGGTCAATTTTTTGTATTGTTTAGTACACTGCAAGCCACAGCTAGGGTGTGTGGTAGGGGGTTATACACAACGGTCTAATTTTACTCGAATCTTTTTACCCCCACTGCCCTCGACATATTTTATTCTGATCCCTTATCGTTCGTGGAAAAAATGGCAACTTAAGTCTATCTGTTCTAAACTTTTTTATTTTAGTACCCTACCAGCCACCGCTTGGATGTGCGAAAGAAAGTGAATGCGCACGAGACTAATTTTCAAACAAATATGACCCTCCCGCGATTGGAATAAGTAACTATGATCCGTTATTTTTCGTGGAAAAAATGGCATTCAAATCTATCGAGGTGTCTCACGATCTAACTGGCTACTATATGTTCCATAACCTTGCAGAATATGAATTTGAGGGAAATAGGTCTATAATCACTCGGTTCATCCTTGCCTTTTTTAATTTTGGCGTTACGTTAGCTGTTTTCCAGTCTCTGGAAACCTTGTGATCTACCAAGCGGCTCATTATTTCTAGTTGCGACGCAATTTCAGAAACTAGTTCCTTAAATATGCGAGCGGATATTTCATCGAGCCCAGAGGATTAATCAGGCTGAATATTTTTTAGCAAAATTTCTATTCCATAATAAGAGATTTCAATTTGGCGCGTCGGTCGACCGGTACGATTTGGTACCCTATCGGAAGCATTCGGCGAGACATAGTGAAGACGCTTTGAAATAAGGAATTTAATAAGTTAACATTTTCCAAACTGCTATTTACTCTTTAAACTTTATCATAGTTGAGTGAATTATCAGTTGACTAATTTCCCTGAGCCACTTCGACGTACGAAAAAAATGCTTTCTTTAATTCCATTTAATTTAATTTAATTTTTAAAAAATTCTCTTGAATATTTTCCGCTCATATTTTCCTTTTGAATTCGCCAAAAGCTTTTTGAAATACCTTCTTGGCATTCGCTCTAGATATCTTGTTGTCTTGAATAATCTCAATTATTTTATCGCTAGATATATCATCCCTCATAATTTTCATCTTGGCGTATAAATCTCTCTAATTTAATTGAAATTATCCCGCCCATCATAGTGTGATGGGGGTAATAATACATTTTCAACATAATTGCTACATGTAACGGCACATCCATCCAATATATGGGAGAGATATAATGTCTATTTTAGCCTTAGCCCGGAGAGTAGTTTTAAGGGAACATCTAATATTTTGGATACGTTAGTAAGTTTGCCTTGCTGGTCATTAGTGACTCGCGTTCCCCGGAGGTGGGATGATATTTTGATAATCAAGTTCACCTTACTTTAATGCTATTCTTCAATCTATATTGCATCATGTGACAAGGTTTTCTTACCGCTGGAAATCCATGAATAGTGTATCGAAGTAAATCCTATCTGAAGCGAAATGGTAAAATTATTCATCACGCAAATGAAAATGACTGCGTGAACTCCACAGTAAATATTTGTTGAGACGACATATTTTTCGTTAAGTCTTGGCCTGGTGATGACCCGGCGAGTCAAAAGGTCAGTAGTAGGTGGTCCTTATTAAAGTTCACTATAAAGTTCACCATGTTATTCTTATTTCTGACATAAATTTATAATTTCATAACTATTCCTGTTCGCTATATTTTTAAATTAGATACATAAATGTATTCGTTTTAGGCAAAAGGCCACGGACGCTAACATTTAAAATGCCTGGCTCTTCGGTTTTAGCGAAAGAGCATGCTTGAGTTGAGATTGATAGTTTCAAAAATAGAGAGATTATGGTTACTCATTCAAAACTATCTAGTCCTAGATTTCGACACACCAAGCTACTGATAGCCTTTATAGCTTTTGTAACATGGTTAATGTATGCAGCATGAGCATAATTTCTTTAACGATCTAAGAGTATGCGAAGGAGAAGGATGTTTTTGAATGTCAGTCTTAACTTTTTCATGTTCTTGTATACGAGTAGTATGTTTGTTTTGTAAATAATCTCAAGAAAAAAATTCGTGGCTTTTAAAATCTATCATAATCGAAGGGTATAAATTCGAATATTGGCTTGTAGTAGCTCTTAAAACTGACATTTTCCCTGCCATTCTATTTATTCCTCTAATGATAATTTTCTTGGTTTTATTTCTAACCTGCGGTATTTCCATTTAACTTTTTAAGATGATTCATCAATACTTGTGCTTCCCATGATTATATCTCAAAAAAGTCCGCTCGTAGGACAAGATTTTGGCAAGGGACCGGGGATGTTGGTCCAAAAAATGAATCACCTGGCAATTTCCGTTAACCCAAAGGCCTTTGAGCTTGAAAAGTTAGTAGAAAGTCCGAAAAGGCAAATGGGCAAAAAAATAACATTGTTCCATTAAGGTTCATTTTAACTCTTTAATCTCATAAGAAATGAGGCCTAATTTAATCATTAGTCAATTAAAAACAATGAGTTCAAGTGGATTACGTTTCAGACTAAACATAAAGAAGTGTATTTGTTTGGAGCTTAGTTAGAGGTACAATTAAGTTCCTCATAGTCATCAAAGTGGATTATTTAGATGTTAGTAAGAAACACAAGAAATAATTCAAGGATTAAAATATGGTAGACATCTCTCAATTGCTGCTCAATATAGTGTAAAAGTATATGGCTTGACAGAAAAGATAAATTCTTTGTTTACCACGGCGTGAAATACATGTATTATTATTAAAACTTACATGTGCAGATAGACATTTCCAGGTGGCACACAAGTCCCAAGTTTTGTAATCAAACTTTTTTTGGAAAAAAATAACAAGACATATCATGACATGAATCAATATCAAAAAAGATAATAAAAAAAATCAGTCAGCAAAAAAAATTACTCTTAAAGGGAACTTCCGTTCACAAATTTCTACCACAAAAAAAGATAATCCCCATTCCATTTAAATCTGCTTCCCAATCAAAAAAAAATATAATTAAAAACATTAAGCTATTACAAACAATTTTACACAACACATCAATCAAATTATTACATAAATTGTTCACATATGTTCTTCAAAGTATTCACCCTCTTTGGAAAGGGCTCGAATAGTTTTGCAGGTAATGTGTTCCAATCAACAAATTTTTAATAGAGAAAAGAGTTTTTTAATTCCTTATTTGTGCCCGGTATTTTACCTTGAATTTGTGATCGTTTTTCCCCATAAAATTTGGATCTCCCGCCTCTTTCATTAGATCTGCCCAAGTTTTCTCTCCCTTTAAAATGCGGAACATTCCACAAAGTCTGCTTATTTTTCTTTTACTTGATAATATTCCCAATCCAGCGATTTTACCATTTCAGTCACGATGTGTATACATGCAAGGTAACTAAGTTACTTCCCGTTAGCATTTATTCCCGTATTAATAAATGTAGTTCAAAAAGATTCCGCAGGCTCAAATTTCACATTTTGTCATAATATAATGTGGATATCTATGTAAACATACGATATTACTTTAGTATGGTACATTTGGTTTATACTTTCGGTAGCCCCAAAACCATAAATAAAAACGTTTTAGGAGTTGTTCTTACACGTTTTACTATGCGCGGCCTTGGTTTCGGCTTAAAAAGTAATCATCAGGTCAGTCGAAACCTAGTTTGCGCGTAATGAAACATATTTTAGATATTTTAGTACCATGAAAGCCACCGCTAGGGTGTGTGGCAGTGGATGAATGCACACTAGGCTAATTTTGACCCGAATATGGCTTTACTGCGGTCGGACAATGTCATCCTGATCCTTTATTTTTCGTGGAAAAATAACGTCTGAACTCTTTCTGTTCTTCTTTGATGTCTCTGATTTTGTTGCATTTTTTGTCCGATTTTATTGACATAATCTCTCCTACCGTAAGTGGAGGATCAATTTATTTTCCTTTTAAGTATGAAGCGCTACCACAAATTAACGGCTCCAACTATTCAGTTAAACTTCGCTCTCTGTAGATGAAATAGACTCCATTTCAAATTTTTGAAGGCTGTCGATAATAAACAAAAATATACTTAATGTTTCTTAAGTTTTGAAAGATTTTATTATTTTGTGGTCATATTATTTAATAATTAATCTTAATCAATATTAAAAGCAACTCATGCGATTAGTTTTCTACCAAATGTAAGTTAAGGTAGCGTGGCTCAGTAAAATACTATATAAATCAGCGGCTTGGCCACAACCCGTACACATTACCATGCATGCTGAATTTTTCACATTTCAGAAGTCCTTTATTTCTTAATATTTTTTAATAATTTTAGCCTTTTATAAACCATATATTCATGATAAAGAAATGAAACATTTTCTGAAATTTCCTCTACTAAAAATTATATTAATGTAGAATATTTTTAGGTAGTATTTTATTTTTTTATTTGTTGTAAGTATTTTATTCCGAATCATTTAAATGCATAATGCTTGAGATGCATTTTGTTTTGCACGTCATTACTTCATAAATTTAGATGAATAAATTGTCTTTAAATACATTTCATTCGTTTCACCTTAAAATGTGACCAATAAATATCACTACGATAACTAACCGCGATAATCAATAGCCTCATAGGCATATTTATCATTGTATTCTATATAACCCAAATATTTACAAGCTTCCTAAAAGGAATTGGAACGCTACGAGTTCCATAATCCTTCTGCTAGTCGTAACCAGTGAGTGCATTGTAGAATAAATACTCTTTAAGTGTTCTTCGTGCATAATGATTTTAAACGAAAAATCATTCTCATTATCCCATAAAGCTTACATGCAATGACCCTAATCTGCAAAGAGGAAGAATTGCTTCTTAAAAATTAACATACTGCGTCCTACGTTAAATTTCGCGCTCGCTAATGAAATGAGATTGGACTCGGCAGGATAAAATGATTTCGACACAAATGGCAAAAAGCAAACCGTGATAATTTAGTCACCGTGATGGGTTTCCCAGCAAAGATCTACTAATGGCATGACGCTTCATTTCCTAATGAGCTTGTTCCATTTCCGAGAAACGTCGCGTAATATATTGCAAACATAAATTAGCGCATCGCTCTCGCGGTTTTTCCAACATGTATCGCGGATGGTACCCCGATGGCAAATTAGCCGCGAAGAACTCACAGTATATCAGCAGATTTGATTAGCCATTTGAGATAAATAAATCGGTAAATAAGAAAGCTCTTTGTAAAATCAAAACGCGCGAGTTTTTAACTCATAGAATCCATAATTTTTAAAATAATGCATTGAATGGTCCCTCTAAAATGATTTGATGAGCTAATTACATTTTCCATGTTTGGATAAGCCTATGATTTTTCTGTCAAAAGTCGCTATGAAATATGCAAAGGAAATAATTATGTCAACCATGCTACGGAAAGCTATCGAGGGACTCCTATAATCTGTTAAAATAATATCAGCGCTTAAATGTGTTTCTGCAGGCAAGGTAATAAACATTTGGAATTCTTAAGACCCATATTTGGCAGGAGTGAATTTGAGGCCAAATGACTTCACAACCATTCTCTAGCCGCATTTTAAATATGCATGTAGAGAATGGGAAACGGGGAAAGGACGCCTCATTTGGAAAAATGCGAAGGCTCAACGCAGATTCGTTAATAATGGCCCGGGCAACACGAAAGCCGTCACAGAAATACTTCTGGAACTAGGTTAGGAATCATTAGAAAAAAGACGACTTGACGATAGGTTGAAATAATTACATTTTTGTTTTGTTTTGATTGAAATATATCGTAAATCATTCGAACTTGAAGATGCATCGGTCGTTTGAATCATGAAAATAAATTTCGACAAATAGATGCCAGAAGTAACATACTCTAGAACTTCTTCATTCCACAGATAACATGGGCAAAATACTGTAAACTTAAAGCCAACAATAATGCTTGTTGGCTTTACTCATATGCATGCATTTTACTTTAATCTCATGTGTTTTTTGATTGATCTCTTCCCGCGTCTATGCTTGAGAATTTGGATATACCTAGAACTGCTATCTAGCCGTCTTTCGTTTTAATTTTAAGCTTCCCTCTTTTAACCTTCATCCCTCGCGGGGAACATACCTCTTGCGGTCAGCTGCCATCTGCAGGGTTCCACTTAAGTTGCATGACCATAGTATAATTACTCTTTTCCCTTCCTGCTTTCCAGTTCTGCATTAACTTAGTATGGTGGTGGTCCTTTTATCCCCCCTAATATATAAAATAATGTAAAATGGGTATAATAATCAGCAAACCCCTAAACTCTAATGTACTAAAAAAGTTATGTTGTGAGTAAAATTAATTCTTGTTTAAAATTAAGAAATTCGCTAACATGTTTACTATACGCATGTATTTCGGTGAGGATTCTGCCTCTAATAACCATCTTTTATCGGCTTTTTTAGGGATTAGTAGTCGATGCTTTTTCCTTTACCTTATTCCTTAAACATCCTCCTATCTCTTCGTCGTCTCTTACTCTTTCCACCTGGCGCTGGTACCCCCTGCCAAGCTCCTTTTTTATGCCGGTACTATTGTGAAGATTTCGATGCAATGTGTCCTGATCTGATTCTATTCAACGGAATGAAGTTCAAAAGTTCTTATTTCAGACGCAGTTTACACGTTACTAACGTACCTTATCATTTGATCAAAATGTCTCTTCATGATTCCAAGCACACAGATGTCGCCTTTATAAGGTTATAATGGTAGAATTCCTCAATAATAATCTTTTTTATATTCTTTTTTTTGATAATGGGTCTGTACCAAACGTTCCTAAATTTTTTGAATAGCGCGTCTCAAGGAGGTTATTTTTTAATTCGTTTGAAGGTGTTGTGTCCGTGAAAACTTCCCAAGTAACCTCCTTTAACCACTTTGCTGATAACATGTTTTGTTGATAAGTTACGGCCGTTTATGTGAAGAGTTGTTCGTGGAGTGCGGCGAAAAATCGGATCCGAGGATATTAGCTCTTTGAAGCAGCAGCAGAAGTTCGCTGAAATTCTGCGTGATGCTCTGAAAATCCTTCGCGGAAACTTTTAAGCTGATTACCAAGGCTTATGTTTAGAATTCTATGAAACGTACCGAATGTAATAAGTAGTTCACCAGGTTTAAAAAGGGGATAGCAATCAGTGGAAGACGATGAGCGTTCCGGAAGACCATCAATGTCTGCTGATAACCCCCACATCGAGAAAGTCAACGATCTCGTTTACGCAAATCAACATCCGACTGTCAGGGAACTTGCGGAAGAGTTTGGCATCTCGATTGGCTCGTGCTACGAAATCCTCACTTAAACAATTGAATATGTGTCGAGGCACCACCAAATTCGCGCCTTGCCTAAAGACAGCAAACCAGGAATGGCATCGAGTTAAAGTCTGTCGAGTAATTTTTGATCGAGCTAAAGGGGATATAACCTTCTTGTCCAGGATAATTACAGGTGATTCGTCATCGGTTTATGGATATGACATCGAAACAAAACTGCAATTTATTTACAATGGGTTGGTGAAACATTCCACAGTCATCAGAAAGCTCGACAAGTTTGCTCGAATGTTAAGGTGATGTTGACTTTTATTTTCAATGCAAAGTGGGTTTTGCATCACGAATACCTACCCTAAGGCCAGACGTTCAATACGTGGTACTGCTTTGATTTATATAAGGCGACGCAGGCGAAAACGGCCCGAACTTGCAGGCCACTAGGGTAGCGGGGTAACGTCCTCGTCTGCCAACCTGCCGACCAAAGGTCGTGGGTTCGATTCCCGCCTCAGTGGTTTTCCTTCACCTGGGGCTTTGGTGTTTGTAATTGTGTTCGTTGTTTTCATTGTTACTAGACAATGGAAAGTTCAAATTGTACTGTTTTCGGATCATTGCTAAATAAATATTTGGAAAAATAAACTTCTAAAAATAAATAAAACTAAGCGGCTAGTGGTTTTTTCACCACGACATTGCGCCAGCCCATTCGTCTTTCTAAACGCTTTTGTTTGTCGCCAAAAACAAGACCGCTGTTCTTTCCCACCAACCCTACTCACCAGACCTGGTAGAACATGACTTCTTCCTGTTACTAAAACTAAACTAAACCGAACTAAAAACTTCGCTCAAAGGAAAAACATTTACCACTATTCCAGGGATAGAGAAAAATTCGACGTAAAAGCCATTGAGCATTCTGGAAGAAGCGTTCCAGGACTGTTTCAAAAAGCAGATACCCTGTTGGAATATGTGTACATGTCGGGTAGGAGACTATTTTGAAGGGGACCCTGACCAATAATTTGTTTGTGAAGTATTTTTGTAGTACAAGCATCTGGGAAGTATTTGAAAAGACCTGGAAATGATGAAAGAAAGTTTTTATATTTTAAATATTTCCCCTCGAATATTACTGTTCGTGGATGAGGTAATTACATGTTCCAGATTGCTTTCTTGTAATGAGAAAGTTGAAATCAACCAACACTGAGCGAAAAATTTCACGTTGCTAAAGGTATTTCTTCTGTTATTTTTTTCATTATAATTCAACCAAATCTAATATCTAGTTTGAACATTCTTCATTTTTTGCAAGGTTATAGCTATTAGCATAGTTCTAGCAGTGACCCAAGAGTGCAATGCGTAGCGCGAGTACTTTGCGGCACCAGTATTTTTAGGTGGCATTAGGTATTGATCGAATAAGTCGAAGAGGAAAGTGATATCTAAAACACTTTCCAAGCAAGGGACACGAAATATCAGGAACGAAATAATATGGGTAAACGTTACTACGGAGAAAGAAGGTAACAAGACTAGAACCTTTTGGAAAAAAATAGTAAGGACAGCAATTCATAGCCTAAAGTTAGTTCTTTTTGCCTCGGCACATCTCGAGAGAGATTAACACGATGTGGACGCTTTCTTAGCTTACGAGATTCGTCATTGGCCTTTATTCAATATTTTCGAGTTTCGAAAGCTAGTTCTATAATAATTCGAGCTTATTGTTTTGATTGCTATTTTTCCCTTCACTCTTAGTTTGATTTCTAAATGTGAGATGGGACGCTCAAAATCGACGGGATTCAAAATAATTTCGTCAGTCCCAACCGAATGTCGTTCGCTGCATTCCAAAGAGGGCGGGCGCAATATTTTCTACCGCGTATTTACTCTCGTCTCAAAACGGAAGGATCGTGAAAATATTAACCAGCGCTCAGGAGCCGGGCCCGCATGCCGCGACTCCCTCCTTCACCCCGCCCCCAAAAGTACCAGAGCCCTATTTGATAAACATCGTGTTACAGGGCGTATCTTGTTTGCAGGGAGGGGGGATAGGGGTGTAAGGGAGGGTAGCTAAGGCGGCCCAGACGAAGGGGCGCGCTTGGGGGAGAGGGAGAGGGTTGGGTGAATGAACTTGGTGAGAGTGTGGGAGGGGCAGGAGCGTTGAGTCGTGTTTCGTGATTGGTCACTTGGCTCGTTTGTGATGAGATGGAAATATTTCCTGGAAACGCTTCACTGGTCTCATCCGAGAAACACGCTGAATGGCCGGCTGGGATATGTTTTTTTTCCCTTCACGATGAAGTTCATTTCTGCCCCTTGCCTCACATGGTGGTGCCCCTATTCCATTCTCTGCTTTGTGCTGGAGTGCATTCCCCAGGAAATTCTGTAAACTCTGCCACAATAGCCCCTCGCCAATGGTGCACCCTGGTGCGTGGATCGTTTGAATGAGAGAATCGAAATTCGAAACCAACTGCGTTAGGGAAAAAATGTTTAGGTTCCTGAATCTTAATTTTATGTTCGAATGGCTAAGTTCATTTCATATCGTGGAGACTTGTTCTCATAGGAATGGGAATCTTGTTGGTGGATGGTTCTTGAACAATACTACATGCTGTATGTAACGTTGTTGTTACTTTAATATCTCAAGGTCAGTTAAAGGCTTAAATGACAGTGCTATTTAGAAACGGAATCAAAAATGTAGGGTAGCGTTACCAATAAATGCTGCCAGTAGTTTGGTAGGTGTCTTTCACATCATAAATAAAATTATTAGGGATCATTAATAGATTTTTTTGCCTTTAAAGATATATTTTACCCACATCTTTTATTTCTTACCATATCTTCATATGTAAGCTAAGAATCGATAGAAAGAGTTTGGATGGACTGATATTATTATTATAAGTAATCTACTGGGTAAGGTAGGCAATTTCATGGACACAAGATGACAAGCTGTTCAGTGACAATCTTTATAATTAAAATGTAACCTGACATCCAACATTACGACAAGTGCCCATTTACTTCCGAATGATTCCTTCCTCCCTACATTTCGTTCCTTTCCCCTGCCCTTTCTATTTTTCCTAACATTCTCTCCTCTATCAAAGTCTTTAGCACCCTATTGGCAATAAATTTGTTCTGCATCCATCATATCTTTCTCCTTATGATATCTCACCACAATCCCCTCTCCTTCCCCACCCCGACCAGCATTTCCTCATTTGTTTTTCTTTAGGTTCATTTTACCTTCTCCATCCTCCTCTACACCCACGTTTAAAAAGCCTTCTATCCATGCCAATCATCCTGCTTCAATGACCATGTTTCCGCGCGTTGCATGACTAATCTCCTTCTCAAAGTTTTGGAAGCCCATTGTTAACACCCTCTCTCAACGTCCCTGCCATAATTTCTCTACTCCTCGTGAAAGAATCTTTGCCAAACGTAATTCTTCTCCTTTTCTCTTTACAATTTTGACCATAATGGTCCAAAATACACCAGATATAAGTAAACTGTGCCAACTGCTCGATTTCATGAATTGACCTGATGTATCAAAGATGTAATAAGTATTAAAAAGAATACCAAGATGAACGAATATATTTAAATTGATTAATGCTTTATAAGAACTACCACTCCTGAAGCGTCACAGAGTAAATTTGCAAATATTGATAAACATCCTTTTGGGCATCGAAGCCTTTGTTTCTCCTGCGTGCAGATCGCTGCCTTTCTATGATCCTGGCGATTTTGTGAATAATACAACTTATCTGGAAATGGAATTGGCATCAAAAAAGTAACCGCCTTTTGGAAAACTTGAAGCCCACGTCGTATGATTTCTTCATAGAAAATTCTGTCACTTTGAAGCAAAAGGAACATGCTTCACTTAAATCAAATTAGTTTATGAAGTTTACATACCTTGAATATTTTATCAGAGTGTTCTCTACAAATGCCTATCAAAACCAATTTCGATTGATTAATAAGATAGCTATGTCTTTGAAAGAGTTGTCCACGTTAAATCTCACACCGCAAGGGGCAACATCGGACGGAAGGAGAATAAGGTGTCACCTTTTACATTGTGTGTGCATTGCTTACTATAAGTCAGGTGCCCAAATTTTGCTCGATGCACGCGGAGTGTACATAGATCAAACTAGAATATCCTGGAAACCTTGAAAAACTCCATAGGATCGGATTCCTCTGAAAATCCAGTACATTTGGCTGAAAAGTTAATACATGGCACTTGGTTTCAAGCTTAATTGACTTAAAGGCATCCATCTCATTGAAAAATATCATTTACACTAATTGGAATACTTGAGGGAAGACTTTCAATTCTTTTCCAGGAAATTTTAAAATTTGAAAGTTATTTCATTATGAAAACTTTGGGAAATTCCTGGAATATATGACTTTCAGGTGGAACAATTTATAAGCAGATATCAAATGGGTATAATTAAAATAACATCTCGCAAATATTCCAGTATATGTTAAGGATAACAGTCATTTCAATTTATTAAAATTGTACCAATATCAAGACACAGCTCATTATGTGTAACCGCTCGTTTTCGTTCCATAATAGGTTGCATTTTATTTTTTTAATTTTTATCTAAAATATTTCCCAAGCAAAGGTTGATTAAAAAGAGGATTACATCTCGGCCTATTAGCAATAGATCATCATTCCAGATAAGATTATTCACAATAGCATTCAACGCACATGAAACGCAGTTTGTTCTAATAATTTCAATTAAAGGCAACTGTTGTGTTTTATATACCTGGACATAGCAAGTACTCTCTTCACAGGCTTCTATTCTAAATCTTTATAAATGTAAATGTATTTGTATGCGTGTGAGTTGAAAGGGTTTTTGCATGAATGTGTGCGCCAAAATGGTTAAAGGTTTGGATGTGTTGATTTTGTATGTTGTTTTGTTCCCTTTTACTGATGATGACCTAACACCCCCAACCACACGCCCTTGAGGCGACTTGCGGGGTATCAAGTAGATGTAGAGATCTTTATTAAACCAAAATAACCCTATAGCTGAAATATGTTACATATATATATGTATATATATAAACACACACACACACACACACATATATATATATATATATATATATATATATATATATATATATATATATATATATATATGTATATATATATACTGGGACGGCACAATTGAACACAAATAGAATAGCAGTATGTGTGTGTGTATATATATATATATATTAATGTTTATATATATATATATATCCCGGTCTAGGAAATATTTTTGCATTCGTGATCTGCTTGATTCCGCCTTCCCCACCTCTCCTGTGTTCGTCCTTTGTGTGTTCCTATCCCTTTTCCTAATATCTGTTTCTATATAAATGGGTATATATATACATACATACATACATACATGCATACACACCCGCGCACACACATTCCAACACGAAATCCCGCCAAATGGCGAACAAATACTCATTCACATAGAAATAGATATAATAAAAAGGGATAGAAACACATATAAAGGACAAACAGAGTAGAGGTTAATGGTGGGGAAGGCGGAATAAGGAAAATCACGAGTGTAAAAATATTTCTTAGACCGGGACTTGAACTCCACATCTTTCCACTTGCCGGGCGGAGGCTCTTAACCACTTGAACTATCAAGGAAACGTAATTTACACTGAGATCTGCGATGCTTTAAGCAACTAGGTGCCTCGATTTGGGGCACTTGGTTGCTTAAAGCATTCAGTCACATGCCAGTCACTTTGTCGGTAACCAAGTCACTGGCATTTTAGAACACTGCTAAATGCTTTAAAAAATCAGAATAAATATAGTTTAGCGAGGATTAAAATATCATTCGCTGGTTGTCGGTTGCTTGATAAAGGACACAATCGAGCAAGAGTGCTTTTGCAAGCCTCATGTGGAAGGAGCGTGAGAGAGGAATTGATCGCGGACAATGACATCAAGATCTTGGGTTTTTGGCGCACACCGCCGTCCTTTTTTTCTGCTATTATTTCTTTAGTACTCCGAGAGAGTTTCCCTCCCGTGTAGCATATTCGGATTTCGTGACTATCGGGTCGTAACCTAAGGCCCAATAAAACACAAGCCCCTCTCCAGACAGCGGAGGCAGCGCGGAGAAGAAATAAAACTCATGCCAAATCTCATTTCATTGCCAGTCTCGTCTCCTCTCCACCCAACGCGGCGGCGGGAGATCCTCACTGTCTCGAACCATCCGTCCCCTCGCTCTCGTACCCCTTCGTGTTGTTTATCAGCGCACAAGGAGCGGCAGGGGAACTTTCTGTGCCCATTTTACTCCTCGTCCCTGAATATCGGATTCCATCGTATTGTTGCATTGGTATCCCAGTGTTTTCCATTAAAAAAAATCACTTTCTCCCAGAGTGTTGTACAAAAAATCGTATTAATTCTGTTTTATTCTCCGGGGAACTTATTTAAGGGTTCGAGAATGTTTCCGGGCAAGAAGGGCGGTTCATTTTGTGCCCCTTCTATTGAAGATGTCCGGCAGCAAAGTTATTATACCACTTTGGGTTTAACTTGGTATCTCCAATTTTTTTTTATTTTTATAAGTTTCCTGATAATTTATCTTATCAATGAGAAATAGATTTCTTTTCCCTTTTGTCCTTGGATGTCGGCATTCCTATGTTATCCGTTCGGAAAAATACCCTCTTTGTAAAAGACGGCATTCCTAATTGGAGAGTTTTTGTTTTCATGCGTCCTTTATGATAGCCTTTTTATTTTTGCAAACCTTTCCCTCCTGTGGACCAAATTCAGTGAAACGGTTATCAAAAACATTTTATTAATACGTGTTCAAATTTTCGAATCGTTTCGTTGGGATGTGTTTTGATAGTTTGTGCAACCCTATTTAGTTCACTAAATTTATCTTAAAGTATTGACTGTTAACAAATTCCTTTCTAAATAATATCTTATTGAAGTTCTGCATTTAAAGCCAAATTGTAATAGTATTTGGAACTTTTATCTCACATGTAACGCAATTCATGGCATAAGCGAGTCCAATATTGTTAGCGAGTCTCTACTTATACGTATATGCAGCAAGATGTCCTCCGGGTATCTTGGTGCGTATATAAATAAGGAGTCCACCTCAAAAAACCACCTCGGTCTACATGGTTAAGCTTTCCTGGCTTCGTTCATAAATTGACCGCGTAGATAAAGTACACTGTTTATTGGCTTTAATTTAATTTTATTTTTTATTTGGAAATAAACATAAAAAGGGATTGATAACCATACCACTGACTGGTCACCCAGTATTTCGTCGCAAAAATATATATCTGCGTGCAATACGGATATAAATTGTTGTTGGTATAAAATTTTAGTGTAATTTTTGAGACTATATAGCGTACAAACGTTATTTCTGGGGGTCTTGTGAGTTTTACTTACTTATTCCACTTTCTGGTCGGAGGAAGTCGGATGTGGACGACACGAACGCCGGTTAACTTATTGATCTAGCTATGGAGTTCTCTCTTGTTTGATCAAACTCAATGTGTAGAATTTGTGCAACTTGGTTTCAGTTGCTATGCGGATTGATATTGGTTTAGAAATGTGGGGTGATACCTTGATGAGCAATATTTCATCTCCACGATTTAACTTTGTTGGTGTGTCAATATTTGTCTTATTAAGTATCGACTAAACTCTCTCGTGGATTCAAACGTTGAAATTAAAGGAGAAACTCCTTTGAACTACAATGAGTTCGAATCTAGTCGTTTGACCGGTGATTTAAAATTCTGCATTTTGAAAGACGGTGAAAGTGAAACCCAGGTCATGGGTTTAACTCCTTGAGCACACGTAGCTGAACAGCCAATGGATCCCGAGGGTGTGCATTTGAGATTCACTTTCCGTTAATCCGCACGCTCTTTAAGAAGAATTGTTTTCTGCGTTTGTATGCATACCAACTTTGTCACACAGTTCGCTTTCCATTAGTCATAGAAAAGCATGTTGCCTCTCAATATACTGCGCTGTAATGTATTTTATGCATCTTGACCTACATCTCTTCAGTCGATATCGTATATTGTTTCACAATTTCTAATTTGTTCCTAAAGCCTCTAATAACCTTTGCCTTGCGAAAGAGCGTTCTTGCTGACCTTCTTTTACAACTTCCTTTTATTCTTCTCTTTTCTCATATTGTTTGTTATTATGGGCATATCGTTTTTTGGCGATTGAATTCCTATTCCGTCTCCAGAAATGGACAAACCAGTAAACACTTCTTTTACTCAATCTTTTAAATGCCCTACGCCTCAAAATCAAAGTTCACCATGGAAATCGAATTCGGGAAAGAGTTGAACTTTCTTGACAATTCCATATATATCATAGATGATAAACATAGTTATGGCATTCACAGGAAACCATTTTAGAGTGATGTGATCATCCCAGCCGACTCCTGTCACATTAGGAATCAGAAACTTTCAGTCTTTCATTTAATCATACACCGACTTGTTCATTTACCCCTAACTATAAAAAATGTTAACCATGAGCTTGAATCTAAAAAATCAATAGCAGTATCCTATGGCTATAGTGTTAACAGTGTCGCCAATTTCTTAAAGAAAAAAAATTAAAATTGAAAGCAATTTCACAGTTATTCTCCCTTGTGTAGTAGTCTACTGTGTGTAGGTTATCTTTCTAATTGACTGCCCGAAAATGTAATAAAAGAATATTTAATATATCATCATTCATCATCCGTATACTCTGGAGAAAATCCTTTGTCGTAACAAAGGCAAATCAGAGCCCCTCTTACAATCCGGCATTTACAAGGTGAAGTGTGTGATTCCTGTGATATGCACTACATAGGCCAGACTGGAAGAAGTTTGAAAACTAGAATAAAAGGATATAAAAGATGCTGGAGGACTTTTGATGAATGATCACTCCTAGCTAAGCATATACTACAATTATCCCACACATGTAAATTTTATTCGGAGATACCACAGTACGAAAATAAGGACGAAAGACTTGATATTTTAGAGCAACATGAAATTGTAACATTAAATATGGATGTTCTTTTAAACAGCAATATTTTTGTAAACCACTGTCCTCTCCTCAGAATCCCATTTCCACTGCAAACAGTGAAACTCCCTGTCTCCTATTGACTCCACCCATATTTCTCATTTAACCAACCCCTAACCTCAACTCTCAGAATGTGTCGAACAGCCCTTCACTGATATACAGTATACCTTCTTAGATTCACTTGTACCTCATCCCTCGACCTGCCTCTATCCCTTCAATGTCCCCTTAATCCTTATTTATTCTTCCCTCCTTCCTAGTGTCACGACCCCAGCTACCCGCCGCCGTCCTCTCAAATAATGACCACGAGTGCTTATTTCCCCCCCTCTTTTTACCTCTCCATTACTTCACTTTCCTTGTTTCTTCGGGTTTTCCATATTTCCTCTCTTTATACCAGCCTACCTTATTCCTCACTCTTTCTTTCCTCCCCTCTCTTCCTCAAACGGGTATAAATATGACGTATCACATGTTGAATCTTGTCCTGTACCTGAAGATAGTTCGATGAACTGAAACGTGTTGTACGTTACAAATAAATCGGTGGAAAAGTGCAACTCTTGTTTTTCTCATAATTTCATGAAACTTATATCATGATTCTCCATTACAAATACTTTCGTGATGGATACTCTTGCTTCTACGGTTCACTTATTTCTAACCATCCTTGCAATACTTTTGCTACTCTTAAACTCATTACTGAATTCCATTAACCAGACGCGTATATTCGGTATTTAGTTTATATGCTGGCATACCCAAATTTTTCTCAGCATATTTTTGGGTCGCGAAACATTTTTAACGCGACCATGCCTGCTAAAAAGGCAAACTTTTTTTAGATACGTTATAAAATTTGTCTTTCAGCTTTCACTCACAATGTAAATTCTTTATCTATCCTAATATATTTTATGATTATATCTCAATTGCCTTGCATTTTATTTGAGATGCACTGAGCATAATCTAAGGTATGATGTCATTTCAATAATTAAGCTGTGTGAAAAATCATCAGCATCATAATTACATCGTCTGACGTAGCATGTCTTTGAGGTGAAAGATGTTTCCCCTCCTTTCATCCCTGCGTCTTGCTGCATTGGTAGTTAGCCTTAGAGTCGTCTCGTCGCATTAAATGGGGTTGACTCGGTATAGCATGGCCTGGCATTGTTCGCGACGGAATTCTGTGCCCTAGCGCGATGAATCCTGAGGCGCGTAGCACGCCACACAAGGCCAGGCTCGCGTGACTTCTGTTTCCCTCCCTTGCCTCCCCCTCCCATTTCTACCGATCTCGCTGGGCACGGGGGCGGGATTCACTACCCCAAGGCGCGTCCATTCATGGCCGGGAAGGGACGACGCCGGCGTCGGGACGGAGCCGCGCCGGCGACGGCCACCCCGGGGTTTTTGTTCGCGCGGCATTCATTCGCTTCGCATGGCCGCCAGCCAAACTGCCATCGCTTCAACTCGCGGATTTATCATCCCCCGCGGTAGCCCTCGCGTCTCTCGGGGGGGGGGGGGATAATCAATTCCGCGGAGGTGTCGTACGAGGGAAGACGTTCCGTTTGGACCGAGTACGTTGAATCTGATGAATGCAAGCAAATATAAGACGGCCTATGCGGAATTTACAAAATAAAACGGAAGCAAAGCAAAACTGTGTAAGTCTTCCTATTTGTGTATCTTACTCGTCGAATCTACAAGAGAACTTTCTCCAGAGACCTCTAGAAAGTCCGGGAAAAACCATAATAGAAATACGCCCAAGATGTGCCCAAGATACTCCAAAAATTTCACCGAGAAACCAATATCAATATTCGCCTGAAGCCATTAAGCGGCTAAGATATTTAAGAATGAATTACTGGAAACCAAGCTTCAATTTTCCATTCCAAAGTTCTTCTCTCATCCTTTTGTAGGAGTTGTATTAAAATCTTAGCCTACAATTTGTCTACAGTACATGTTCTAGACTTGGCTAAGCATTGGCCGAGCGCATACTAAAGGTTTACCATAAAAAGCCTCTGAAATCAGGATCAGGGAGAATGAGCGGCTTTTTGCTCTTTGAACGACTGGGAAAGTCGTGGCTCAAAACGTAAATTTAGTTTTCATCACTGTTTTCCACTATTAGAGAACTAATATCAACATTTTCTGTGATGTATGCTGGCAGCATTTTTTTGTTTCCTGATGTAATTACCTACCGGTATATTTATCACAAAAATGAAATTATTTGCCCATTTTATTTATAGATTTAGAATTCGTTTAGGAAAAAATCCCCCCGCTTTTCTGTCACACAGATTGCACATCAGCACACACACAAACACACGCACACACATATACATATACATATATATATATATATATATATATATATATATATATATATATATATATATATATATATATATATATATATATATATATATATATATATATATATATACGTATACACATATACATATATACATATACATATATATATACACACATATACATTGTATATTTAATGCCCACGAGAGCACTATGACATTTGGACGGCACAAAAGAACACCAAATGAAATAGATAATGCGTAAAAGGACACTTATGTTTTCGATTGTTTGAGCTTTTGGCCTTCTCTGGAGGCCTCCTTTAGGTGTGACGCTAGCAGTCTGATGTTATAGTGCTTTCGTGAGCATTATATATATATATAATTATGTGTGTGTGCGTGCGTGTGCGTATATTGATATGTTATCTGTGTGATATTTGCTTTATTTTTACATTGTATCTCCAATTTTCTGCTTGTGAAAATAACTTATACATCATATGAAATTCATTTTTTGTTTTTTTTCCTATTTTCCAGGTAAGTCGGCCCTCATGGAAAAGACCAGTAGAAAAGGAAAATAACATTTTTGTGAGTAATAAAATGGAAAATATTAATAGCAAAATTAGTTGAACAGTGGTTTATTAGCTTACTGCTTGAGGTTTGGTTTATAATTCTAAATAATTCGTAAAGAAAGTATATTGTCATGGACGAAAAAATGTTAAGATGGAAAAGTTTCTTCAAAGCAATTGAAATTACCAAGAATTACGCGAGAATGCACCTCAAAAGATATTTCGTTCAAAATTGTTTGACGAATTCATTCATTTTTTCAGCGAGATTCATTATGGCTCGTATTCAGCCTGAGAATGAGATATTTTTATCTTTGTGGAAACTTGATTAAATGGGCGAGCATTACCTGGCTTTGGTCCTCAATCTCTTGGCTTTGTGGCGCATGAAATTCGTGAAGCCAGTCCTTAGCGCCGGGGCAGATGCATTAACATTCTTTATGGCCTGCCAAGGAACATTGAAAGGCAATCAGAGGAATAGGAACTACAAAACTCAACTTGAGTGTTTGTGGCTCTCGTACAATGCACGGTCGTGGTATTCATCGTAACACTCTTCTTTAGAAAGCAGTCAGTGGACAAATGTGTCAGGAGAAAAAGATAAAAGCGGAAAAACCTCTTCATTGGCATATTCTCTGTCTGCCATCATGCTTTCAGATTAAGTCAAGTATAGACATCAACAGAATAAAACTTAGATTACTGTTATTATTTTATTCTTAACATACGTAATCATACAATTTTCTTTTATAATTAACTATGGAAATAAAATTAACGCAAAGCTCGTTCGAAACTTCCAGAGATTGAATAAAATTGGAAATATGAGCCTGAGAGAGTTGTATTACCATCATATGTGATAGTGTGGTAAACCTATTTTCGATTATGCCACTCTTTCTCCACTATAACCTTTAGCAAGATGGGTGCAAATCATTCTCCAGAACACTGGGCGCATGAGGAATAAACTCCCGTATGATATTTCTCTCCGCATTATGCAGAACCCAATTTGCTCCCTCAGCACCCATCTCAATGGGGCGATGTGGGGAGGGTACACCTTTCGGGATCCCTAACCGCATTATCCCTCCCGCCGAATGCTTTTGCTAACGCTTTGATTACGGGCATGCGCTTTCATACGGAATAAGATTAAATCAAAGAGTCACGTGGTCGTAGCGTGCTTTGAAACTGCCATTTCTGTCTTGTCTTCGTTTCTTTGATGCAAGAGCGTTATAATTACTGCCAGGAGGTGAGTTACGTTTCAGACTCGATTGATTGCTTACAGTTTTGTATACTTTTACAAGATTAATACGATATACTTGCCAAATTTTTATCTGATGCGGAAGTTTTTAAAGTTAGTGCTAAATATATAAGAAACAGTTAATTCTTCTTTTCTTTAAACTCAAAATTGCTGGTTGTACGGGACTGTCTTGAAGAAACAAACGTGAAATGACTTTACTAGTCCGATATCCGTGATTCAAACTATTGTGGGGACACAAAATCATGAATCAAGTTAGTTTACCGTTTATGGTGGGTTTTAAATAGACACAAATTCTTACTCTTCCGACTCTTAATTCGACACATGAAGTCTGAAACATGTTCAGGTTGAGGATAACTTCAATTAATCTCCAATCTCTACTCCTTGTAACAAGTTGAGCAACGCCACTCTCTCTCTAGCTTTTACCACAAACCTCATTCTTTGCATGAACCTTTCCTATTTTATTGTTTTCTTTCTTCAATGGACTTTACTTTGTTTATATGTGTATGCGTAGGTGGATATTAACTTATATATGTATATGTATCTATGGATGTCTGTGTTTTCTCAGATATACATAGCTGTGCGATATGTATATCTGATATATATGAGCTCAGAGATATGTATGTCGGTCTGTCTACAGGTTCCGTACCATAAGTATCGGGACTGGTTCCAAAAATGAAAATTTATTGCATTTATCATTACAATTACTTAATAACCTTCAAAACACATTCCTCCTGCATCGATACACTTAGTTCGGCGCGTCTGCCACTCGTCAAAAGCCCACTGAAAGTCGGTTACCGGAATACTGCTGAGAGCCTTTGTCGTCGCCGCTTCAACAGCCTCGATGGAGTCGAACCGATATCCTATGAGTTCATTTTGAGCTATTCTTTGAGAACGGTGTTAGGAAAATCTTCATCCTCCTGGAAACGGTCCAAAATTTCTTGCAACATTTCCTGCCGCGACAGATTTGTTCCTCGCTCAAGACTTTCGGCACCAACTTCGTGCACACTTTCCTATTCGCAAGATCATCTGTTGCAATGGTGTAGACGGCTCTGACTGAAAGGCCGGTCTCCTCACTGCTAAGGGCGATGGTTAAAGGCCTGTCAGAGTCCAAATTTTTTTTTTTTTTTTTTTTTCACTTTGGCCACCTGAGCATCGGTTTGAGCGGTCGTCGGGCGCCCGACGCGGTGCTTGTCTCCTACGAGCTCCCGGCCTACCTTAAATACTACCTTGATCAAAAAGTTCCCGGAATAACCACCGTGTGGCGCTCCCATCGTTCCGATTTGAGTTCTGTTTTTTTTTGTTAAATTGGTACATCTGTTGTTGATATTCCCTTTAAATCTTAGTGTCATAACTTGACATTTGCAAAAGTTACCTAGCCAAGAGTACATCTATCTCTGTGTGTGTTGGCGATTTTTTACAATTGCAGAAATGGATTTAAATTTGCAACAACGAACTTGTATTAAATTTTGCGTAAAAAAAAACGGATTTAGTGGCGCACGGACGTTGGAAACGCCCAAGAGCAGCAACGGGACGGGACGACGACCAACCACCATTGAAAAGGAAAAGGAGTTGATTGGACCTTCCTTCATCGACGGGCTAAGAAGCCGCAAACACAGCAGCTGAATGATTAAATCATCGGGCAGCTGCAAGCCAAGCGTCAAGAGGGAACGTTTTGGCAAAAAAGAAGACGAGGAGGACGGACGTTGGAAATGTTGGAAAAGTGTTTCGGCAACGATTCTCTAAAAAAACGGTCGTTTACCAGTGGCACGAGCGGTTCAGAAGTGGTCGTGAGTCAATCGAAGATGATGAACGCAGTGGCAGACCATCGACATCGAAAGTCGGTGAAAAATTGATAAAGTAAAAGAAATGTTGGTCAATAACCGCAAATTAACCATCAGAGAAATAGCGGAGGACTTGAACATTGCCTATGGATCCGCCCAAGACATTGTGGTTAATGATTTGGGTTTCCGTCGTGTAGCAGCAAAGTTGGTGCCAAAAGACCTCAATTTCATGCAAAAAAGAGACCGTGTTGACGTCGCAAAAGACATGATTTGCGAGGCTGAATCCGATCCCACATTCATCAAAAGGATCATTACTGGAGACGAGACGTGGGTTTATGAGTACGACACGCAATCCAGACATCAGGCAAGTGAATGGCGTTCACCAAATGAGCCGAGACCAAAAAAACCACGTCGTTTTCAGTCAAAAAAGAAGGCAATGCTGACGGTTTTCATGGATTACAACGGTGTAGTGCATCATGAATTTTTGCCAGAAGGCCAGACAGTAAACAAAGAGTATTATTTGGGCGTTATGAGACGTTTGCGTGAAGCAATTCGCCGAAAGAGACCAGAAATGTGGGCAGAAAACTCGTGGATTTTGCACCATGATAACGCACCGTCGCACAGTGCTATCATTATTCGTAATTTTTTGACGAAAAATGCAACAAATACCATCCAACAGCCACCGAATTCACCTGATTTGGCTCCCTGTGACTTCTTTCTGTTCAATCGAGTTAAAAAACCATTACGGGGAACGCGTTTTAGCAGCCGAGAGGAAGTAATGGAAAAATCGCAGGAAGCACTGATGGACATACCGAAAACCGAATATAAAAAATGTTTCGAGGATTGGATCAAGCGCTGGCATAAGTGTGTTGCAGTCGATGGGGATTACTTTGAAGGGGACAATATAGATTTAGATGAATAAACTTGTATTTTTAATTTTCTGAATAAATTCCGGGAAATTTTTGATCAAGGTAGTATTTTGTGCCAGTGAAAAACTTTTGTGCGGGTTAAGGCATCGTCCTCATCAGCCTGTTTAATGAGGTCAAGGGTCGCTGATGCGGATTTCCCTAGTTTAACGCAAAACTTCATAGCGTAGCATTGCTCGACGGTGCCCTCCATACTGGCGCGACGGCACCACAAACAAACACACGTCACAAAAATCCACCACCTGTCCCAACGCATGCCCGGAGGCGACTGAACTAAAGTGCGCCTGTGTGGTGGGGGACCCCTCTACCGAGCCGACCGATCGGACCCCCATCCACCGCTCCCTTGAGGCTAAAGCGAACCAGTCACGATACTTTTTTACGGACCCTGTATATACTACATGTAAATGTATGGACGTGTATAGGTATTGCGTATGCATGTACTTAGAAATTTTTTTCCTACTGTGAAAAGTATATGATTATATGTTAAATGAATGGAGGGACCATTTGGTCTCTATTTCGCCCTGATAAAGACCACTATCTATCTAACGCCTACTTGAAAACTTCGAAAAGAAAAAATATATTAAGTACCCGTGTTCCCTTCCATTAGTAACCTTATGTCATTGCGTGTGACTCTCACTTTCCCGAACCAAAACTGATCATCCCTTCTGTTATCATATTCTCTTCTAGATATACATCGTCATATTACTGATTTTTGTACTATCTTAGCTGCGTAACAGCTTGCGCCTTCCCTTTCTTTGAATGGCAAGTAACACTGACGTTAATACATAATCTTCTGACCAAATTTATCTGTCAAAATCATTACATTAAAACTCTTTCCTTTACTCTTTTTCCTGAGCCTTTTGAGCCGTTTCGCGGGGATGTTATCTATTCCCACGGCCTCTTTTCATTTAAATTCCTTTGATTCCCTTTCTTTCCCGTAATCTTAGGTTATTTTGGCCATATTCTCCTTATATATTTGTATACTCAATTTTGCTGGTCTAATATCCTTGCAAAACAGATTTATTGTTTATTCTTTGTAGCTTCCTTGAATTTTTCTTGGTTCGATTAATAATTTACCTTTTTATCTCTAATATTCTGCACGGTTCTTCCAATGTTGCTTTTTGGCAGTTCATTCCCATTGCACTCACTTCTCCCTTCGTTATGTAAATTCCCCACATCCTCACGTTGTACCTTCCGCCACGTTTCTTTGGTCATATTAGTGTTTTGCCTCATTTATTATTTATCTCTTTTTACTTCCTTCTCCCTGATTTCGTCTTGGCATTTTATATTTCTCTGCATCGTATTTCTTCCTAATCTCTCGTCTTAAATAAATAGCTTCTTGCACTTCTCCAATTTACTTTCTTTATAGTTTCATTTGTGGCTTTCGATATCCCTTTTTTGACGCATTGATGTCTTTCTTCTCTTGCATCCGTGTACCTGTCTTCACTCAACATTTTTTCAACTTCTTCTTAGTACTCGTCGCTTTTTGTTTTTTTTTCAAAGCTCCTACATTTTTTCCCTCGCCCATCTTTCCTCCATTGACCTCTGTAACCTCACGTGATATTTTATTAGTTCTAAATTATAATCGAAATCTCTACCCACTCCCGGAAAATATGCGAATTAACCATGCTGTCCTTAAACCTTTTTCTCCATAATCTCATAATCAATTTCATGCATGTGGAATGTTTGTTAAACGTAATATTTTGAAAAAATTCTTCCCAGACCGCGGTTTGAACCCAGATTAGTAATTTTTCTCAGAATCCATTTAAGGATAACCATATTTAATCAATTTGGTTCTGCTGAATATAACCAGCCAGGGTAGCGAGGATTATTTGAAGATAGCAGCTGCGTAAGATCACGTTTGATTCCACCTATTATTGTATCTAGATTTATGACAACGACCCGAAAGACAAATCCAGAATTTTGGAGAAAACGTTGTGAGGAACCTTGATTTTGCACTTTAATTTAATATTTTAGTTATTTATTTCAATTGAAAGAAAAAAGATAAAATTTTCAGGATAAAATAGTTTACAATTGAGTTATATTTTTTTAAGCCCCACTTATAGAAATTACAGCTTTATTGCGTCTTCACAATCTGTCAGAGCCAATGAAATATTATAGATTCTTCTTCACTTTTGAGCCATCATATTAATATTCTATGAATCTTATGCCTTAGCATCTCCCATGCTTGAAGGGAAGAATTCTTAAGAATATTTCTCTGTAGTCATAATATTTCCTTTCATCTAATACTTTACCTTACCTCATTGTTATCATGGTGGTGTCTCCTCCAACTTCATGCTTGTCAAATAGCACTGCCCTATTTCTTTTGGGTGATTTGATTAGGTTTTCATCTTTCGTAATATTCTTCAGGCTTTTTCATTGACAGTTCGCTCTGTCCAATTAATCTTTAACTTAATTTAATAAAACAATATTGCATAACATTTTAAAATCAAGTAGATTCCCGTGCATCAGAACCCTAAATAAGCTATATTTGGTAATATGTTTTAGGTAAGTGTACTTTTTAACTTGTTCTAGTGAAGTATTTATCCACTTCTATTCTTGTGAATTCGACTAATAGTAAGATTGTTTAATATCTGTCATTTTCTGAACGCTTCTGCTCCGAAGAAATCTCATCTGCCTTATTTTTGTTCTTTATTGCTTCATTATTGATTATTTTTCGTTATTAACACTTCCTTTTTTGTAATTTCTTAATCCTCTGCTTTCTTAATTTCGTGCACATACTTTTTTCGACAGCGTTTCAATGGTCTTCATCTTTTATCTTTTAGTTGTCTTTCTTCTCCCTGGCCAAATTTTTCGTTTTAATTTTGAAATAAATATGCATAATTACATACTTTAATGTCAACATTCTCCGCAAATCAGCATCACTCTCTAATTGCAACGTTCACTTTAATTCACCTCGTGATTCGTCTATTGCAACCACCGCAAAACCTTATTAAAACTTCCCCTCCAGACTCCCAAATCTCGTCCTCAGCTTGTGAGCTCGGGAAAAGTGGAATTTAAGAGACATTTCCTTGCCGCTCTTATTTATGCATGCCTAGGGAAATCTTTGCGGCCGGCCAAGTTGCACGCAAAGTGGAGAGAGGAGAATAATAAGCCGCTTCGGGCCTTCGTCCATTTCGTCACCCGCTCTCTCTCACACACTTGCTGACCATCGGGTTCATTCCCCAGGGCGTCGGTGGACACCCACACCCACCATTGAAAGACGGTACTCAGCGGAAGATGGTGTCCCTCCCATTTCAGCCGTGAACCAATCACTTTGCATTCTGCCACTCCTCGCTCCAAGGCCCCTTAAGAAAACCAACTTTGACCTCTCCCATACGGAGAATATCCATCTTTTCCTCGGGATTACTGCCCCAGGTCCACCTTATGATGCAACCCCTTAATTTTGATCTGAAGTCAACTTCACGTGAGCCTAATTCCAATATAGAGTGAATCTATGAATTCAGTTGCTAATGTACTCATGCATCTAAAAGTATGATGCATCGTTAATATATCACTGAGTCGCTTAATACATCGGCGTTTATTTATCTTTCCGTTAGAAGTTAGTGGAAAGCGGACTGACGAGGCGGCATATTACATTTCCATTGACATCACCATGGTCCATTTCTCAAACCCATGCGTCAAACCACAAATAATTCACGACATTACAATTATTATGGAAAAGTTGCGACTTTGTCAGATATCTGTATTCTACGTAACGGAAATCAAAAGTGACTTTAGCATTATATCTGTCATTAAGGATTCTATTTTTTAATTTTCGTAGTAAAGTATGAGCTGTGCCATAAATACGGAATCTGTGCCAGTAAATTAAAAAAAAGTTAAAAATTACGTTCGAAGGCATACTAAGTAAACATTTCGTGCGTTCTTCTTCGTGTTCATTGTTCCGCAGCGTTCTAATGCCTCTCATTTCTGTGCATTGGTGGATTTGATCAACTTTTTAGAAAGCACGAAAATGAAAGCTAATAGAATCATGCCGTTTCTGGATAACGGTTTTATCGTGGAGAAATGGAGAATTTCACCTTAATTTCTCCCGTGCCAGTTCCTTTTGGTGGTGTTAATAGGATAACACAATACCCACCTCAGTTCCGCGTGGAAGTCGTAATAGGAAGCTATGGATAAATTGGTAATTGTATTAAAGCATCCAATAATGTCCCTCCTCCGGAATCTATACTTTCATAATCTAATTCAAACCCTGTATTCCACACTTGGTCGGAGTGGTAACCAATTATATCAAGCGTGCGGCTATTGACCCGAGAGCCTTCGGTTAGAACTCTGAATGATGACTTTGACCACACATCAAAAATCCAAGAGGAGCAACAGATATAGGCAGCAGAAATTCTATTCTAACGGAACTGAATCACCGAAGGAAAAGAATTCTTTGCCTAACTGAAGGTGCGAAATTGGCAGTTCTACGTATTTCTGTAGTAAGATGAGGTTCATCACTACTTCTATTAATTCAAAATATTCTTTGGGTTGAAAACTGTGTTAAATTTAGTAAATTTTCTGCCATGACACTCTTATTCGCGGTTTTAATGCTATGCACATACTGCAGACATGATCTCTATGAAATTGAATCCATGGCGTTGGAATAAGTTTGCATTTCATTTGCAAAAAATGAACCTCAAAAGTTTGACCAATGTTTTGATGAAGCTTTTGAGCCATATTTTCTCTCCTTTGGAACAAACAGTAAGACAACATTAAATTAGCACGACCATTTAATGAATTACGGTCCTACGTATATGTTATTTTCGTGTTTTATCGTGAAATCCGATGAAAGATAAACTGCAGTGAATACAGTTTGTTGATCTTGTGAAATATGATTGGTAAGGCGCAGCCATATAAGAAGTATTATATAATATCATCAGTGATATGAGGAATAATCCACAGTAACCTTCCTCGGCGTTACTCTTGACAAAATTTAAATTTCTTCTCATATAACCTCTAAATTAACTAAACTCCAATCGGATAATTTTCTCTCAAACCCTTACTCTCTAGAATCTCCAAAAACATACCCATTATCCTTCAATTCGTCCTACTGCCTCAAATTTTATGTGCGTCCCGAAAATGGGCCAACGCCTCAAAATAATCTATCAGAAAAATCCAGTTCTGGCTAAAACAGCTGACCCTTACTCCATGGTTTATTCCAAACGAGAACATTCAAAAAGAACTCCATATTCATTCCATAAATAACCTCACACTAAAATCATTATATAGTTATGGCAAATCACTCTCCAAAAATCTCCTATTGTCCTCCCTCTGGTCATCCACCCTTCCAATGGGGAAAACTAAAGAATCCCTACAGCTCCTTAAATCGGCTCCTTCTTCCTTCCAGCAATTTCCTCAACCAACCACCGTTCACAATAAACTAAATGAACCTTATATCCCCTTACCACCAAAAGTTAAACCGAAAACAAACAAAACCTCCATTAAAAAGAAGCAAACTGATCCTGGCTCACCTGAACTCCCTCACCTTATTCCACGAAACCCTGCCTGATCCGCTGACCCTTTTAACCTCATTCCAAACACACCCATTGCCCTCAACTTCTTTCCTTACTCCCAACTTCTGTATAAATGAAAAAATAATGAATAAAAATATATAAATAATAATAAAAAAACCATAAACACAGTACTCAATCCGATGGTGGGTTTGGTAGGTGATGGTAGAGATCACCCAGTACTAAGCCCGACGGCGTGTGAAATTCACACATCAGGGTAGGGGGGCCAGTTCCTTTCCCTGTGCCGGTTATGGTTTCCCAGGAAGACCTGGTACCCGAAAAATCACTTTAACTTGGGTGGAGAGTCAGGTGCCCAGAGTGCCTTGCCCGGGAATCGAACTTGGGACCCTCCGGTCAGCAGTCCAACGCTCTACCCACTAAATAATAATATTCTTCAATTAATAAAGTAATTAAATAATAATTATAAATAAATAAAATGATAATACTATTAAAAAAACAATTAATGAGCCATAAAAATAATGATGGAAAACTATTATTAAAAAATAATAATAATAACGTAAAAAACAATTAAAAAATTGAAAATAAGAAAACACTTCATCTTAAAAGTTTCTGAAAACCAAGACCACAAAAGCCATTTATTAACACTTCTCAATGCACTGCATGGCTCCATGGTAAAGAAATACTAACATCGCGTTGCCATTGGCTTTGGTAGTTTACAGATATATTTATTTAATTGTATTTTATACGAGTGTATGTTGTATACGTTTGTAATTGTATTGTATAAGTTTTATACGTGTATTGTATTTTATACGTGTGAATAAAAGTTGAAGCAGTAGTCGTTGAGCCGAAGGAAATTATCACATATTAAATATGCAACACCCCTTATCACAACAGAGCCTTTTTTAAATAATATAAGCTCAAAAGAATTACGATGGTTTCCACAGCATCTCCGGCACACGGCACGCCTGCGCCAATGAATGCTAGTGACTGCTCTGAGGGGCCCGTGTCGCTGCGTTGGAGGGTTATGACCCTACCGCGGTCGGATAATGTTAATGTAATCCCTTATCTTTCGTGGAAAAAATGATATCTCAAATGTTCTGCACTTAACCTCCCTAATATTACTGACATGATCTCTCATGCCATAGTGCGATTGAGGTAATAATGCATTTTCAATGTCACTGCTAAAGAGACGTCCTTTCAATGTATGCAAGAGGTGTTAGGTGTAAAATGTTATCTTCAAGAGAAAGATAAC
This sequence comes from Hetaerina americana, assembly GCF_022747635.1. NCBI lineage: Eukaryota > Metazoa > Arthropoda > Insecta > Odonata > Calopterygidae > Hetaerina > Hetaerina americana. The sequence goes on along the minus strand of NW_027286470.1, from coordinate 103,077 downwards.
AGAAGGAATAACAGAAAAATACAGCACCTATTGGACCGCATTGGTTCGCTCAAATGCAAAATGCGGAGTAGTGGCCGAGTTGTTGATCTGGTTGAAATTGAATGGACGTCTCTTTAGCAGTAGGTCTCGCAAAGTAGCGGAGGGAGGTCAACGCTGCGGCAAAAGATAGGAGATGCGAAGAAAAACCTCATCCTCGTCTCTTGCAAATATCAGGTGCTAGCAGAGAAGGTAGATCTGTGGTATCTGCGGCCCATGCCTCCGCTACAGTGAGAGCACCACCCAGAAGGAACCGTCAAAGTGAAATTCTAGTGTTAGGCAATAGCAACGCCAGGCTTGTGACGGTCCCAATGCGGGAAAGGGTAGACCATGAGGGTTTGAGCCAGCGCCTGACAGCCTGGTGCATTCCAAGTGACGGCTTTTCCCAAGTGACGAAGGCGGTTGGAGCGTTGGCTGCGGGTCGTGAACGTTAGGCGTCGAGGGGGTTGAAATGACGCTCACGATTTGTACCCTTGTTCCGAGGATTTGCGGTGTAAACTGAGTAGCAGGCATTAATCAGAGGTCGCGTCATTTCTGCCTGGATGTTGGATCCTTCTTCGTAGGTCTTCATATGGCAGTCCTCATGTAGGAACCGCTCTAAAAAGTCATTACAAGTCCAAAGCCACCAATTAGGTTGCTGGATGGGCATGCGAGTACTCGACGGCTTGTTCGATTTTAGCGTTGGCAAATTCTTAGATCAAATATTTGGTCCCAAGAGTCTTTACTGCCAAACTATATAGCTTTAAATATAATGAACCTCAGTGCTAGAGATGTCTACCATAGATTAAGTACCACGAAGCATTTCGCATGAGACAGAGCGTTTATTGGGGATCCGATAAAAATAAGAATATGGTTTCATGTTACATATTCAGGAAATTCTTATTTCAAGGAAACAATATCTGCAGTTAGCTGCCCAGGTGTGGTAAATAGAGTCGCTGAATATCATCTCGTTATCCAAAGCACAGGTTCAGACATAATTAATGAACATGCTGGCAGATTACCCACTCTAATCGCCGACAGTGAAATTTTTCTAAAAACTCTATTCCGCGTGCATAAATGCCGGAGTAAATATAATCGAAGTTGTGCTTTTAGAGAAATTAAGAACTCTTTGCGTCGTCCGGGCACAAATATTTACAAATTGCTTTTTGGAAAGCAGTTGGTTGTCAATTAAAAGTCCTCTAATCACAAGATTTTATGAAGGAGTTTATTTGTGACCACTGAAAAGAAAAAGTATATGCAATGCTGTAGCTAGGCAAGCAATTAAAAAGTTTCTCTTTACAAAGTAACAAACGAAGCATGGTAATTGGTGGAGATTTAAATATACCGTCTATTGGTTGGAGTACATGTAGTTTGAAAAATGGGGGTTAAAGCTGGTACAATACGCATTTAGGCTGGGTACCATGTGCATATATTGATGCATAGTAAATAAATCCATAGAATATTAAATCATGGTAAAGTTAGCGTCGTAATTTTGTCTTGTAACTTCAATAAAAGATCAATGGGGGAGCACCCAGAACCATGCTTGGCAAAATTTGATTTACTGACCAAAGAGACGCATTGAAGGCAGACCTCCCTAGATTTACTTCTAGCAGAGTTATGATTTTGAGAATTTTTTTCTTAGCAAGTTTATTTTAAAAGTGTACGTTAATGCCTACTACTAATTTAATAATTCTAAACTAGGTAATATAAATGCATAAATCCAAGAGTTCGATGTTTAAGAAGTAGTGCAAAAAACCAGATTCATTATGAATTAAAAATCACTCACTCACGGACCCTCAAGGGAGACGGACGTGTTTTCAAGCTGCGCATTAGCGACCGCTCGAGAGGTTTAGTGACCGCTAGAAGGCACAGTGCCTTGGGCGAAATGGGAAAGGGCATGGCGGTGGATGTAAAGTGTGTTATTTGCCGTAGAAAATTGAGAAATGGAGTCCAGTGTAGTGGGTGTTGCTCTTGGTACCACTTTAATTGCTCTAAGAGTAAACTGGAGGATTGCGTGAGTGATAATTGGCAGTGCAGTAAGTGTGAAAGTCAGAAAAATCGAAGAGGTTTAGAAGAAAAGGAGGAGGTAATTGAAAAGCTGCAAGCGGATTTAAACATCGCTCGGAAGACAATTTTCAGTCTTTCCACTGAAAATGAGGAACTGAAAGCATCATTAACAGAGATGAGGCGGCGGGTGAAACAGCAAATCGAAGATGATCTCCACTTTGTCCGGAGGTGTGATAAGAGGAAACCGGAAGATTTAAGGCCGACCAGAAGTGGAACAAGCTCATGTGACGCGGATGCCGATCGGGCTGGAGGAATGCGGGAAAGCATCCTACGGAGAGAGCAGCCAAAGAAGCGAGGAGATGGAAGGAAGGATAGGATAAATGTGAGACCGAAGAGGGAAGTGCTTCCGATGAGGGAGGTCATAGTGTCAAGGGAGGGGACGTCTCTTGGTGATCCAGGGCCACCCAAAGTGAAAATATTTGGTGATTCCATAATACGTTTCGTCGGAGATTGTGGCGAAAGTATCAATGAAGGCGTTCAGTGTTTTCCGGGGATAAGAGTGGAACAATTGGATAATAAAATAGCTAATATGGCTAGTGATGGTGATGAAAGTGTTGTCATAATTCACGTAGGGACAAATGACGTAAAAAGTGCTAAGTCAGAAGACCATCTAATCGGTTTTATTTGGGATTTGGCGACCTCGGCCAAAAATAAGTTCAAAAGTGCTCAAATTGTTATTAGTGGAATTCTTCGTAGAAGGGACATACATTGGAAGAGAATTGACGCCATCAACGGAGGAATAGAGTGGGTTTGCGTGCAACAAAGTCTGACATTTGTGGACCCAAACTGTTGGGTCGGTGATAGACACTTGGGCCGCGATGGAGTGCATTTAAACAGGAAGGGATCCCTGGTTTTGTCAAATCTGTTTAAAAATGTCGCACTAAAGCTCAGTGAGCAGGGAAACCTGTAATGGGCACAAGAGGTGGACCTCGCAATACCGAAGGAAAGAAAGGTAAGGGCTTAGTAGTTTTGCAGGTAAACTGCCGAAGTATTCTAAATAAAGTATGCCATTTCGAGACGTTAGTTGATGCATGTAATCCGGATATTGTGATAGGTACGGAGTCGTGGCTAAGTGATCATATTATGTCAAACGAGATTTTTCCTCAAAATTTGGCAGTTTACAGAAGGGATAGGGATGGTCGTGGAGGGGGGATATTCATATGTGTAGATAAAAACCTAATAAGTACATTGGAATGGGTAAGAAATGATTGTGAGATGATGTGTGTTCATCTACATCTACATAATACCCCGCAAGCCGCCGCAAGGGCGTGTGGCGGGGGGTTTTAGGTCACCAACCGTAAAAAAGAAAAATACCACATGCAAAAAAAAACAACACGGAAAATTACACCCACAGCAGCGCACACACTCATGCAAAAATCCCTTCATCCAATACTCATGCAAACACATATACCGCAAAACAACTAAAAAACTGCACCCCATGATGCGGCACGAAAGCCATCCTACAACACGGAAGCCAGGACACAACAAGCAAGAAATTGAAACACCACATGAAAATGCACCACGAAACACTCTGCCCCCAAAGAGTCTGTGTTCATGTTAAAGGTAGGAATGGAGGGAAAATTTTAAAAATAGTTGCTATGTACAGAAGCCCCAACGAAGGGATGTACGCAGTCGAGGTATTAGCAGACATATGCTCGGCTAACCCTGAGGATCACACCCTCATAGCGGGGGACTTGAACCTTCCAGGTATTCAATGGTCGGCAGACGAGGTCACGGTGGGGGGTGGGAAGGCCCAAGAAATCGTTAGTCGTCTTATAAACGAGGAGGGTTTTGTACAGATGGTGGAAAAACCCACGCGCGGGGGAAACATCCTCGACGTCATACTTGTGAGACCGAAAAAGTGGGTAGGGGAAGTCGATGTCCTTCCGGGAATAAGTGACCATTCAGCTGTGCGTATGTATCTAAACTGGGAGAGGGCTCAGTATAAGGGGCTAGTAAACAAAAAGATAGTTTGGCAATATAAACGGGGTGATAGGGAAGGGTTCCAGACCTTTTTAAGGGAAAAGTATTCGCAATGGGTAAGTGGTGGGCAGAATGTAGAAGAAATCTGGAAAACATTTAAGGGGATAATGGAGGAGGGATTAAATAAATTTGTCCCGAAAAAAATTCTTAAAGAAAATACTGATCCAGAGTTCTACAACCGCAAAATTAGATCCTTGAAGAAAAAACTGAGAGTGATTCACAAAAAACGGAACGAGAGCTCGGAATGGCTCATAATTTACAAAAAATTAGTTCGTGAATTAAATAGGGAAAAGAAAATAGCCAAAGATAGTTTTCTACAGAAAATAATCAGGATAGATAATGGAAATAAATTTTACAAGTACCTCCGGAGGAGGAAAGACAACAGGGAAAACATAACAGCTTTAAAAAAAGAGGATGGGACACTAATCGTTGATGATAAGGAAAAGGCTAATACGTTTAACAATTGGTATGCAAGTGTATTTAAGGCTATGGTAAATAAAAAGGATCCTGTAGATTCATCTCTGAGTCAACAAGGAGGCGAAAAAATATTAAATACCAAAAGTATTAAAACGACCAGAACAGAAATTTATAAAAAAATTATGAAAATGAGGGCAAATAAATCAAAAGGGCCAGATGGTATCTCAATTGACTTGCTTAAATTGGGCGGTAGTGTAGTTTCAAATTATATAAATCATTTATTCAATGTTACCTTAAACAATAATGCCCTGCCAAATGATTGGAAGGAGGCATATGTTACGCCAATTTTCAAAGGAGGAGATAAGGCACTAGTTGATAATTATAGACCGGTAAGCTTGCCATCAGTTGTATGCAAGCTATTAGAAAATATAATGGCTGATTATCTCTGGGACTTGTGGGAGAGTGAGAATTGGTTGTATAGTCGCCAATACGGTTTTAGAAAAGGGCAATCTTGCGAAACTCAGCTATTAGGGTTCTGCCAAGAAATAATCGACTCTATGGATGCGGGAATAGAGGTGGATGCTATAATAGTCGACCTGTCAAAAGCCTTTGACAAAGTTGACCACGATCTCTTAATGCTTAAGATGGGCCAATTGCCACTACACACAGATGGAAGAGTAATCTCTTGGGTCAGAAATTTCATGGAAGGTCGAACACAAAGGGTCAAATTAGGAGAAGTGTATTCTGAAAAAGCAAGGGTAACATCGGGAGTCCCACAAGGAAGCGTACTTGGCCCGCTCTTGTTTTTAATATATATAAATGATCTCCCAATAAATATTAATTCTCAGATAAGACTTTTTGCAGACGACTGTATTATCTACAGGAAAGTCGAAAATGACAGAGACCGTGACAAACTTCAAAGGGACATTAATAAAATGGCAGATTGGGTGACAAAAAATGGGATGGATATTAATGTTAACAAATGCAAATCAATCACTTTTAGCAATAAGGTAATTGGAAACAATAGGGAATATAAATTCTCAGAAAATGTCATTCCTAGAAGTGATACTGTCAAATACTTAGGTGTATATTTAACTAAGGACTTAGGGTGGGGGCTAAATGTGGAGTGCATCTATAAGAAAGCTTTCAAAACTCTTCATTGGGTAATGAGAAACCTCAAAGGGAGTGTTAGAGCAACCAAGGAGAAGGCTTATCAGACCCTAGTAAGGCCAATTTTAGAGTACGCTTCTCTTGTATGGGACCCTCATGAAGAAGGTCATATTAAAAAACTGGAAAAGGTGCAAAGAAAGGCTGCCCGATATGTACTGGGGAAGCATGGGAGGATGGAGAGTGTGTCTGACATGCTAGAAACGCTGGGCTGGGAACCTCTAGAATCTAGAAGAAAAGTAAGCAGACTTTGTGGAATGTTCCGAATTTTGAAGGGGGAGAAAGCTTGGGCAGATCTTAGGAAAGAGGCGGGGAACCCAAATTTTATAGGCAGAAATGATCACAAATTTAAGATAAAATGCCGGGCACAGAGAACAAATAAAAAAAAAATTTTCTTTTCTAAATAGAACAATTGTTGAGTGGAACACTTTACCTGCAAAAATATTCGAGCCCTTTCCTAACAGAGTGTGTACTTTTAAGAATAGATGTAAGGCATATATGTAATAATTTGATTGATGTGTGGTGTATGGTATTATATGTAATAGCTTAATTTTTTTTTTTTTATTTATCTTTTTTTTTCTTGCTGATAAATGGTTGTAAATGGGATGGGGATTCACTTGTTTTGTTAAAGAGATTTGTGTTTTGAAGTCTAGTTTTATGTATTATCTTTTGCAATTATTTGGGACTTGTGTGCCACCTGACAATGTCTATCAGCACATGTGTATTTTTAATAATAATAATAATAAAGAAAAAAACATTCTTTGGCTTTACCATATAAGCATATTAACTACTGTCCTTAATAAATCTTGTGATTATATATATATATATATATATATATATATTTTTTTTTTTTTTTTTAATTTAAGGTAATCTACCGGTTAAGGTGGGTTTTTGGATAGACACAACTACCAAACAAACATACTATATTATTACTCCTAACAAAAATCAAAATCCATCATCCTACTCTCTATGAGGTCCCTCTTCATCTCTGAGTACTTTTTTCCTCCCTTCATCCCGTCCAACATCCCTATATATATATTCACACAGACACATGTATATATAAATGTATATATATATATATATATATATATATATATATATATATATTTAAATATATAAAAACACAGATGTAGATTTTTAGAATATAGAGACACAAAGAAAGGACACTCACAATTTGTTATTTGTGAGTAACAAGTAGAGTGAATAGTGAGTAATGTGAGTAGTGAGAAATAACAAATTGTGAGTGTCCTTTCTTTGTGTCTCTATAATCTAAAAATCTACATCTGTGTTTTTATATATTTGTGTGTCGCCGATGAGCGTTCCATTTCGAAGATATTTTATATATATATATTTATATACTATATATGTGTGTGTGTGTGTGTTTTTATAACTTATTAAAAATGAACTATTATTAATTGTGCGTGATAACTCTTTGTGCGATTTATGTTTTGTGCGTATACTTTGTGCAATAATGAGTACGTTGAATAGAGAGCGGCAATTATAGTTTAGGAAGCAGTGTTGACTCGTAGATGCTTTTTTTTTAATTTTAGAATACAAAGTGAAAATTTATCAACCCATTTGTTCGAATCCCATCCCAAATTATATTCTTTGTCAACTCAGTGTTTATAGATCGTGTATTTAAACCGGTACTAATATATGGTAGCTTTCTAGCCATGAATTTGTTTAGCTTATTTTTATTTCATTTTTTCGTTAAATATTTATCGTCTACTGTGGAAAATAACATTCCAGCGTTCCGAAATAATGACGACCGAAACCGAAACAACAATATTTATGACCCACTGGATGCCAAATTCTCACCACTCTTTTACTCAATATCTGAAATCTTATTCTAAATATCAGAGAAGATGAAGTGCATACCTTCATATTGTCCTACTAAATGCAATGAAGAGTTAAAAAGAGAAAAATACAGATTTAAAGATTCTTCTGCTACTTTCGTCGAGCGATGTGGAAGGTTTTAAATGCACCTCGGTGAATATCGGTATAAAAACTGAAATTGCTTAAAATATGGATAACATTTTATGAAGCAAAAGATGCCTAAATATGGGTAAATTATTCTTCATTATTTCCGATTTTAAAGTGTACATGTATGTTTTGCGCAGGAGTTTACACGGATTAGGATTTCAACACAATTTCAAAAGGTGATAGTTTAGATCAAGCCTGAAAATTTTCATGTTGAATAATCTGAATCGTGTTATCCTATTCGTTGAATACCAGCTGATTTTATCTTATAATCTCGAAAAACTTAGTTTTTTACTTGACTTAAAAGTTGTAATAAGCTTTAAATCTTGAATAAGTTATCTGGCTGATACGAAGAGAAATAATTGTATAACTTTTGAATATATGATGAACAGGATTTCCATGTTGGTCAATCGGCTATTGATTTTATATGCCCCCTTGGAACCAAATAGTAAAATATCTTTTACGTGTCGCTTCTGAAACCAGCAGGTGACACACCACTTAAGGGGTTTCTAATTTAAGAGAATTTTATGCTCTCATTTATTTGAATAAAAATAAAGATATGCGCTAAAAGTTTTACAGAAAAATAATATCAGCTTCCAAGATCCTTTCTTCGTCTTATCGCCACTTAAGACTATTCACCCTTTTCCCTTCAGGTATCTCTGAGCCAATGCGCACAGTAGGAGGAGGCTAAGGGGGGGGTGGAGGGGGGGCGAGGGAGTGAGGTAAGGTCGGCCATTTATCTACTCCCATCCACCTCCTCGCGCCCTCCCTCCGTCGCTCCTACTCTCCGCGCTGAACAAGCAATTTCACGGATCTATTCGCGGGACCAAAGTTCTGTCCCATCGCCCCTTCGGCTCCATCGCCCCGAAACCACCCCACTTGCTCTCAGGTCTCAAATTCCCGCCCTGCTCCCTTCCCCGCACTCTCTCTTTTCTGCTCCGCCAAGAAGCACGCCTCACCACCTCACCAACCATGCTCGGGATATCCTTGGGAGGGGACACTGAAAGAGGAGCACTAGTAGCGGGCATTGAAGCAGTTGAAGTGAACTGGAGAGAAATTAACTTGCTCCGTTTTGCAGACGGTATCTCAGCTGTAATGCGTGGGCATGAATATGTTAGGCATCCTTGTAGATAAGTAAGAAGAATTCGTATATATATATATATATATATATATATATATATATATATACGAATTCTTCTTATATATATATATATATATATATATATATATATATATATATATATATATATATACACACATACATATACACAAATATATATATATATATATACATATACACATATATATATATATATATATATATATACATATACACACACATATATATATATATATATATATATATATATATATATATATATATATGTAACCCTAAATACAGTAATCAACCCGAAGGTCGGTTTAGTAGGTGATTGTAAAGTTAGTGTGTGTATTAATAATTATATATACATACAGGGTGCGGCGCTTGAATCTGGACATATTTCAATTTGGATTTCCCGCCATTACGTAGTCACACTGGAGGTGACGATTGGCGTTCTTGAAAGCTATAGGCATCTAGTAAACAGTCATAACCTCAAAATGACTGAGATATACAGGTGTAACTTACGAGTGCGGAGTACAATCTAAGAGCCGCTATTATGGAAAGCGCGATGGGCGTTCAGCCGGTGAAATAGTTCGATTCTTCGGGTACCCCAGATCAACTGTTGATGATATTTTGGCGAAGTATAATGCTTCGGAGAAGTCTGGGGAAGGTATCGCTAACCCGGAGAGGAAACCTCATTCGATGAAACACATGTTACGAGCTGCGGCAGTCGTCGATAAGGCTAAGGCGCTGATTTCAAATGCCAGGGGCGATTGCTGAGGTATTTGGCTTCAGAATTGAATGTTAGTGGGCGAACGCTGGGTCGGATGGTAGAGGAGGACCTATGATACAAGTAGTACACAATAAAGGCGCGACACATACTGTCTGAGGCTGCCAAAACATAGCGGATTTGCTCGATGCGACTTGCTATTCTGTTCTCCAAAACAGATGCTGCGGGGTGAATTAGACTCTTCTCTGAGAAATACATTTTCACCTTTGACGCCAAGGTCAACGGGATAAATGATCGCTGGCTCGCCCGATTGTTGCTAGTGCAAAATTTCCGGCTAGTGCTCACGTCCTAGGTGCTGTTTCCAGTGAGGGTTATATCATACCGCCACATTTCTTTGAAAAGGGAGAAACTTTCATAAAAGCAGTCTATCTTCTCATTTTGAAGGATATCGTGAAACCTTGGATGGTAACTGTGGTCTCGGGGAGACAAAATATCTTAAAACAGGACGGTGCACCAGCTCATACGAATCATTCATTCCAAAACTGGCTCTCAGATAACATTGAAATGTTCTGGTCCAAGGAGTTCTGGCCCCCGAATAGCCCGGGCTTGAACCCCCTCGACTATTATGTTTGCACCGTAGTCGAAAGAGTTATCAATAAGACGAGGCACCCTAATCTCGGATCTGAACGCACCGCTGTTTTAGCAGCATTCGCGAATATGGACAGCGCTGTTTTAAAGAGTTCGTGCGATCAATTCAGGACAAGTTTGAAGGCAGCCATTGCAGCTGTAGGAGGTCACATTGAGTAATGTTACTCTTGAGAGATACTAATACTTGTATGTAAAAGGATTTTAATTTTAATTTTTTTAACACATTTGCTTTTAAACAAATGTTTCATTTGTCCGGATCCAAGCGCAGTACCATATATAACATTCAGATGGATTAAGAGGGCACCAAAATATAAATGGAGAACACATAAAAAGGACTCTCACGCTTTATATGGATTGCTCTTTTACATGTTCCTTGTTTTTTTTATATTTTGTCTTTTATGGTGCCGTCTAAATCCAACGTGGGCTTTTCAATCGATATATATGTTCCCCTGTTGCAGAATGCGGTAGAGGGCTAGATATTGGACGGATTTCACATGCAGAATATAAGCTCTTGTGAAAAAGAGGCAAAAACTTGGTTAGAGAAAAGAAAAATTCATAAATAAGGTAAGGAGAGAAAAAATATTAACAGCTGGTGTAATCAGGAAGTCAAAGGAAGCGGAACGATGTCCATCGGAAAAGCTGAGGAGAGAATGCAAGGGCTTGGACTTTTGATTGCGAAAACTGAGGCTGAAGAGCGAATGAGCAGGTGACGGGACAACCGAGGAGCCTCTCTTGCAATAAGTACATGGGACTAATTTGGGGCGCTGGACGGTAAAGAAAAGCCAAAGATTTGGACACACTGTGAGACGCCACGTGACCTTTTAGAACCGTATTGGAAGGGAAAGCAAAAGGATAGATGCCATTGGGAAGGTCAAGGGACAAATACGTGGGCAAAATAGGACCAGATGTGGAAGGAGAGTGCTTCAACAAATCTTCCAATAATGCGTAAAATAATTGTGCAGAAACAGAATGGAGGAGTGTATAATAGGGATTGCTCAGGTTTTTGTTTCTAAAAATGAGAAAAAAAAGGGTTTTTCTGGATCGGTTGTAAAAATGCCCCCATTCACTCCCGTCACACACAACTCGCCACTCTCTTCCTCTTCACGGGCATCCTCTTTCTCCCATCCCCCCCGTATTCATGTCCGCACCCCCCCACCTCACCCCTACCACATCCTTCTCTTTTGGATCTTCAGTGTGGAGCGACGGTATGGGGAGGAATGATCCAGTGGGAAACGTCTCTGGTGTGAGGACGAAATGCAGATCAGCTTGTTCCGTTCTTGTCATTTCTACTTAGAATGCCAATCACCCTTAAATTCAATTCCGTGCACTTCCATGTTTTAATCTGGTTTCCGAATGGGGTGGCGTCTTTAATTAGGCCACCTTAATTCGGAACCAGTAAAGAGACTTCTGTAATTAAAGCTGCCGTCTCGTCGCCGCTTTATCGCCTCAAATGTAAGGCGCCGTGATTTTCCGAACCGTCTTGCGGCTTCCGTCAAGCCATCCTGCTTCTCCACCGCCGAGGATCGAGTGTCGCACTAATGAGATTCGTCGCACATCCTCGGTTTTTAGGTTAAAATTCTGCAACAAGTAATCAACAAGCGAAACATTGCATAAGATAAAAATTACGTTATCCATTCTCGATTTCCGTTTTGTTTCTACGCGACTTAATTTAAGAACAGTTTATTTAGAAAAAAGGCAAAAAAAGTCACTTTTATATTAATTCAACCGCAGAATGGAAACTTACGATACGAATGGTGGCGATTTATTGTCAGTTCTGTGCTTCAAGATTCGTTCCTTATTTGTTTTGTCTGCTAAGAGGAAATAATGGAGAGTTTCCGTACTCAGTTAAAATGTTGCAACTAGTTTTATGCACTGTGAATAAACCGTAATGAATATTACCAAATCGTTTCAGTAAAGTCAACTACCACGGTCACATAAACCGAACTGAGAAAATACATCGGTAATTTAGTTAGTTTCGAAATAAATTACATCTGAGACTTAATTTATTAATTCAATGGAACTGAAGTGCTGTAAAGTATCGCATTCGAGAAAAATTGTTTCATTTTTTGATAAATGTTTTTCATACTAATCTATCCTAACCTATTAATTCAGCCCGATAAATGATAAACTAGTATATGATACACGTACTTGTATAAGTTGGAGTCCTTTTTTCTATTTCTTGCTCTAATTTCAGAGCCTTTCTATTGTGTTCGATCTTTCTGTGCTTGAGAAAGTTGGCGAATCTATATAAATTCCTGTGTACCGGACTTCCGAAATAGGGACTTGCTCTTCGTTCCAAAGGGTAGATAGAGAAATTAGAATCCGGTGGACATATTTTCTCTCGATGGGAACATGTAGATGGAGAACTTTCAAAATGGAGTCACTTTCCGATGAAAGATTGAAGGGTAGTTTTTCTTTCTGTTAGCGTAAGTACTTGGTCTGAGAGGAGTAGGAATGCGTCCGATCCATCCAGTTCTTTTTCTTCGGAATCAATGCCTCCCGTCGCCCTGGGCGCCGCTCCGCCCATTCCACGGACGGAATCACTCGCTCCGCTGCAATCACATTCCGTCGCTCATGACTCCGAACTCCTAGCCTGCGGCCGGGCCTTGCCATCCCTGCAGAATGTCAGCAGTTCGTCCTCCAAATTTCCCGTGCCTCTTATTTTTTATGTATTTTTTTTATCTATCAAATTTCACGACGGATATCCGTGATATGGAAACCAAATGGATGCATCCCGCACTTGGTAATGGAGTTCGGACGTCTTCCTCGTAAGCGTTCAGTAGAAGAAGGAATGGTTTCATTTCTCTGATGTGTCACGGATTTTTGTCAAGACTTCCGATTTTTCAAAAGGCTTTTTACGGACCACGAAATATAGGTTCGCTTAACTATCAATGTAATACTCTGAATGCCTTTATTCTTTTCGCCCAGAATACATTATATGATGATTATATTAAATACGTAACAAACTATCTTAATAGTAGTTGCGTAATGATTTACTTTTAAGATATGTAATATTAATATTTTCACCATCATACTTATTTAAGATTGGTGAAACTAAAAGATCAAATTTTTTAACTTATGAAACCTGAAATAGCAAAAAAAAAAATTCTCTTTAATTCTTCCCCCCACCCTATTTTCCGGTAATTTGTTGATAACGATACCGTCAGTCATGTTTTAGTTTCTCAAATTGATTGTTCTACGATGTATTCGGCATAGACGTTTTTTTAGGATTACGTGTACTTCATTTGTCTCGAATCAGCCATCATTTTAGTCTTTAATTTCTTTTCAAAGAATTATGTTAATGTTTTATTTAGAAGGATTGAGCTACGCTCATTGTTTACGCGCATGACAGGGAGGTTAGATGCGGCGTTATTTACTGTTAATATTAAATATTTGCTGGTTCATTTTTCGAAGAAAGTATTTTTGATATTTTCAGTGACTAAAGAATAACAAGTAACATTAATTTTATTTCTTTGAGTATCAATACACGTAAATGTATGAGGTGTTTTTTTTAAAGAACTTCACTGTCAGGTTTGCAAACTTTTAATTTCATTTGCTAATTTCTTTTATTCATTTCTAAGTTGGATTAACTAAGTTAGCTTGAATATTTTCTCCACCTCTTCCTTATTATTGTTTCTCCATTCTCAAAATCTTATTGCGATCTCAATTGTGCCACTGTGCTCTGTGTGCTCTTCTAATGCCCGGGTTTCATTTTGTGCTCTGTTCTTCCCATCTCTTTTATTTTCAGACACTTCTCGCTCGTTCGGTTGTGGTTTTCAATGAACTCATGTGTCCATAAATCTCTTCTGAATCGACGTCAAACCTTCACAACACAGGATTCACATTCGGAGCCTGAGATAAAATCGGAAGAACACCGAAAATATATTAATTTTTTGTAGGGCTTCCCAGCATTCGGTGTCCTTGACCTAATAATCCATCAATAGGCTAATCAAGCAGCTGACTATCTTGTGTTTCTAAAATCATTGCATTCCAACTCCTTCATTAAGCTTCAAAACCATGTTTTGATGTGGTTTCCTTTTTTTTATTTTTACTCCTACAGAAATCATTTTCAACTAGGTTTTGTCTAATGCCATTTGTCGGTAATTTTATCCGAAGATTAGGTGGCCTCATTATTTTTTTGTCCAATTATGTCCTTCATGCACCAGCAAATCCTCTATTTTATCATCCTTCTTATTTGGGCTAATTTGGGTATCTGGGGCTGTGGCTGATTTCTTACACTCTGTCTGCTATCATTTTTCTATTCAAAATATGTGCCCAGTTGTTCTAGTTCTTCATATACTTTAGGCCCTCCGTGCGGTCTCTTCGTCTTCTACAATTCTGTATATAGAGTGCGGCGCTGAAATCTGGACAAGCACCCGTTTCCTTAAATGAGATGTCCTCGTCGGGCAAGCAAATCCTTCCCCAGACTTCTCTGAAGCATTATACTTAGCCACAATATCGTAAAAAGTTAATATAGGGTATCAGTAAAATTGAACTATTTCGAAAATTAACACCCAGCGCGAACACTTTCGATAGTAGCGGCTCTTCGATTGCACTCCACACTTTTGCGTAACATCTCGGCCATTTTGAGGTTATAAGTGTTTACTAGATGCCTGTATCTTTCATGAACGCCGATTGCGACCTACAGTGATACTACGATATGGCGGGAAATTCAAATTAAAATTCGTTCGGATTTAAGGGCCACACCCTGTACTGTCTTGTTTCTAAACGTGTGCTCATTTTATTCTTGGCATCCAAATCTAGTATCAGGATTCGCATTAAACTTCTCTTTGGTGAAATCAGCAGATCTAAAATAAATTGAACAAATTTAATTTAGACGGTACGGCGGGTATCACTTCATTCTCACGGTGTACTTGATTTTGTTTCTTGGTATCAAATATTGTTATCGTTGAATTCATTAAACTCGTAGAAACAAGAAAGTTATTAGTTATGCTTTAACTATCATGTTCACCAATTCATGCATGACTAAATGAAATCAACCAATTTAACTTTCTTCTGCCTAAACAGTGTTCCAGATTCATGGTGCATAGCTTTTTGCACCCCACGCGATTGTTTTCACGTACTTTATTGCTATAATTTCTTCTTTCTGCATTTTATCTGTCCCCTAGACGCGTCTTATGCTAATTAAATGTTAACCTGGAAGAACTAATTAACACGCGAGCAGATTTCTCCAGATCCCGGCTTTATGTTTTGGTAAAATTACATGATTTCAAACTCTAATACTTTGGAAAGAAAGGCTTAGATCTAAGTAGTAGAGGCACGGAAAATATACCGGGGCAATTCTTTCACGCCATTACTCACGGGGTAAGAAATCGACGAATAGCGGAGTGGAAAGTTTAGAGATAGCCTGGGAAAAGGGGTCGGAGGTAACTGAACAGGGGGGCAGGAGAAATGGTGCCGTGATTTCTTTGTCTCGCAGGAATCCCTATGACTCTCGTAAGACAACGCCGAGGTCTGTACGTTAGGAAAACTTATTCACTCGGGACAAGAATGCATTTCGAAAGAAAGTTTGAGCTATTCATCGGATTACTCGCTGAACGAGAAAAGTTTGCTTTAAAAATAGAATAAGGAAGTTTAGTAAAGAATAAGATTGGGTTGAAAATTCATGTTTCCAGTTTAAACTTTTTAAAATATTTTTGCATTACACACACACATGCATACATACATATATATATATATATATAAATAAATTAATATTATAAGTCAAGGCAAGTCATCTGCACACTTTAAAATTGTTGCATAATATTTAAGAGGACTAATAAATGAACTTAATCATAGGTATTAATAAATGCAATAATATCTCTTGGAAGCGATCGAAGTCAAAATATTGGTCAACCAGCAAAATCTTTTAATATTAAGGTCGTTCAGGCAAAGCGTCATTGGAATATCGGTTAGAACGAGAAGCTGGAATGATTGAAGAATTATTTGGAAAACGGGTGTTACGTATCTGTAGGAGTAATGCTGAAGTGAACTGGAAAGATCGAGGCCCTATTTTAGTTATTGTGATCATATCCTTAAATAAATACATAAATTGTAAGTTTTTGAAAAGAAGTGTTAAAATACTCAAAGCCGACAATTATCGAGACCAATAAAAGTGTAGAGAAACAAAAAGGCATATAAGAAGAAGAAAGAGTTGCAAAAAAACTATTCAAATTTTTTTCCTTGCTGATTTCTTGATAGCATTTTTAAGTATTTAATTTCAAATTACAATATATGTTCTAGAATTTAGAGCTTTTGCCATTCTTTAGAAGCGTGTTGCTTCAACTGTCTCTGTTAAAACCCTCCACAGTAGTCTCCCTTGGAGTTGAACGGAAAATCGATTGCTAGCCCAAGGAAAGGAAATGCGAAGGGATAGAATAGCTCTTGCCATAATCAATCAGGAGTGCTTACTTGTGCCAAAAATTTGTTAACATTCTTTGATATCTATGCCTAGTATGAAATGGCTTTCAATCCGAAAATTTGAATTTGAATAATTTGAAGAGCTTCTATTTTCTTTATTCATAATTAATTCATTCCGTTCGCTTGTTTCATACGCTTCATTTGACACAGCATATCGAATGCTTTCATGCCCTCTTCCCTTGTTTGTCATACCATTTTATTTTTGGTGCGTACTTCTCTAATCGTGACCGTCTGCCACGCTAGAGATGCTCACTTCCTGTTAATATCATCTCTTCCTTCACAATCTCTCCTTCGTGACCGACGGCCTTTTTTCTGCTCATGAGATATCTAGGACCGGCCTCTCTATACTTTATATTCTCTACTGTAACTATAAAATCAAATAAGAAACGGAGTAGCGTCTTCCAAATTTGTAATATTTCTGTCAACCCTGTTTATATAATGCATTTGATTTCATACTTAATTAATGTTTACGCTGAAAATGGGTTTAAGAGTTCAATTGCACGCTTTACTTCATCTCCTAGTATCATTTCGCATTTCACCGTTGCTGTGTGCACTGTTTTCGTACGAGATGGGATTGGGTTCAAATATATTATTTCAGTGTACTCATATTAATACTTTAACACCCGGATTTATGTGACGTTTTTGGAATCCATGATAAAGAGAAATAATTTTTTTTAAAAGGGTAATCATGTATTATATTTTCTCCAAGTAGTTTCAGGCAGTGTTTTTTCTGTAGCGATCACCAATATAGGGCGAGAAATCAACGGTTAGCAATGGTCATACTTCAAATACTTAGACATACGTCTGAGGCAGCGGTTGCAATCGCCGGTGGGTCACTAGGTGCTCTCCCGCCGCCAACCATTAACCAATATTGCAGATAAGCGCATGGGTGAGGTGTTGGTGGGTTGCAGTGGAGTTCGAGGCGAGGAAGGGGTGGAGGCGGGAACTTTTTCCTGGTTTCCGACGTCCACACCTCTCTCTCTCTCCCGCCCGCCGGGTGGGTGGCTTCTGACTGCGTTGTTGTCAACCACTTGAGCTAATACTCGCCACCACGGTCTCAGGCGACCAAACACGCGGGGAAGCACCAGCTCTGTCTGCCGTTGTCTCACTCGTGCCGACAAATAGGGCACTCAGTGCGGCCGGCGTTCGCCCGCCCTCTCCCCAATGGCCAGGTCGCCTCGGTGACCACCAGATGGCGTGGTCTAGCCACCCCCACCCCCCCACTTCCCTCTGCGACCATCTCACGTTTCGCATTGTGGTCCGCAACCAAGGGACGCCCAAGGAAGCGGAGACATAGCTCCCCGAAGAGGCCCTCCCCTTCGCTGTCCCGCAGGCGCCTTCCCCACCCACGCATCCCTCGGCTTCGCATTCACTTCCGAGCTACCGCGTCGTTCGGATCAAATGGCAGTCCACTCTCTCTCTCTCTCCTCCCATTCATTTGCCCTTCAAGCCTTTGCCCTCCGACTACCCCATTTTGCCCCAGCCACCCCTGACGCCAACTGGAAGTTTTGGGGAGCGTTTTAATTGTTCGCCGTCCTCGGAGTCAATCAGGGGCGAGCCTTTGTGCGTGGTTTTCCTTCATCCCTCATGTTTGTTTGAGTATGAATCCTTAACCTCAAATCCTGGTTGCCACGGTCAAAGTGGACTCGAGGACCCATCAATGAGCGTGACCCTTACGTTTCTCCGACGAAATGTCGAAATGGCTCTCAAACAAAAATTTCAAATACTACGTAATAAACTAAGTCCGTCCGTAAAGTTTTAGGGCTGAGTCAATTAAACAAATGTATTTGCCAAAATTGATGAATTCACTCAAAAACCTTAGATGTATCACCCTTGTGCGTTCGGACACCGCTGCCAGCGGGTTTTCCACGCCTCGTACGCCATCTGGAAGCATCCTTAATGCTGCCAAGCTCCCTCGTCACGGCTTGTTGTAACACTTCCACCGAGTCGTAGTGACATTTTTTCAGCACGTTTGAGGCATTGGAATAGGAAGAAGTGTGGTGGGGCGAAGTTGGGACTGTAGGATGGCTGAGGCAGGTACCCACATGGTCAAGTAGCTCTTAACAGATCCGCGTGTGAGTTTTCTTTTGTTCTTCTGAGAGCACTCACGGCGCCAACTTCGTACGCATATTTCTCAGGCCTATGTCTACGCTCACAAGTGGATGCTTATAAATTTAAGGGATGCCAAGTTTATCAGAAACCATGAGAACACTTAATATGCGATCCATGTCCAACAAAGCCTGCACTGTTGACCCATCTCATGTGAAATCTTGTGCATGTTATTTAGAGAATATTTAATGAAAGAATGTAATAAATATGTATCGTGTATTCGCAGCATATAATACTAATTTTATAGAGTACTATGTGAGTAATATGAAATATATTTATATTAGAGTTCCAAATCATAGAGATAAACATGAAATTTACGAACTTATATTCATTTTCACCAACATGATTCCCCTTGGCAATCCGATGGTAAAATTATTGCTTTTAAAGAATTGCCGATACCGGGAGACTAATCAGAGCTAAGAGTAAAATCACTGCCTCTTCGACTTTTCGGTGCCTTCTCCCAACTTGTCCGAAATGGATATGAAATGTGGGAGAAATTCCTTTGCATAGGCCGACGAGGTTCTCCTCTATTGCTCTCCGACTCCCCTCTGGACTTAAATGAATTCCCAACTCGCTCCTCAGCCTCCACAGCTCTCATACCCGCCTTCTTACGCTCCGTCCGTTCCCTTTGCACCCTGAATGAACCCTTGCCCTTCGCCGGGACGAGAGACGAGTGAGGAAAGGAGGGAAGGCAAGGGATTGAGAGGGGTAGGGTTGGGAAAATCTCCACGGATGCAAAACCTTACCCTTCGCAAAATATAAAACGTGTCAAGACGGAATTTTGTTAAATAAGAGGACTTGTTACCTTGCGTCTCTTAGTCGACAAGACTTGAGAAAAGAGCTTTCACTTTTCCTCCCCACTCTTTTTCTCTCCCCCGCCCACTCTCTCACCTTCTTCTCATGCATGCCCCGCCCTACCCTCTCTCCACCTCCACCTCTAACCCCCCTCTATCACTCCACCCTCTTTCTCTATCCCCGTCTATCTCCCCACATCAGCATCTTCCCTCTCCCCTCCCTTTCTCTCGCTATCTCACAACGCTCACTCTCTTTACCCCTCCCTCTCTCATCCCTCCCTCTTTTCCGGCTCCTTCTATCCTGACATTCTCTTTCTCTCTTTCTTTTTGCCATTCTTTTTTCCTCCTTCCTCTCTTTCTCTCTCTTCTTCTCTCTGCCTACTATTCTCTTGAATCTTCCTGTCTATTCCCCTCTGCCACTTCATCTCCCAATCCCTCACTATATGCACCGAGGAGTCACGTCCCCGCGTGCTATCGTCGGCTGTGCATCCAAGTCGGTGCGCTGGGCTGAGAGATGATGCGGGGAGAGTCGCCATTCGAGAGGGGAGAAAGCGTAAGTCTTTTTTTCGGGGTGAAATCTTTTCGAGATTTTAAGAGGAAGTTGAAGAAGAAGTATTTTTTGGATGATGGAAGCGACTCGTGCCACGGAGGCACCTGCGGGTATTTCAATTGTACCGAATTTGATGGACGTGATCTCTTGCGTAGTGCACATGCGAGTATGGCTATAGGCTATTCATTTCCAAACGTAACTAGTCCGTACAAATGACACATTGAACTTTCAATTATATATCGATATGGTTGTTTCGAGCAATAAATTATCATTGGTTCTACCGATAATTATTTAAAATATCGTATCTATCAACAAACTTGTCAATATTGCCTTATTTTCTCACACACTCTGCCGTCATTAGACTCGGCAAATGACATGGTATGAATTTAGTTCTCTCTTCTATTGAATCAATAACCTTCAGACCATACACCTAGTAATGCGATCAGAGATATTCCCGGAAAGATATTGACTTCTAATACAACTTTGACTAAATAGAACCTGCCTCTAAGGTATGAACATTTGTCATTGAACATCTTTCAGAATTGTGCATAAATTTATTCCTCTCTGTTCTTAAAAGTTCTCTCCTTATCTTAGAACCGTTTTATATTTTTTATTTGAAGGAAGTTTGTAAATTTGACAAATATTCAGGGTAGCTGACCAAAGAAAAGTATATCATGTGAAGTACATATGTGACCACAAAGCGGTTTGAGCTTGTGATTTGATGATAAATTATAATCGTTGATATATTCAGGCATAGAGTATGCGTCCTTGAAAAACTGAAAAGACGCTGAAGGTTTTCTCTTAAAGAGCTTGAATTTGGAATATGGTGGGTATCTGAGTTGATGTTTATTGTCATTACAACTACTGGTTTGTTTTATTTCGTATAGAGGTATGGGTTTTACCACAGAATGAAAAAATAATGAGTTACAAAAGAACTCTTAGATACAAGGTATGATTAAGAACTACCGTACTTGTAATCCTAAATAATGAGATGTCATTTACCTGAGTACATAAATATGCAAAATATGTTTGATTTTCAACCGTTGAAAATTATCTCATTTATGATAACAAAATTTGTTACTGCGTGAATTGAACTTCTTAAAATAGTTAAATAATATGTTTCTGTCTGATTTATTTGACATTAATCCAAATCTATAATATTATCCGATAGTGTGGAGTTTGAAACAGAGTGAACACTATTATTGTTCACGACTGTAAAAATATAATTTAATTCACTGCACTGTTTAAATGTGGTATCCTTGCATTGAGATGTATATTTTTTAAAGTTTATTTTCTACCAATTTCATTTTTTCATGTTCTAAATAATAAAAAACGCATTTTAGGTTTTGATTTACTGCTTCGATTTAGCACTTTAGTGAGTGGCATCTCAATCAGTCGAAAAATGAGTGTTAATTAATCAGTTCAACTTTAATTTATGGCTCGGGGGAATTACGTCTAGTTTGGTTATAATATTGATCACCATAGAGAAAATATGATATTGTTTTGTGTTGAATTTGAGGATGTTTACATCCCATGCTATCAACATGTGTCACAATTTTAAGAAAGGCACCTGTGTGTAGAATATCAGTGAATTGGATTTTCAGGGATCGTAAAAAGCTTTTAATTGAGCTGACTTAAATGAGTTGACGAGGAAATTACAGAGTCACCCTTCTCGTTTTCCTTCCTCCGTTCGTCCGATAATTGAGTTTGTCCTTATTTAACAAAACTTATTTGTTCGGTATAATGCTGCGAAAGTTTTGTCGAAAGTGCTTCTTGGAACTTAAGCTAGTTAGTAAACTTTGAAGCGTAAAACGAGGCAGCATCTCGATTCTTACGCTCGCAGATTCAATCCCATGAAGGTTTGAGCTCCTATCATTTTGAATTTTCCCGTATTGACGAGTATACTGGGTACCCTTCACTATTGATCTAAAATGGAATGGAATTTAATTTTCTTGCACTTATGCCATCTTTAGATAAAACGTACGCAAGTTATAATCATGGCATTGCTATTACTCACTTAAAAGTTATTCACGTACACCATTGCACTTACGTAGTTGAATTGTTTACCATTATGCTTATAACATACCTGCATGGCCTAAATGAGGATATAGGAACTTTTATGGAATAATAGTGAACGAAAACATTTCTTTGTATGCGAGTCATTTGAGGAGACAGCTTATTTTCGCGTTGGATTGATTGGTCGCGTTGTTTGTCTCAAAAGGATGATAATTAGGAGAACAGTATCGCGAGTAAACTAATGATAAAAGTTCATTTTTGTCGTTTCTGCATTTATCAGTTTTATCGTAGTGGGGAAATTAAAAAACGTATAGTTTTTTTATCTAAGCCATATGTACAGAAAAAAACCAAAGGGTAATTATTACATTTAGATTAATCGTATAACCAGGGTAACTTCTTCGGATAAGGACGAGCTTGATTATCTTTCTGTAAATCAAAGATTCATTTTACGCTATATCCTACGTAAGACGGTTGTTAAGGATTTATTTTCTAACTTATCCGAAAGTTAAAAAACAATATCTGCCCAGGCTTATTAGCCTTATATTTAAAAGTTTAAAGTGCATAAAACAACTAAAAGTTTAATAATCAAAAGATATTGACAACAATGCAGTATACATTACAGTTTGGAAGATGTTATTGTTACGATGAGAGAAGTTGGGAAAGAGTGCTGTCTCGAAACTCTAAATAAGAAGCAGGTTATGTTGTGAAAGAGATTTGACATGTATCCAAGACAGAATTTCTCATTATGAGATGGCATCAACAATTTATAGCCAATTATTCTGCTGAGAAAACATGCGTTTGCAAACAAGGAAACTGGACGCGAAAACATTAATGAGTGTAGAACCTTTTGGATGAGAGAGATATGGGCCGATCAAAAAGAGAATCGAGAAAAAATTAAATCTTTAGAAACCCATTACTTGGCTTTGATAAACACTTCTTCCATTGCGAGTATCTCCTTCCTCCTTTCATCCCATTCAAAATGCCCATCCCTTTCCTACCCTTTCCACGCTAACCTTAACGCTCGCCCCCATCACAGCCTTCAGCATTCCATTGCCAATTAAAATGATCCGCATCCATCTTTCTAGCTTCCTTTTGATAATTTTCCAACATTCTCCTCTCCTCTCATAACTAACATTTCCTCGCGTGTTCTCCTCTTTATTTATCTTATTTAAATCTTCCCCTCACCCACATGTTACAAGTCTCCAAGTCCACGCATATCGTCTTGCTGCATTAAATATGTTTCCGCCCCGTAAAAAACTATGCTCTATGCCAAAATTGGAACTAGTTTTTTCTTCACAATATTACCCGACGTCCCTTTCCTCAATTCCCGCCTCTTTGTGAAAGTTTCTTTGCATAACGCAATTCTTCTACTTATGTCCTCAATACTTTTGACCCTTTGGCCCAAGCGCATTTCCACGTTCTATAGCTTATAATTTATTTATCTGATATTTGAATTAGCTGTTATTATTCTGAAAATTCTCGAAAATTTATGTGATTATATTGAGTTGAATACCATACCTATCACACTGATTTTCAAATACGCTCGGCAATTTTTTTAATTCTGTGGATTACTGGCTTAGTAAAGCTTGCTCATTCGTCGAACTATATGGTTTGTGAATTGTCTGTCAACATTTATTTCTAACTCTAGTTCTTTGCTATTATCTGTAACAATTTCCTCCGCATATATTTGGCAACGTACGGGTGATAATGACAACCCTGTCTCACTCCTTCCTTACTGTCTTCCTAAAATCGCCTGCCCCGAATCTCCGTCCACCACTCGCACCTTAGAAGCCTCGGAAATTTACAGGATGCGGATGTGTCTCCTATCCCTCCAAGCTACTCCTGTTTTCCTTGAAAATCATTCCTTTTCTTTTTAAACTCGCTCTATCAAATGGCTACTTGAAATCTATGGAAAAAAAGAAATACATTCTGAATGTATTATATGTTCCTTTCTATCAATGACCTCATTCCTGCCAGAGCATCACGAATGTCTCTCCTCTTCCTGAACTCAAACCGATCATCCCCTAAGAAATCGTTTGCCCTACGCTCTTAATGAAGCCTCTAATTGTAATCTCCCAGAACCACTGAAGCTGTGTGCAAATTCAAACATAGTGTTCTGTAGTTCTTAAAATTACTGCCTTTTTCTTTTTTGGAGCAAAAATTAAACCTGATCTTATTAAGTCTTCCGGCCAAATTTCTCCCTCATAAATGCTACGAATTATTCCATAGAAACACTGCCTCTCACGTTCTCCTTAACTTTTTGGTAGTTCCGTGGGATTCCTACATATCCCCACGGCCTTATTGATTTTAATTCCCTTAATGCTCTTTTTATCTCGTCATCGAGTTAGCCTGGACCTAAGATATGCTTATCTTCGTCATATTTTCTTTTTATATCAAACATTGCCTATTCGCCTATTTTTTCCCCATTTAGTTCTATTTTATACTTGTATATATTTACGATACATGAATTCTTATATAAGAGGGTGGTCTGAAAAGTTTCCGACCTCAAAAATTTCGGAAAAAATGTCTTGTATCTTTGTTAGGTCGGAAATTTTTCAGACAATCCATGATGTATATATTTACATACATGTATATATATGTATTCTTTTCATCTCTCTTGCATCTCCCCTGGCCCATTTAATTTTTCTCTTGACTTATCTTTGATATACGGTCATAATCTATCCTTTATATTAACTAACAACACTTTTTTCTCCCTTTACAGCGCACTATTTACCCTTACTAAGTAAATTTTCCCAATACTCGCACTGCAACTTCGATTATGTTTATTTCACATCATTACTTTCCCGCCTTAGTTTAATTTTACCCAATTGTACTTTCCTCTACTTAATTCTGTGTTTACATCTTCTAATTTTTTTCTCTAGTCTATTTTTTCATCGTCTAGTCACGTTTCAATGCTTCGTCGCTGCTGTATTGTTTGAACTTTCGGTCTTCACTTATTAAGGTGTTACTTTTTTACTGCTGTACCCATTTCCCTTCCGAACTCAATTTTCAACAGCCTTTTGTTACTCTTTTCCTATCTAACCGTTTAATGCATCAACATTCCAATTTCTTCAGATGTCTTTCCTATTTTATTCCCTTGAATTGGACGTTAAACTTCATTAATATTAAATTATCATCTGAATATGCATCCTTTCTCGTAAAACCTTGAGAATCAATCACGCTGCTTCTAAATCCGTGCCAAATCTAAGTATTGTCTAAAAGAAACCTTTTGGAATACCCGGGCATTTTCCAAGTATATTTACTAGCGTTTCAACATATTTTTCGTTATAATCAAGCCCTCTCTCCCGCACAACTCTAACGCTCTCTTCCCTCGCTCATTCCTTGTTCCCAAACCATGCGTACCTCATCACCATCTCTTCCTTTCCCTCCCTCGAGTTCCAATCCCCCATCCCTTCCACATATTCCCTTCTAGGAACACAAGTAAGTCCTATCTAAGTGATTATTCATCCTGTGGACTTCTTCCCCTAAACAATTGCTTCGTGGCAGGTAAACCTGGACAATAACCAAGTTCGTTGGTTCTGCCTTTACTTCTGTTGGAAATATTTTATCAGTCTCTTGCTCAATGCATACTAAACTTCTTCCTACCCTTTTATTTAATATTTTTGCCACCCCTCGCTTGCTTTCTTCCCCTTTGTATATTACGCTATAGCTACCGTGTTTCATCCAGTAAACTATCCTTCCATCTCACCTTGCGCATACCTCAAATATCTCTGCTTTCCCTCTCCACCTCTCGTTTTATATTTTCTGATTTTCCTCTCCTCCCTTTCGTGCTATCATATCATATCCTACTCTAACTACAGGTAGTTCGGCTCTTTCTTAACCACTACCTCATTAGCTTTGCTTGGATTTTGAGAGAAGACGACCACGGACCCTTGCCTGTCTCACTTCCCGGCACGACATATGGCCCAGCCGGGCCGGGTTTCCTAGTTGCAGGACCCGTACTTCGATCTATTTCCATCAAAAGAGTGTATATTTAGGCATTTCCCGCTCCCAAAATCACTATTTTCGATTAATAATTTAATTTAACTTAATTTTTTCAAACACACTGGTTATCTGTTGTGAAAGTATGTTTATTTGCATGGCATTGCGAAAAATTAATGAATACATATTCAAGTAATTGTGGAAGATCATTGACTTTAACTAAGGGGCTCTTGAACTGCAAGAGGTGATATATTTTAGGTTAATTATTAATTGTTCTCTTTATTATTTTACGTACCAATAGTTATTTTAGCTATTGCTGGAGGCACCCGACAGCTGTGGTATTTTGCTCAATTGCAGTTAGTTGGGGAATGCGTTAGGATCAGGATGTTCAGGTGTATTGATGCTTTAATACTACCGAAGACTTGTTAGAGTATGTTCCAACAATGGCCGGCGATATTCGCTATTGCATATTGTGACGCCTTTCAGAAAATTCTCCTATTCTTTAGAGAGATGATGATCCCATAGAATACCTGGGGTTCATCAAGTCTTCTGCACCGACCTTAATAAAGGGCTAGGGTAGTATGCCGATATTTACTATTATTCTAAGCTCTAATCTTCAAAATATTCAGTCAATTTTTGTTGCACTGATTTTGAAATCTTATTTTTCTAAAATAGTGGAGGTTCTGTCTGCAACAGATGGTTGGTTAATTAGAAAGACCACATTTATTTCTCATTTAAGACCACGTTTAGTTGCTCAGAGATTGCCGAGAAAAGAAAAGATGAAAGTAAAAGTAGAGGTTTACTTCGGCATCAAGGAAATATATATGAGTTGAAATAAATTCTCAATTTTATTATTTGTCAATATTTTCCATATTTTGTTTCATTAGGAGGAGCTTACAATAAAAATATGCCATTGGTACGTAATTATGAAAGTACTGTTTAATTACAAATAGCAATTCTATTGCAATTGCTTGAATTGCTATTTGTAATTAATCATGATATTCCACCATATCACGCCTGAAACGTCTCTTTTTTATGAAACTACTGATTCTCTAGTGCTCGTTTCCGTCATTCTTAAATGTCCAATGATACCAAATGTCCAACTGTGCTTTAATACATGCATGTTGTAGTTTCTTCGCATGTCTGCGTAGAATCAGCATATGAGACAGCCCATTTACATTATTTATACATATGCATATTTAACAGTACATATCTCACATTCAAAAATAATTTCAATATTTGTGTTTATTATAATATTTATTTATTTAAATAATTTCAAATTTAGACTATTTCCAAAAGGTATTGCCTTTTAACAAAATCTCAGTTTTAAGTAGGTTTCCGTAGTCCTAATTTCTAATTTACTATTCTAATATCATATTGGAATTTGGTGCACGGCTGCGGATTTATTCTCTGTGCGATGATGTCTTTTAATTAAGTCCAAATTATCATTTTAAAATACCTCCTTGGCCAACGAAATTATCGATAACAAGACATTTCCTTGAAATAAATTGTTGTCAATACGTATTTTTTTTCATTTTTTTACTTTCACAATTCTGGCAGAATAATATCCCATTAATACTTCTCACTTTGTTAATTTATTGTCTTGACACATTTTCTTCATGTTACATTATTTTACGTACAAAACAACTATTACCCAACTGCGCACCCAAGTAATCCGGAGCCGCATCATGCTTAATGAATTGAGTTTTCCTCAGCCGTAAGACGGCGAAGTTCTATAGGCACTGCTCCACGCTCGATGCAGGAAACTCTAGTATGTCCTCATGAGATTGTCTTGGAAGGTGAAAACGAGAGAAGAGAATGGGGACAATGGACAACCAAGCTAATCGCAAATGTCTGAAATACTCCCTTCCTCATTTCACCTCTCCATGAAGAGCTTTCCAGATATTTGGAGTATTTTGTGCCCGAATTCATTTTCTATTTCGCAAACTGGTCGTTCGTTCCCAGTGAGGGGACCTCAAGCCTTAGCCACTCATGCGTGTTCGGCCAATGAATAAACGAATCGGAGATCACTTGGGACGGCAGCAGATTATGCTGTTTTTAGTGGGAAATGGATGAAAACATTTTCGTCACAGAAGGTAGTCAATCTGTTGGTTTCGGCTGAAATTTTTCCCTTGCCATTGGAAAAATTATCGAGTGTGCTCGCTACTAAAGCTACTTTTAATGTAACATTTATTTAGATAATATAGACGGGGACTATTCCTATTTGTTCGCATATTTCTTTTGCTGAGCAATTTAATATATTCTGAGTGCATTAAAAAAACTTCTATAGTCCTTTGAAGGGAATATTTTAAGCTAGTTAAATGGAAATTAGCCATTGGAGTCACTGAAGTACGAGTACTTGGCTGAATCATCAATCATGTTTTAGCCTCGACACATAAAACGAATTGTCTTTTGCTATTTATGTTACATTTTTAGCTCGTATTCCTCTGGCATTACTGTAATATCATAGTTTCTTCATTATTTAATATACACATTCATAAAATGCCTATTCTGTTACAATAAACTTTTATTTTTTGTTTATTTTTGTTTTTGTTCCTTATAAATTTAGATGTACTTTATTCTTATCTCGTATTATTGACCGTTTAAGGGTCCTCGTTTTATAAAATTTTCATTTTTTTATTATTATTTTATACAGGTCCCACTCTATTATTCATGACATTACCGGGAAATATGAGAAATTGGATTCCATAGCTTCAAAATGGGGCGAAGTCGTGAATGGAGCTATAAGCGACGGACGCATTAGGGGCGATGAGGGGGACTAGGGATAGGAAAGATTACCAAAAAATAAATGCAATGCACATATACGCTCCATGTAATCGGGATAAAAACTTATTCATACCGTGGATGTCATTAGGAGATGTCGGAACAGTGGGTGGGAAAAAATGGGAAGGGAGAGATTTGAATTAACGGCAGGGAGGAAGCAGCGGGATAGTGCCATTAAAAACCAGCGATTCCGAATGTACAGCGATCTGTGCTTGGGGTCGAGAGGGTGAAGGGAGGGGCTTTTGGATTTGGGACCAGAGGTCTGTGGCGGAGAGGGGGGAAGAGAGAGAAGGGAGGCACTGCGGTGGAAATAAAAATTGACGGTCGAGAAGCGGCGATCCGGTCGAACAGAAATAGGGATCGCAAAAGGAAGAATGTAAGACCGAGGACGAAGTGGCCCTGTTTCAGTGAAGGGATGGCTGTTCGATTGGGGGCAGGAGGAGGGGCTGGATTCTGGGGAAGGACAAAGAGTTGCCAAGGGAACGGGTTGAAAATGGGATTATCTGAAGGAACGGTGAGAGAAGTTAGGTGGAAATGGAGAAGCAAAAGTAACATGTGAAAGTAACATTCCCCATTAACACGCATGCGCAGGTTCGAGAGCGTTAGATTCATCCAGTGTATTTTGAGAGGCGGAATTATGTAGACGTGTTCTAGTGCTATGTCAACGCGAGTTAAACAGCGTACCATTATCGAATTTTTGCCTTCACCTCATCGTCCGAGGTGTAATGATTACTTTTAGGTGTTTCTTGAGTTGAGGAAAAAAATAAAAATCGCAAGGCGCAAAATCGGGGGGAATAAGGAGGGTTTTTTTTGTTCTCGTCGGTGAGACGGCGTGGTACCCATCGCGCACAGATTTTACGGTATCCCAATTGTTCAATAATGAACCCAACACGTTCCTTGGATATTCCAATACTGTTTGAAATACGCTTTTGAGTGATTCGCAGGTCATTCAGAATCAAATCTTCGACTAGTTTGCGATGTTTATCGTCTGTGGCAGTGATCGGACGTCCGCTGCGTGTTACATCAACAATTATGGCTTTTCCAGGATCGCCAGCACGAATTTTTCTACCCATCGATTTACAGTAGACCTATCAACAGTATCGTCACGATAAACAGCCTTTACACAACGAGGAATCTCAGTGGGAGTCGCTTTTTCAGCAGTTAAAAGTTCGATAACAGCGGGCTGTTGAACTCGAATATTGGTGGAAACATGCATGCGTGTTTCATGAATTTTTATGTAAAATAACCTCCACCAACAGGCCTGATACCTTAAAGTAAATTAAATAATAGTCACATGTAAGATGGACAAATAGTAAGGTGAACATATTTTGAAAACATATAACTAAAAATAGAATAAAACAATTATTTGTTTGACTCAAATTTACGCAATAAATTAAAACTCAAGTGGTGGCCTTAGGTTTGTTGTGTGCGGTCGCCGACCGTTCCGTCGCTCGTCGTTCGATTGCCAGATGTGAGGAGAGGCTGCAGTGGTTTGAGGAGGAGAGGAACCAGGTTTCCTTCTGTGGCTTGCGTGAAACGCATTTTATTAATCACTTGTAAAAGACCACGCAAGAACACTGTGAATTTGTTATTTCACAAATATATTTACATATTCCATTGATTTCCTTCTACATATTAAATTTGTCTAATTATGGGCTCCGTTAGTGAAATTTAATGCCAGTCTTAAGTTGAAGGAATTTGCAGAAGAAGAGTAGAATTTAGTAATATAAGAGATTATGACATTCAGTGTAATACGCGGTAATTAGAAGTGCTTTATTAATATGTGAGTCATGACATTATTTTATCGTTTGATGCTGTTCATCTCAAAAGCATACGTACCGCCAGTCATTAATTAATAAACTTCTGAAACCATTGAGAAAACTCAGGGAACAATAATTAGAGATAAAAAATGGTACCAAGTTTATTCAAGTTTTCTCTATGGTATCAGGAGTTTATCGAATAATAGCCGATGAAAAAAAATGTATGTGTATGAATTTTATATATATATATATATATATATATATATATATATAACACATGTATGGTATTCAGAATACAAGAGTTAGAATTTGTACCAATATTTGTTCACATTGCTAAAAATTCACGTTTCATCTAAAAAAAAATGACTGGTATATTTTGTAGGTAATCCTCTATTATGCACACGCACATGGTCGATAAAATCCCCTTTCTATTGTGCAAAGTAATATTACGTGTGCATTTTTATCCCTGTTTTTCTAACGGGAAGGAGGTATAACAATGCACATTCCGGCGTTTCTCAGGTTTTGCCGCAATTGCTTTTCCCAAATTGTGAACTTAGGATTCCCTAGGAATCTCCATAAAATTGCAGTCGCTGCGAGATGAAAAAAGGAAATGAGCCAATGCTCGGAGTGGGACAAGGGGCTCAGTAGGGAGAAACGCCCCGCCGTTTGAGCGCAAGCGCTTTGGATCCATCTGGCAATACGGTTACGTCCGAATCAAAGGCGAGGAGCACGCGGATGCGGGAGAGCGTGAATGAAGGTCGAGGTCCGGGAGATTGGTTCGCGGTGGTGGAGGAGGGCGAGGGGGGAATGGAAGGAAGGAGGGAATCTGAAAGGGATTCTGGGGTCGGAAGGGAAATGAAGAGATGGAAATGGAAGAGAGATGGAGAGGGCGAGGGAGGCTAAGAACTGATAAGAACCCGAATTGAATTTCCGGCAAGACTTTATTAACGGAGAGCGGTCGAACTCTTTTCTACGTTCATTTTTTTTTCCTTCCCTCTCTCCGTTATAAAGCTAAAAGTAAGGGATGATGAATGAGGAAAATAAACCGCTGGGATGACGATGAAACGGGCAGGGAATAAAAATATTTCGTTTTCTCATTTTTCAGTTATTTTTTTTTTTTGGTTTGGAACCGAGAAGCTAGGAGAAGAGTTAGGGGAGCTGCATTATGGAAAAGTAAAGGTGTATTTTTTTCCTTCCCTCAGTAGCCGGAAAGTGGAGAGAAAAATGGTAAAAGGTTCTTTCCTTCTCTTCATTTTTTCTGGGGGGAAAAAATGGCGGAATTCCTTGAAAACTGGGACTGATTGATTCGGGTCGACTTTGTTGAAGCTTTTGGATCATTAATTCAACTTTATTTCCCCCTGGAGGAGGGAGGGAACGGAGAAACTGTCAGTAACGGAGCGGAGGGAGGGAACGGAGAAACTGTCAGTAAGACGCTTTAGTGAGCTGCAGCATTTCTGAGCGGTAGAGACAGTAAAAAGTAATTTTCTTCGTAGCGAAGTACGTACCTTCCTTTAGGCGGAGGTAACGGAGCCTAAATGTTATCGATAAAGAATATTTTAGTGCTTCTATCTGTCTTTATTTCCCATGGCTCAAATTTGCAGTTGAATAGAAGGTGAATGCTTTTCTCTAGGCCTCGACTTCTTGCTTTATTTATAAGTGGTATTCACAGTGGATCGTGGAGCAGAAATTTAACGGATGAAATTCTGATCTTTAAATGGTGTAGTTGCACAACAAAATCCAAAGGGTACCGGTTTCGAATCTGCACAAACCTTGGTTATTTATAGTATTTTACTGTTTATTTCTCTTGTTAGATCTGCAGTTATGATTTTTATTGATAGCCAATTCATATAGATTTCAAAGTGTGGACTAAACTTTCGATCCGGTCTGACATGAGCATGAAGATGTATCCTTTGGTTTAGTAAATGTTTTTTGTTTTGCATTCAGCACAATTTTGGTGTTTTTATTGCATTTATTCTGTTTATAATTTTATCGTCATAATAAAGGCACTGTTTCCAATCGCTTACTTCTTTACTTATTCATTTATTAGAGTACCTCATGAAGCTATGTCAATATTAGTTAAATGTCTTACATTATGTTTTCAAATATTCTAATAGAATTACTAAAGTAAGAAATCATTACCTGTTTCCATATGATTTGTTACAGCAATTTATATAAATGAACTCTTACATATTTCTCTTGTTATTTCATTTAGAAACGACATGCTTTTCATATTTTTCCAAGTATTCTTTTGCTTACTTACGTACAGTCCTAAGCAGCTCCATATGCAATTAACATCAAAATAAATGACATATTCATGTAAAATAGTGCTTCGAAGAACAACAGGAGATGCCACCAACGGTACTTTAGAATGGAGTTATCCGCTTATGCGCTTCAGGTCACTACTATTTCCAAGCGTAAAAATCAACCGCCTTGACCGGGATTTGAAACCGGTCCCTCATTATCTAGCCGAGTGACCCAGGTAAACAACTCTCGACGATACATTGCGTCATCTGAGTTCGAACCTTGGTGAAGGCAAATGCTTTTTACGCTTTCAATTTTATACTTTTCGAGTCAGTTCTGTTTCAATTTTGTTCTAAAATAATGCAAATTACGAATAATACCACTGCTCACTGCATCACGTTGTATCAATTCATAAGAACCTGGACCGAATTTTAATCCATAAAATCCGTGATACTGATTAACTATTCATAACTTACGTTTAGTGTTATTAATATTTGAATTATTATTCAAATTTATTTATGAATTAATAGGTGTTTGCTCTAAATATTATTGTCACACAAAATTAAAAAGAAAACATCGTGTTATTACCTTGACTGGTGATAGAAGGCAAACACACGCACACACACGCACACACACACATATGTTTATATATATATATTTTTTTAAGGTAATCTACCGGTTAAGGTAGGTTTTTCGATGGACACAACTACCAAACAAATATTTTGTGACTACTAACAAAAAACAACCCTAAATTCTACCCTACACCAGGTCCTTCCCTTTCCTCTTTTGTCCAACATTCTACCCTCTATCACAGTCTTCAACATCCCACTGCCGGTCAACACCCCCTTCATCCACTTTTCCTGCCTCCATAGGATTGCTCCCAACAAACCCCTCTCTTCGCCCACCATACCAAGTACTTCCTCATTTGTTTTCTTCTCTGTCCATTTCACCTTCTCCATTCTTCTCCACACCCACATTTAAAAAGCCTCCAGTCTACGTCTATCCTCCTGCTTCAATGACCACGTTTCCGCGCCGTACATAGCTACGCTCCATATCAAAGTTTTTACGAGTCTTTTCTTAACATCCTTACTCAAAGTCCCCGTCATCAACTCCCTCCTCCTCGAGAAAGCCTCTTTGCCTAGCGCAATTCTTCTCCTTACGTCCCTACTACTTTGACCGTGTTGGTCCAAAACACTACCGAGATACGTAAACTGTTCTACCTGCTCTAGTTTTTGCCCTCCTATTTTAATGTTAAGCTTGGCCTTTTTCTTTCTAGAAAATCGCATAACCTTTGTTTTATTAATGTTGATTCTCATCCCATACCTGTCGCACTGAATTTCCAATTCACTCAGCAATGCTTGCAGCCCCTTGGCTGACTGACAAACTAAAGCTTGGTCATCAGCAAACCTAACTGATTTTACGAATTCCCCGCCCACTTTCATTCCTACCTCTAGTTCTTCCCATGCCTCATTGATCATTTCCTCTGCATACAGGTTGAACAGCAACGGTGATAATGGGCAACCCTGCCTTACACCCCTTCCTAACACTGCCCATCCTGACTCCCCGTTTCCCACCCGCACCTGAGCAGTCTGAGACATGTACAGGTTGCGGATTAGCCTCCTTTCCCTCCAATCTATTCCTATTTTCTGCAATATACTCATTATTTTTTCCCAATTCACTCTATCAAACGCTTTTTCGAAATCTACGAAGCAGGCAAAAACATCCTGGTTGTATTCTATATTCCTCTCGATTAATAATCTCATTACTGCAATGGCATCACGCGTACCTCTCCCCTTCCTAAACCCAAACTGGTCATCCCCTAAGTAATCATTGGCCCTCTTCTCTATCCTTTTGTGTATGATCCTGAGAACAACTTTAGCTGCGTGGGATATCAAACTAATTGTCCTATAGTCCTCACATGACGTGGCCTTTACCTTTTTCGGAATCGGAACTAAAACTGCTCTCACAAAGTCTTCCGGCCAGATTCCCTCCTCATAAATGCTACGGATCAGCCCATATAGCCTCTTCCTCCCACATTTTCCTAAGCATTTTAAAAGTTCCACGGGAATGTTATCTACCCCCACGGCCTTATTTAGTTTCATCTCCCTTAATGCCCTTTCTATCTCATTGTCTAGTATGCCTGGACCTAAGCTGTCTTCCTCTACGTCATTTTCTTTTTCAATGTCTAACTGTGTTGATCTGAGTTCTTTAATATACAGTTCTTCTATATACTCCTTCCATCTCTCTTGGATCTTTCCTGCGTCAACTATTACCTTACCCGCCTTATCTTTAGCTATTAGCATAGCTCTTCCTTTCTTACTTCCCGATAACGATTTAACTTTGCTGTACAGCGCACCGATTTCACCCTTCCTCTGGAGACTTTCCATATCCTCGCACTGCGTCTTCCACCATGCGTCTTTTGCCTTATTTGTTGCCCGCCTCAATTTATTGTTCAATTCTTTGTACTTCATTTTGCCTAATTCTGTATTTATATTCTTCCATTTTCGCTGCCCATCCATCTTTGTAATCATCTCATCCGTGATCCATGGTTTCCTAGTCCTTTTAGCGTTAACGGTTGCAATAGTGTCTTTTGCGGCTTTAGACAACCCTTTTTTGATCATTTCCCATTTTTCTTCGATAGTAATAAGCCCTTTACCATCCTCCATGATTTTCTCTACCGCCTGTTTGTATTCCTTCCTTTTCAACCCATTTAATGCTTCTACATTCCATTTTCTAACTCGCCGCCCCTGCCTTATCTTTTTGAAACGTACGCTACATTTCATAACAACTAAATTGTGGTCTGAGTCCGCATCCGCTCCCGGAAAGCTGCGGGAATTTATCACACTATTCCT